>NC_092771.1:59636156-59992689 GCF_047496795.1 Chiloscyllium punctatum
GATAATGCTCCCTCAGTACCTCAGAAAGTGCTCCCTCAGTACCTCAGAAAGTTCTCCCTCAATACGTCAGATAAAGCTCCCTCAGTACGTCAGATAAAGCTCCCTCAGTACGTCAGATAAAGCTCCCTCAGTACGTCAGAAAGTGAACACTCAATACCTCAGAAAGTGCTCCCTCAATACCTCAGAAAGTGCTCCCTCAATACCTCTGAAAGTTTTCCCACAATACCTTAGAAAGTGTTCCCTCAGTACCTCAGATAAAGCTCCCTATTTACGTCAGATAAAGCTCCCTCAGTACGTCAGATAAAGCTCCCTCAGTTCCTCAGAAAGTGCACCCTCAGAACGTCAGAAAGTGCTCCCTCAGTACGTCAGATAAAGATCCCTCAGTACGTCAGATAAAGCTCCCTCAATACGTCAGGAAGTGCTCCCTCAATACCTCAGGAAGTGCTCCCTCAATACGTCAGATAAAGCTCCCTCAATACCCCAGATAATGCCCCCTCAATAACTCAGAAAGTGCTCCCTCAATAGCTCAGAAAGTGCTCCCTCAATACGTCATCAAAAGCTCCATCAAAACCTCAGGAAGTGCTCCCTCAGTACGTCAGATAAAGTTCCCACAATACCGCAGATAATGCTCCCTCAGTACCTCAGAAAGTGCTCCCTCAGTACCTCAGAAACTGCTCCCTCAGTACCTCAGATAAAGCTCCCACAGTACGTCATATAAAGCTCTCTCAGTACGTCAGATAAAGCTCCCTCAGTACCTCAGGAAGTGCTCCCTCAATACCTCAGGAAGTGCTCCCTCAGTACGTCAGATAAAGCTCCCTCAATACGTCAGAAAGTGCTCCCTCAGTACGTCAGATAAAGCTCCCTCAGTACGTCAGATAGAGCTCCCTCAGTACGTCAGATAGAGCTCCCTCAGTACGTCAGAAAGTGCTCCCTCAGCTCCTCAGAATGTGCTCCCACAGTTTCTCAGAAAGTGCTCCCTCAGTACCTCGGAAAGTGCGCCCTCAGTACGTCAGAAAGTGCTCCCTCAGTACGTCAGATAAAGCTCCCTCAGTACATCAGAAAAGGCTCGCTCAATACCTCAGGAAGTGCTCCCTCAATACCTCAGGAAGTGCTCCCTCAAAACGTCAGATAAAGCATCCTCAATACCTCAGGAAGTGCTCCCTCAAACCTCAGGAAGTGCTCCCTCAATACGTCAGATAAAGCTCCCTCAATACCGCAGATAATGCTCGCTCAAAACCTCAGAAAGTGCTCCCTCAATACGTCAGATAAAGCTCCCTCAATACCTCAGAATGTGCTCCCTCAGTACGTCAGATAAAGCTCCCTCAGTACCTCAGATACTGCTCCCTCAGTACCTCAGATACTGCTCCCTCAGTACCTCAGAAAGTGCTCCCTCAGAACCTCAGAAAGCGCTCCCTCAGTACCTCAGAAAGCGCTCCCTCAGTACCTCGGAAAGTGCTCCCTCAGTACCTCAGATAGTGCTCCCTCAGTACCCCTGAAAATGCTCCCAAAATAGCTCAGAAAATGCTCCCTCAATACCTCAGATAAAGCTCCCTCAATACCTCAGAAAGTGCTCCCTCAGTACGTCAGATAATGCTGCCTCAATACCTCAGAAAGTGCTCCCTCAATACCTCAAAAAGTGCTCCCTCACTATGTCAGATAAATCTCCCTCAGTACGTCAGATAAAGCTCCGTCAGTACGTCAGATAAAGCGCCCTCAGTACGTCAGATAAAGCTCCCTCAATACCTCAGGAAGTGCTCCCTCAATACGTCAGATAAAGCTCCCTCAATACCGCAGATAGTGCTCCCTCAATACCTCAGAAAGTGCTCCCTCAGTACCTCAGAAAGTGATCCCTCAGTACGTCAGATAATGCTCCCTCCGTACGTCAGATAAAGCTCCCTCAATACGTCAGGATGTGCTCCCTCAGAACGTCAGAAGGTGCTCCCTCAGTACGTCAGATAGAGCTCCCTCAGTACGTCAGATAGAGCTCCCTCAGTAAGTCAGAAAGTGCTCCCTCAGTACCTCAGAAAGTGCTCCCTCAGTACGTTAGAAAGTGCTCCCTCAGTACGTCCGATAAAGCTCCCTCAGTACGTCAGAAAAGGCTCGCTCAATACCTCAGGAAGTGCTCCCTCAATACCTCAGGATGTGCTCCATCAAGATGTCAGATAAAGCTCCCTCAATACCGCAGATAATGCTCGCTCAATACCTCAGAAAGTGCTCCCTCAATACCTCAGATAAAGCTACCTCAATACCACAGAAAGTGCTCCCTCAGTACGTCAGATAAAGCTCCCTCAGTACCTCAGATACTGCTCCCTCAGTACCTCAGAAAATGCTCCCTCAGAACCTCAGAAAGCGCTCCCTCAGTACGTCAGAAAGCACTCCATCAGTACCTCGGAATGTGCTCCCGCAGTACCTCAGATAGTGCTCCCTCAGTACCCCTGAAAATGCTCCCTCAATACCTCAGAAAGTGCTCCCTCAGTACGTCAGATAATGCTCCCTCAATACCTCAGAAAGTGCTCCCTCAATACCTCAAAAAGTGCTCCCTCAATACGTCAGATAAAGCTCCCTCAATACCGCAGATAGTGCTCCCTCAATACCTCAGAAAGTGCTCCCTCAGTACGTCAGATAAAGCTCCCTCAATACCTCAGAAAGTGCTCCCTCAGTACGTCAGATAAAGCTCCGTCAGTACTTCAGATAAAGCTCCCTCAATAGCGCAGATAATGCTCCATCAAAACCTCAGAAAGTGCTACATCAATACCTCAGAAAGTGCTCCCTCAGTACGTCAGATAAAGCTCCCTCAGTACTTCAGATAATGCTCCCTAAATACCTCAGAAAGTGCTCCCTCAGTACCTCAGAAAGTGCTCCCTCAGGACCTCAGAAAGTTATCTCTCAGTACCTCAGAAAGTGCTCCCTCAGTACGTCAGATAAAGCTCCGTCAGTACTTCAGATAAAGCTCCCTCAATAGCGCAGATAATGCTCCCTCACAACCTCAGAATGTGCTACATCAATACCTCAGAAAGTGCTCCCTCAGTACGTCAGATAAAGCTCCCTCAATACCTCAGAAAGTGCTCCCTCAGTACGTCAGATAAAGCTCCCTCAGTACTTCAGTTAATGCTCCCTCAATACCTCAGAAAGTGCTCCCTCAGTACCTCAGAAAGTGCTCCCTCAGTACCTCAGAAAGTTATCCCTCAGTACCTCAGAAATTGCTCCCTCAGTACGTCAGAATGTGCTACCTCAATACCTCAGAAAGTGCTCCCTCAATACCTCAGAAAGTGCTCCCTCAATACCTCAGATAAATCTCCCTCAGTACGTCAGATAATGCTCCCTCAGTACCTCAGAAAGTGCTCCCTCAGTACCTCAGAAAGTTCTCCCTCAATACGTCAGATAAAGCTCCCTCAGTACGTCAGATAAAGCTCCCTCAGTACGTCAGATAAAGCTCCCTCAGTACGTCAGAAAGTGAACACTCAATACCTCAGAAAGTGCTCCCTCAATACCTCAGAAAGTGCTCCCTCAATACCTCTGAAAGTTTTCCCACAATACCTTAGAAAGTGTTCCCTCAGTACCTCAGATAAAGCTCCCTATTTACGTCAGATAAAGCTCCCTCAGTACGTCAGATAAAGCTCCCTCAGTTCCTCAGAAAGTGCACCCTCAGAACGTCAGAAAGTGCTCCCTCAGTACGTCAGATAAAGATCCCTCAGTACGTCAGATAAAGCTCCCTCAATACGTCAGGAAGTGCTCCCTCAATACCTCAGGAAGTGCTCCCTCAATACGTCAGATAAAGCTCCCTCAATACCCCAGATAATGCCCCCTCAATAACTCAGAAAGTGCTCCCTCAATAGCTCAGAAAGTGCTCCCTCAATACGTCATCAAAAGCTCCATCAATACCTCAGGAAGTGCTCCCTCAGTACGTCAGATAAAGTTCCCACAATACCGCAGATAATGCTCCCTCAGTACCTCAGAAAGTGCTCCCTCAGTACCTCAGAAACTGCTCCCTCAGTACCTCAGATAAAGCTCCCACAGTACGTCATATAAAGCTCTCTCAGTACGTCAGATAAAGCTCCCTCAGTACCTCAGGAAGTGCTCCCTCAATACCTCAGGAAGTGCTCCCTCAGTACGTCAGATAAAGCTCCCTCAATACGTCAGAAAGTGCTCCCTCAGTACGTCAGATAAAGCTCCCTCAGTACGTCAGATAGAGCTCCCTCAGTACGTCAGATAGAGCTCCCTCAGTACGTCAGAAAGTGCTCCCTCAGCTCCTCAGAATGTGCTCCCACAGTTTCTCAGAAAGTGCTCCCTCAGTACCTCGGAAAGTGCGCCCTCAGTACGTCAGAAAGTGCTCCCTCAGTACGTCAGATAAAGCTCCCTCAGTACATCAGAAAAGGCTCACTCAATACCTCAGGAAGTGCTCCCTCAATACCTCAGGAAGTGCTCCCTCAAAACGTCAGATAAAGCATCCTCAATACCTCAGGAAGTGCTCCCTCAAACCTCAGGAAGTGCTCCCTCAATACGTCAGATAAAGCTCCCTCAATACCGCAGATAATGCTCGCTCAAAACCTCAGAAAGTGCTCCCTCAATACGTCAGATAAAGCTCCCTCAATACCTCAGAATGTGCTCCCTCAGTACGTCAGATAAAGCTCCCTCAGTACCTCAGATACTGCTCCCTCAGTACCTCAGAAAGTGCTCCCTCAGAACCTCAGAAAGCGCTCCCTCAGTACCTCAGAAAGCGCTCCCTCAGTACCTCGGAAAGTGCTCCCTCAGTACCTCAGATAGTGCTCCCTCAGTACCCCTGAAAATGCTCCCAAAATAGCTCAGAAAATGCTCCCTCAATACCTCAGATAAAGCTCCCTCAATACCTCAGAAAGTGCTCCCTCAGTACGTCAGATAATGCTGCCTCAATACCTCAGAAAGTGCTCCCTCAATACCTCAAAAAGTGCTCCCTCACTATGTCAGATAAATCTCCCTCAGTACGTCAGATAAAGCTCCGTCAGTACGTCAGATAAAGCGCCCTCAGTACGTCAGATAAAGCTCCCTCAATACCTCAGGAAGTGCTCCCTCAATACGTCAGATAAAGCTCCCTCAATACCGCAGATAGTGCTCCCTCAATACCTCAGAAAGTGCTCCCTCAGTACGTCAGATAAAGCTCCCTCAGTACGTCAGAAAGTGCTCCCTCAGTACCTCAGAAAGTGCTCCCACAGTACCTCAGATAAAGCTCATTCAGTACGTCAGATAAAGCTCCCTCAGTACGTCAGAAAATGCACCCTCAATACCTCAGAAAGTGCTCCCTCAATACCTCAGGATTATCTCCCTCAGTACGTCAGATAAAGTTCCCTCAATACCTCAGAAAGTGCTCCCTCAATACCTCAGGATGTGCTCCCTCAGTACGTCAGATAAAGCTCCCTCAATACCTCAGAAAGTGCTCCCTCAGTACCTCAGAAAGTGCTCCCTCAGTACCTCAGAAAGTTATCCCTCAGTACCTCAGAAAGTGCTCCCTCAGTACGTCAGAAAGTGCTACCTCAATACCTCAGAAAGTGCTCCCTCAATACCTCAGAAAGTGCTCCCTCAATACCTCAGATAAATCTCACTCAGTATGTCAGATAATGCTCCCTCAATACCTCAGAAAGTGCTCCCTCAGTACGTCAGATAGAGCTCCCTCAGTACGTCAGATAAAGCTCCCTCATACGTCAGAAAGTGCTCCCTCAATACCTCAGATAAAGCTCCCTCAGTACGTCAGATAATGCTCCCTCAGTACCTCAGAAAGTTCTCCCTCAGTACCTCAGAAAGTTCTCCCTCAATACGTCAGATAAAGCTCCCTCAGTACGTCAGATAAAGCTCCCTCAGTACGTCAGATAAAGCTCCCTCAGTACGTCAGAAAGTGAACACTCAATACCTCAGAAAGTGCTCCCTGAATACCTCAGAAAGTGCTCCCTCAATACCTCTGAAAGTTTTCCCACAATACCTCAGAAAGTGTTCCCTCAGTACCTCAGATAAAGCTCCCTATGTACGTCAGATAAAGCTCCCTCAGTACGTCATATAAAGCTCCCTCAGTTCCTCAGAAAGTGCTCCCTCAGAACGTCAGAAAGTGCTCCCTCAGTACGTCAGATAAAGATCCCTCAGTACGTCAGATAAAGCTCCCTCAATACGTCAGGAAGTGCTCCCTCAATACCTCAGGAAGTGCTCCCTCAATACCTCAGATAAAGCTCCCTCAATACCGCAGATAATGCCCCCTCAATTCCTCAGAAAGTGCTCCCTCAATAGCTCAGAAAGTGCTCCCTCAATACGTCATCAAAAGCTCCATCAATACCTCAGGAAGTGCTCCCTCAGTACGTCAGATAAAGTTCCCACAATACCGCAGATAATGCTCCCTCAGTACCTCAGAAAGTACTCCCTCAGTACCTCAGAAACTGCTCCCTCAGTACGTCAGATAAAGCTCCCACAGTACGTCAGATAAAGCTCTCTCAGTACGTCAGATAAAGCTCGCTCACTAGCTCAGGAAGTGCTCCCTCAATACATCAGAAAGTGCTCCCTCAGTACGTCAGATAAAGCTCCCTCAGTACGTCAGATAGTGCTCCCTCAGTACGTCAGATAATGCTCCCTCAGTACGTCAGATAAAGCACCCTCAGTAAGTCCGATAAGGCTCCCTCAGTTCGTCAGATAAGGCTCCCTCAATACCTCAGAAAGTGCTCCCTCTGTACCTCAGAAAGTGATCCCTCAGTACCTCAGATAAAGCTCCCTCAGTTCGTCAGATAAAGCTCCCTCAGTACGTCAGATAAAGCTCACTCAGTACCTCAGAAAGTGCTCCCTCAGTACGTCAGATAATGCTCCCTCAGTACGTCAGATAAAGCTCCCTCAATACGTCAGAAGGTGCTCCCTCAGAACGTCAGAAGGTGCTCCCTCAGTACGTCAGATAGAGCTCCCTCAGTACGTCAGATAGAGCTCCCTCAGTAAGTCAGAAAGTGCTCCCTCAGTACCTCAGAAAGTGCTCCCTCAGTACGTTAGAAAGTGCTCCCTCAGTACGTCAGATAAAGCTCCCTAAGTACGTCAGAAAAGGCTCGCTCAATACCTCAGGAAGTGCTCCCTCAATACCTCAGGAAGTGCTCCCTCAATAGGTCAGATAAAGCTCCCTCAATACCTCAGGAAGTGCTCCCTCAATACGTCAGGATGTGCTCCATCAAGATGTCAGATAAAGCTCCCTCAATACCGCAGATAATGCTCGCTCAATACCTCAGAAAGTGCTCCCTCAATACCTCAGATAAAGCTCCCTCAATACCACAGGAAGTGCTCCCTCAGTACGTCAGATAAAGCTCCCTCAGTACCTCAGATACTGCTCCCTCAGTACCTCAGAAAATGCTCCCTCAGAACCTCAGAAAGCGCTCCCTCAGTACGTCAGAAAGCACTCCATCAGTACCTCGGAAAGTGCTCCCGCAGTACCTCAGATAGTGCTCCCTCAGTACCCCTGAAAATGCTCCCTCAATACCTCAGAAAGTGCTCCCTCAGTACGTCAGATAATGCTCCCTCAATACCTCAGAAAGTGCTCCCTCAATACCTCAAAAAGTGCTCCCTCAATACGTCAGATAAAGCTCCCTCAATACCGCAGATAGTGCTCCCTCAATACCTCAGAAAGTGCTCCCTCAGTACGTCAGATAAAGCTCCCTCAATACCTCAGAAAGTGCTCTCTCAGTACGTCAGATAAAGCTCAGTCAGTATTTCAGATAAAGCTCCCTCAATAGCGCAGATAATGCTCCCTCAAACCCTCATACGGTGCTACAACAATACCTCAGAAAGTGCTCCCTCAGTACGTCAGATAAAGCTCCCTCCATACCTCAGAAATTGCTCCCTCAGTACGTCAGATAAAGCTCCCTCAGTACTTCAGATAATGCTCCCTAAATACATCAGAAAGTGCTCCCTCAGTACCTCAGAAAGTGCTCCCTCAGGACCTCAGAAAGTTATCTCTCACTACCTCAGAAAGTGCTCCCTCAGTACGTCAGATAAAGCTCCCTCAATACCTCAGAAAGTGCTCCCTCAGTACGTCAGATAAAGCTCCCTCAGTACTTCAGATAATGCTCCCTAAATACCTCAGAAAGTGCTCCCTCAGTACCTCAGAAAGTGCTCCCTCAGGACCTCAGAAAGTTATCTCTCAGTACCTCAGAAAGTGCTCCCTCAGTACGTCAGATAAAGCTCCGTCAGTACTTCAGATAAAGCTCCCTCAATAGCGCAGATAATGCTCCCTCAAAACCTCAGAACGTGCTACATCAATACCTCAGAAAGTGCTCCCTCAGTACGTCAGATAAAGCTCCCTCAATACCTCAGAAAGTGCTCCCTCAGTACGTCAGATAAAGCTCCCTCAGTACTTCAGATAATGCTCCCTCAATACCTCAGAAAGTGCTCCCTCAGTACCTCAGAAAGTGCTCCCTCAGTACCTCAGAAAGTGCTCCCTCAATACCTCAGAAAGTGCTCCCTCAATACCTCAGAAAGTGCTCCCTCAATACCTCAGATAAATCTCCCTCAGTATGTCAGATAATGCTCCCTCAATACCTCAGAAAGTGTTCCCTCAGTACGTCAGATATAGCTCCCTCAGTACGTCAGATAAAGCTCCCTCAGTACGTCAGAAAGTGCTCCCTCAATACCTCAGATAAAGCTCCCTCAGTACGTCAGATAATGCTCCCTCAGTCCCTCAGAAAGTGCTCCCTCAGTACCTCAGAAAGTTCTCCCTCAATACGTCAGATAAAGCTCCCTCAGTACGTCAGATAAAGCTCCCTCAGTACGTCAGATAAAGCTCCCTCAGTACGTCAGAAAGTGAACACTCAATACCTCAGAAAGTGCTCCCTCAATACCTCAGAAAGTGCTCCCTCAATACCTCTGAAAGTTTTCCCACAATACCTTAGAAAGTGTTCCCTCAGTACCTCAGATAAAGCTCCCTATTTACGTCAGATAAAGCTCCCTCAGTACGTCAGATAAAGCTCCCTCAGTTCCTCAGAAAGTGCTCCCTCAGAACGTCAGAAAGTGCTCCCTCAGTACGTCAGATAAAGATCCCTCAGTACGTCAGATAAAGCTCCCTCAATACGTCAGGAAGTGCTCCCTCAATACCTCAGGAAGTGCTCCCTCAATACGTCAGATAAAGCTCCCTCAATACCCCAGATAATGCCCCCTCAATAACTCAGAAAGTGCTCCCTCAATAGCTCAGAAAGTGCTCCCTCAATACGTCATCAAAAGCTCCATCAATACCTCAGAAAGTGATCCCTCAGTACGTCAGATAAAGCTCCCTCAATACCTCAGAAAGTGCTCCCTCAGTACGTCAGATAAAGCTCCCTCAGTACTTCAGATAATGCTCCCTCAATACCTCAGAAAGTGCTCCCTCAGTACCTCAGAAAGTGCTCCCTCAGTACCTCAGAAAGTTATCCCTCAGTACCTCAGAAAGTGCTCCCTCAGTACGTCAGAATGTGCTCCCTCAATACCTCAGAAAGTGCTCCCTCAATACCTCTGAATGTTTTCCCACAATACCTTAGAAAGTGTTCCCTCAGTACCTCAGATAAAGCTCCCTATTTACGTCAGATAAAGCTCCCTCAGTACGTCAGATAAAGCTCCCTCAGTTCCTCAGAAAGTGCTCCCTCAGAACGTCAGAAAGTGCTCCCTCAGTACGTCAGATAAAGATCCCTCAGTACGTCAGATAAAGCTCCCTCAATACGTCAGGAAGTGCTCCCTCAATACCTCAGGAAGTGCTCCCTCAATACGTCAGATAAAGCTCCTTCAATACCCCAGATAATGCCCCCTCAATAACTCAGAAAGTGCTCCCTCAATAGCTCAGAAAGTGCTCCCTCAATACGTCATCAAAAGCTCCATCAAAACCTCAGGAAGTGCTCCCTCAGTACGTCAGATAAAGTTCCCACAATACCGCAGATAATGCTCCCTCAGTACCTCAGAAGGTGCTCCCTCAGTACCTCAGAAACTGCTCCCTCAGTACCTCAGATAAAGCTCCCACAGTACGTCAGATAAAGCTCTCTCAGTACGTCAGATAAAGCTCCCTCAGTACCTCAGGAAGTGCTCCCTCAATACCTCAGGAAGTGCTCCCTCAGTACGTCAGATAAAGCTCCCTCAATACGTCAGAAAGTGCTCCCTCAGTACGTCAGATAAAGCTCCCTCAGTACGTCAGATAGAGCTCCCTCAGTACGTCAGATAGAGCTCCCTCAGTACGTCAGAAAGTGCTCCCTCAGCTCCTCAGAATGTGCTCCCACAGTTTCTCAGAAAGTGCTCCCTCAGTACCTCGGAAAGTGAGCCCTCAGTACGTCAGAAAGTGCTCCCTCAGTACGTCAGATAAAGCTCCCTCAGTACATCAGAAAATGCTCGCTCAATACCTCAGGAAGTGCTCCCTCAATACCTCAGGAAGTGCTCCCTCAAAACGTCAGATAAAGCATCCTCAATACCTCAGGAAGTGCTCCCTCAATACCTCAGGAAGTGCTCCCTCAATACGTCAGATAAAGCTCCCTCAATACCGCAGATAATGCTCGCTCAAAACCTCAGAAAGTGCTACCTCAATACGTCAGATAAAGCATCCTCAATACCTCAGGAAGTGCTCCCTCAATACCTCAGGAAGTGCTCCCTCAATACGTCAGATAAAGCTCCCTTAATACCGCAGATAATGCTCGCTCAAAACCTCAGATAGTGCTCCCTCAATACGTCAGATAAAGCTCCCTCAATACCTCAGAATGTGCTCCCTCAGTACGTCAGATAAAGCTCCCTCAGTACCTCAGATACTGCTCCCTCAGTACCTCAGAAAGCGCTCCCTCAGGACCTCAGAAAGCGCTCCCTCAGTACCTCGGAAAGTGCTCCCTCAGTACCTCAGATAGTGCTCCCTCAGTACCCCTGAAAATGCTCCCTCAATAGCTCAGAAAGTGCTCCCACAGTACCTCTGAAAGTGCTCCCACAGTACGTCAGATAAAGCTCCCTCAGTACGTCAGAAAGTGCTCCCTCAGTACCTCAGAAAGTGCTCCCACAGTACCTCAGATAAAGCTCATTCAGCACGTCAGATAAAGCTCCCTCAGTACGTCAGAAAATGCACCCTCAATACCTCAGAAAGTGCTCCCTCAATACCTCAGGATTGTCTCCCTCAGTACGTCAGATAAAGTTCCCTCAATACCTCAGAAAGTGCTCCCTCAATACCTCAGAAAGTGCTCCCTCAATACGTCAGATAAAGCTCCCTCAATACCTCAGAATGTGCTCCCTCAGTACGTCAGATAAAGCTCCCTCAGTACCTCAGATACTGCTCCCTCAGTACTGCAGAAAGTGCTCCCTCAGAACCTCAGAAAGCGCTCCCTCAGTACCTCAGAAAGCGCTCCCTCAGTACCTCGGAAAGTGCTCCCTCAGTACCTCAGATAGTGCTCCCTCAGTACCCCTGAAAAAGCTCCCTCAATACCTCAGAAAGTGCTCCCACAGTACCTCTGAAAGTGCTCCCACAGTACGTCAGATAAAGCTCCCTCAGTACGTCAGAAAGTGCTCCCTCAGTACCTCAGAAAGTGCTCCCACAGTACCTCAGATAAAGCTCATTCAGCACGTCAGATAAAGCTCCCTCAGTACGTCAGAAAATGCACCCTCAATACCTCAGAAAGTGCTCCCTCAATACCTCAGGATGTGCTCCCTCAGTACGTCAGATAAAGCTCCCTCAATACCTCAGAAAGTGCTCCCTCAGTACCTCAGAAAGTGCTCCCTCAGTACCTCAGAAAGTTATCCCTCAGTACCTCAGAAAGTGCTCCCTCAGTACGTCAGAAAGTGCTACCGCAATACCTCAGAAAGTGCTCCCTCAATACCTCAGAAAGTGCTCCCTCAATACCTTAGATAAATCTCACTCAGTATGTCAGATAATGCTCCCTCAATACCTCAGAAAGTGCTCCCTCAGTACGTCAGATATAGCTCCCTCAGTACGTCAGATAAAGCTCCCTCATACGTCAGAAAGTGCTCCCTCAATACCTCAGGATTGTCTCCCTCAGTACGTCAGATAAAGTTCCCTCAATACCTCAGAAAGTGCTCCCTCAATACCTCAGGATGTGCTCCCTCAGTACGTCAGATAAAGCTCCCTCAATACCTCAGAAAGTGCTCCCTCAGTACCTCAGAAAGTGCTCCCTCAGTACCTCAGAAAGTTATCCCTCAGTACCTCAGAAAGTGCTCCCTCAGTACGTCAGAAAGTGCTACCGCAATACCTCAGAAAGTGCTCCCTCAATACCTTAGATAAATCTCACTCAGTATGTCAGATAATGCTCCCTCAATACCTCAGAAAGTGCTCCCTCAGTACGTCAGATATAGCTCCCTCAGTACGTCAGATAAAGCTCCCTCATACGTCAGAAAGTGCTCCCTCAATACCTCAGATAAAGCTCCCTCAGTACGTCAGATAATGCTCCCTCAGTACCTCAGAAAGTGCTCCCTCAGTACCTCAGAAAGTTCTCCCTCAATGCGTCAGATAAAGCTCCCTCAGTACGTCAGATAAAGCTCCCTCAGTACGTCAGATAAAGCTCCCTCAGTACGTCAGAAAGTGAACACTCAATACCTCAGAAAGTGCTCCCTCAATACCTCAGAAAGTGCTCCCTCAATACATCTGAAAGTTTTCCCACAATACCTCAGAAAGTGTTCCCTCAGTACCTCAGATAAAGCTCCCTATGTACGTCAGATAAAGCTCCCTCAGTACGTCAGATAAAGCTCCCTCAGTTCCTCAGAAAGTGCTCCCTCAGAACGTCAGAAAGTGCTCCCTCAGTACGTCAGATAAAGATCCCTCAGTACGTCAGATAAAGCTCCCTCAATACGTCAGGAAGTGCTCCCTCAATACCTCAGGAAGTGCTCCCTCAATACCTCAGATAAAGCTCCCTCAATACCGCAGATAATGCCCCCTCAATTCCTCAGAAAGTGCTCCCTCAATAGCTCAGAAAGTGCTCCCTCAATACGTCATCAAAAGCTCCATCAATACCTCAGGAAGTGCTCCCTCAGTACGTCAGATAAAGTTCCCTCAGTACGTCAGATAGTGCTCCCTCAGTACGTCAGAAAGTGCTCCCTCAATACGTCAGGTAAAGCTCCCTCAATACGTCAGATAAAGCTCCCTCAGTACGTGAGAAAGTGCTCCCTCAGTACGTCAGAATGTGCTCCCTCAGTACGTCAGATAAAGCTCCCTCAGTACGTCAGATAATGCTCCCTCAGTACGTCAGATAAAGCACCCTCAGTAAGTCAGATAAGGCTCCCTCAGTTCGTCAGATAAGGCTCCCTCAATACCTCAGAAAGTGCTCCCTCTGTACCTCAGAAAGTGATCCCTCAGTACCTCAGATAAAGCTCCCTCAGTTCGTCAGATAAAGCTCCCTCAGTACGTCAGATAAAGCTCACTCAGTACCTCAGAAAGTGCTCCCTCAGTACGTCAGATAATGCTCCCTCAGTACGTCAGATAAAGCTCCCTCAATACGTCAGAAGGTGCTCCCTCAGAACGTCAGAAGGTGCTCCCTCAGTACGTCAGATAGAGCTCCCTCAGTACGTCAGATAGAGCTCCCTCAGTAAGTCAGAAAGTGCTCCCTCAGTACCTCAGAAAGTGCTCCCTCAGTACGTTAGAAAGTGCTCCCTCAGTACGTCAGATAAAGCTCCCTCAGTACGTCAGAAAAGGCTCGCTCAATACCTCAGGAAGTGCTCCCTCAATACCTCAGGAAGTGCTCCCTCAATAGGTCAGATAAAGCTCCCTCAATACCTCAGGAAGTGCTCCCTCAATACCTCAGGATGTGCTCCATCAAGATGTCAGATAAAGCTCCCTCAATACCGCAGATAATGCTCGCTCAATACCTCAGAAAGTGCTCCCTCAATACCTCAGATAAAGCTCCCTCAATACCACAGAAAGTGCTCCCTCAGTACGTCAGATAAAGCTCCCTCAGTACCTCAGATACTGCTCCCTCAGTACCTCAGAAAATGCTCCCTCAGAACCTCAGAAAGCGCTCCCTCAGTACGTCAGAAAGCACTCCATCAGTACCTCGGAATGTGCTCCCGCAGTACCTCAGATAGTGCTCCCTCAGTACCCCTGAAAATGCTCCCTCAATACCTCAGAAAGTGCTCCCTCAGTACGTCAGATAATGCTCCCTCAATACCTCAGAAAGTGCTCCCTCAATACCTCAAAAAGTGCTCCCTCAATACGTCAGATAAAGCTCCCTCAATACCGCAGATAGTGCTCCCTCAATACCTCAGAAAGTGCTCCCTCAGTACGTCAGATAAAGCTCCCTCAATACCTCAGAAAGTGCTCCCTCAGTACGTCAGATAAAGCTCCGTCAGTACTTCAGATAAAGCTCCCTCAATAGCGCAGATAATGCTCCCTCAAAACCTCAGAAAGTGCTACATCAATACCTCAGAAAGTGCTCCCTCAGTACGTCAGATAAAGCTCCCTCAGTACTTCAGATAATGCTCCCTAAATACCTCAGAAAGTGCTCCCTCAGTACCTCAGAAAGTGCTCCCTCAGGACCTCAGAAAGTTATCTCTCAGTACCTCAGAAAGTGCTCCCTCAGTACGTCAGATAAAGCTCCGTCAGTACTTCAGATAAAGCTCCCTCAATAGCGCAGATAATGCTCCCTCAAAACCTCAGAACGTGCTACATCAATACCTCAGAAAGTGCTCCCTCAGTACGTCAGATAAAGCTCCCTCAATACCTCAGAAAGTGCTCCCTCAGTACGTCAGATAAAGCTCCCTCAGTACTTCAGATAATGCTCCCTCAATACCTCAGAAAGTGCTCCCTCAGTACCTCAGAAAGTGCTCCCTCAGTACCTCAGAAAGTTATCCCTCAGTACCTCAGAAAGTTCTCCCTCAGTACGTCAGAATGTGCTACCTCAATACCTCAGAAAGTGCTCCCTCAATACCTCAGAAAGTGCTCCCTCAATACCTCAGATAAATCTCCCTCAGTATGTCAGATAATGCTCCCTCAATACCTCAGAAACTGTTCCCTCAGTACGTCAGATATAGCTCCCTCATTACGTCAGATAAAGCTCCCTCAGTACGTCAGAAAGTGCTCCCTCAATACCTCAGATAAAGCTCCCTCAGTACGTCAGATAATGCTCCCTCAGTACCTCAGAAAGTGCTCCCTCAGTACCTCAGAAAGTTCTCCCTCAATACGTCAGATAAAGCTCCCTCAGTACGTCAGATAAAGCTCCCTCAGGACGTCAGATAAAGCTCCCTCAGTACGTCAGAAAGTGAACACTCAATACCTCAGAAAGTGCTCCCTCAATACCTCAGAAAGTGCTCCCTCAATACCTCTGAAAGTTTTCCCACAATACCTTAGAAAGTGTTCCCTCAGTACCTCAGATAAAGCTCCCTATTTACGTCAGATAAAGCTCCCTCAGTACGTCAGATAAAGCTCCCTCAGTTCCTCAGAAAGTGCTCCCTCAGAACGTCAGAAAGTGCTCCCTCAGTACGTCAGATAAAGATCCCTCAGTACGTCAGATAAAGCTCCCTCAATACGTCAGGAAGTGCTCCCTCAATACCTCAGGAAGTGCTCCCTCAATACGTCAGATAAAGCTCCCTCAATACCCCAGATAATGCCCCCTCAATAACTCAGAAAGTGCTCCCTCAATAGCTCAGAAAGTGCTCCCTCAATACGTCATCAAAAGCTCCATCAATACCTCAGGAAGTGCTCCCTCAGTACGTCAGATAAAGTTCCCACAATACCGCAGATAATGCTCCCTCAGTACCTCAGAAAGTGCTCCCTCAGTACCTCAGAAACTGCTCCCACAGTACCTCAGACAAAGCTCCCACAGTACGTCAGATAAAGCTCTCTCAGTACGTCAGATAAAGCTCCCTCAGTACCTCAGGAAGTGCTCCCTCAATACCTCAGGAAGTGCTCCCTCAGTACGTCAGATAAAGCTCCCTCAATACGTCAGAAAGTGCTCCCTCAGTACGTCAGATAAAGCTCCCTCAGTACGTCAGAGAGAGCTCCCTCAGTACGTCAGGTAGAGCTCCCTCAGTACGTCAGAAAGTGCTCCCTCAGCTCCTCAGAATGTGCTCCCACAGTTTCTCAGAAAGTGCTCCCTCAGTACCTCGGAAAGTGCGCCCTCAGTACGTCAGAAAGTGCTCCCTCAGTACGTCAGATAAAGCTCCCTCAGTACATCAGAAAAGGCTCACTCAATACCTCAGGAAGTGCTCCCTCAATACCTCAGGAAGTGCTCCCTCAAAACGTCAGATAAAGCATCCTCAATACCTCAGGAAGTGCTCCCTCAATACCTCAGGAAGTGCTCCCTCAATACGTCAGATATAGCTCCCTCAATACCGCAGATAATGCTCGCTCAAAACCTCAGAAAGTGCTCCCTCAATACGTCAGATAAAGCTCCCTCAATACCTCAGAATGTGCTCCCTCAGTACGTCAGATAAAGCTCCCTCAGTACCTCAGATACTGCTCCCTCAGTACCTCAGAAAGCGCTCCCTCAGAATCTCAGAAATTGCTCGCTCAGTACCTCAGAAAGCGCTCCCTCAGTACCTCAGATAGTGCTCCCTCAGTACCTCAGATAGTGCTCCCTCAGTACCTCAGATAGTGCTCCCTCAGTACCCCTGAAAATGCTCCCTCAATAGCTCAGAAAATGCTCCCTCAATACCTCAGATAAAGCTCCCTCAATACCTCAGAAAGTGCTCCCTCAGTACGTCAGATAATGCTCCCTCAATACCTCAGAAAGTGCTCCCTCAATACCTCAAAAAGTGCTCCCTCACTATGTCAGATAAATCTCCCTCAGTACGTCAGATAAAGCTCCGTCAGTACATCAGATAAAGCTCCCTCAGTACGTCAGATAAAGCTCCCTCAATACCTCAGGAAGTGCTCCCTCAATACGTCAGATAAAGCTCCCTCAATACCGCAGATAGTGCTCCCTCAATACCTCAGAAAGTGCTCCCTCAGTACGTCAGATAAAGCTCCCTCAATACCTCAGAAAGTGCTCCCACAGTACCTCTGAAAGTGCTCCCACAGTACGTCAGATAAAGCTCCCTCAGTACGTCAGAAAGTGCTCCCTCAGTACCTCAGAAAGTGCTCCCACAGTACCTCAGATAAAGCTCATTCAGTACGTCAGATAAAGCTCCCTCAGTACGTCAGAAAATGCACCCTCAATACCTCAGAAAGTGCTCCCTCAATACCTCAGGATTGTCTCCCTCAGTACGTCAGATAAAGTTCCCTCAATACCTCAGAAAGTGCTCCCTCAATACCTCAGGATGTGCTCCCTCAGTACGTCAGATAAAGCTCCCTCAATACCTCAGAAAGTGCTCCCTCAGTACCTCAGAAAGTGCTCCCTTAGTACCTCAGAAAGTTATCCCTCAGTACCTCAGAAAGTGCTCCCTCAGTACGTCAGAAAGTGCTACCTCAATACCTCAGAAAGTGCTCCCTCAATACCTCAGAAAGTGCTCCCTCAATACCTCAGATAAATCTCACTCAGTATGTCAGATAAAGGTCCCTCAGTACGTCAGATAAAGCTCTCTCAATACATCAGGAAGTGCTCCCTCAATACCTCAGGAAGTGCTCCCTCAATACCTCAGAAAGTGCTCCCACAGTACCTCAGATAATGCTCCCTCAGTACCTCAGATAAAGCTCCCTCAGAACCTCAGAAAGTGCTCCATCAATACCTCAGAAAGTGCTCCCACAGTACGTCAGATAGAGCTCCTTCAGTACGTCAGATAGATCTCCCTCAGTACGTCAGATAGAGCTCCCTCAGTACGTCAGAAAGTGCTCCCTCAATAACTCAGATAAAGCTCCCTCAGTACGTCAGAAAGTGCTCCCTCAGTACGTCAGATAAAGCTCCCTCAGTACGTCAGATAAAGCTCCCTCAGTACGTCAGTAAATGCTCCCTCAGTACGTCAGAAAGTGATCCCTCAGTACGTCAGAAAGTGCTCCCTCAGTACGTCAGATAAAGCTCCCTCGGTACGTCAGATAAAACTCCCTCAGTACGTCAGATAAAGCTCCCTCAGTACGTCAGAAAGTGCTCCCTCAGTACGTCAGATAGAGCTCCCTCAGTACGTCAGATAATGCTCCCTCAGTACGTCAGAAAGTACTCCCCCATTACCTCGGAAAGTGCTCCCTCAGTACATCAGATAAAGCTCACTCAGTACGTTAGATAGAGCTCCCTCAGTACGTCAGATAGAGCTTCCTCAGTACGTTAGATAGAGCTCCCTCAATACTTCAGAAAGTGCTCCCTCAATGCCTCAGAAAGTGCTCCCTCAATACCTCAGAAAGTGCTCCCACAGTACCTCAGATAAGGCTCCCTCAGTACCTTAGATAAAGCTCCCTCATTACGTCAGATAAAGCTCCCTCAGTACGTCAGATAAAGCTCCCTCAATACCTCAGGAAGTGCTCCCTCAATACCTCAGGAAGTGCTCCCTCAATACTTCAGATAAAGCTCCCTCAATACCCCAGGTAATGCTCGCTCAATACCTCAGAAAGTGCTCCCTCAATAGCTCAGAAAGTGCTCTCTCAATACGTCAGATAAAGCTCCCTCAGTACCTCAGAAAGTGCTCCCTCAGTACGTCAGATAAAGCTCCCTCAGTACCTCAGATAGTGCTCCCTCAGTACCTCAGAATGCGCTCCCTCAGTACCTCAGAAAGCGCTCCCTCAGTACCTCAGAAAGTGCGCCAAAATACCTCAGAAAGCGCTCCCTCAGTACCTCAGATAGTGCTCCCTCAGTACCACAGAAAATGCTCCCTCAATACCTCAGAAAATGCTCCCTCAGTACCTCAGGAAGTGCTCCCTCAATACGTTCGATAAAGCTCCCTCAATACCTCAGAAAGTGCTCCCTCAATACCTCAGGAAGTGCTCCCTCAATACGTTCGATAAAGCTCCCTCAATACCTCAGAAAGTGCTCGCTCAGTACGTCAGATAAAGCTCCCTCAGTACCTCAGATAGTGCTCCCTCAGTACCTCAGAAAGTGCTCCCTCAGTACCTCAGAAAGCGCTCCCTCAGTACCTCAGAAAGCTCTCCCACAGTACCTCAGAAAGCGCTCCCTCAATAGCTCAGAAAATGCTCCCTCAATACTTCAGAAAATGCTCCCTCAATACCTCAGATAAAGCTCCCTCAATACCTCAGAAAGCGCTTCCACTACATCAGATAATGCTCCCTCAATACCTCAGAAAGTGCTCCCTCAATACCTCAGATAAATCTCCCTCAGTACGGAAGATAGTGCTCCCTCATTACCTCAGAAAGTGCTCCCGCAATGCCTCAAAAATTGCTCCCTCAGTACGTCAGATAAAGCTCCCTCAGTCCGTCAGGTAAAGCCTCCTCAATACATCAGGAAGTGATCTCTCAATACCTCAGGAAGTGCTCCCTCAAAACCTCAGATAAAGCTCCCTCAATACCGCAGATAGTGCTCCCTCAATAGCTCAGAGAGTGCTCCCTCAGTACGTCAGATAAAGCTCCCTCAATACCTCAGATAAAGCTCCCTCAATACCTCTGAAATTGCTCCCTTAGTACGTCAGATAATGCTCCCTCAATACCTCAGAAAGTGCTCCCTCAATACCTCAGATAAAGCTCCCTCAGTACGTAAGATAGTGCTCCCTCAATACCTCAGAAAGTGCTCCCTCAATACCACAAAAAGTGTTCCCTCAGTACGTCAGATAAAGCTCCCTCTGTAGGTCAGATAAAGCTCTCTCAATACATCAACAAGTGCTCCCTCAATACCTCAGGAAGTGCTCCCTCAATACCTCAGATAAAGCTCCCTCAGTCCCTCAGAAAGTGCTCCCTCAATACCTCAGAAATTGCTCCCACAGTACGTCAGATAGAGCTCCTTCATTACGTCAGATAGATCTCCCTCAGTACGTCAGATAGAGCTCCCTCAGTACGTCAGATAAAGCTCCCTCATTACGTCAGATAAGGCTCCCTCAGTGTGTCAGATAAAGCTCCGTCAGTATGTCAGATAATGCTCCCTCAATACCTCAGAAAGTGCTCCCTCAGTACGTCAGATAAAGCTCCCTCAGTAAGTCAGAAAGTGCTCCCTCAGTACGTCAGACAGAGCTCCCTCAGTACGTCACATAATGCTCCCTCAGTACGTCAGAAAGTGCTCCCTCAATGCCTCAGAAAGTGCTCCCTCAATACCTCGGAAAGTGCTCCCCCAGTACGTCAGATAAAGCTCACTCAATACATTAGATAGAGCTCCCTCAGTACGTCAGATAGAGCTTTCTCAGTACGTTAGATAGAGCTCCCTCAATACTTCAGAAAGTGCTCCCTCAATGCCTCAGAAAGTGCTCCCTCAATACCTCAGAAAGTGCTCCCACAGTACCTCAGATAAAGCTCCCTCAGTACCTTAGATAAAGCTCCCTCATTACGTCAGATAAAGCTCGCTCAGTACGTCAGATAAAGCTCCCTCAATACCTCAGGAAGTGCTTCCTCAATACCTCAGGAAGTGCTCCCTCAATACTTCAGATAAAGCTCCCTCAATACCGCAGATAATGCTCGCTCAATACCTCAGAAAGTGCTCCCTCAATAGCTCAGAAAGTGCTCTCTCAATACGTCAGATAAAGCTCCCTCAATACCTCAGAAAGTGCTCCTTCACTACGTCAGATAAAGCTCCCTCATTACCTCAGATAGTGCTCCCTCATTACCTCAGATAGTGCTCCCTCAGTACCTCAGAAAGCGCTCCCTCAGTACCTCAGAATGCGCTCCCTCAGTACCTCAGAAAGTGCGCCAAAATACCCCAGAAAGCGCTCCCTCAGTACCTCAGATAGTGCTCCCTCAGTACCTCAGAAAATGCTCCCTCAATACCTCAGATAATGCTCCCTCAATACCTCAGATAAAGCTCCCTCAATACCTCAGAAAGTGCTCCCTCATTACGTCAGATAATGCTCCCTCTATACCTCAGAAAGTGCTCCCTCAATACCTCAGATAAAGCTCCCTCAGTACGTAAGATAGTGCTCACTCAATACCTCAAAAAGTGCTCCCTCAGTACGTCAGATAATGCTCCCTCAGTACGTCAGATTAAGCTCCCTCAATACATCAGGAAGTGCTCCCACAATGCCTCAGGAAGTGCTCCCTCAATACCTCAGATAAAGCTCAATCAATTCCGCAGAAAGTGCTCCCTCAATACCTCAGAAAGTGCTCCCTCAGGACGTCAGATAAAGCTCCCTCAATACCTCAGGAAGTGCTCCCTCAATACCTCAGGAAGTGCTCCCTCAATACGTCAGATAAAGTTCCCTCAATACCGCAGATAATGCTCGCACAATACCTCAGAAAGTGCTCCCTCAATTGCTCAGAAAGTGCTCCCTCAATACGTTCGATAAAGCTCACTCAATACCTCAGAAAGTGCTCGCTCAGTACGTCAGATAAAGCTCCCTCAGTACCTCAGATAGTGCTCCCTCAGTACCTCAGAAAGCGCTCCCTCAGTACCTCAGAAAGCTCTCCCACAGTACCTCAGAAAGCGCTCCCTCAGTAGCTCAGAAAATGCTCCCTCAATACTTCAGAAAATGCTCCCTCAATACCGCAGATAAAGCGCCCTCAATACCTCAGAAAGTGCTCCCACAGTACATCAGATAATGCTCCCTCAATACCTCAGAAAGTGCTCCCTCAATACCTCAGATAAAACTCCCTCAGTACGGAAGATAGTGCTCCCTCATTAACTCAGAAAGTGCTCCCGCAATACCTCAAAAAGTGCTCCCTCAGTACGTCAGATAAAGCTCCCTCAGTACGTCAGATAAAGCTCCCTCAATACATCAGGAAGTGCTCTCTCAATACCTCTGGAAGTGCTCCCTCAATACCTCAGATAAAGCTCCCTCAATACCTCAGAAAGTGCTCCCTCAGTACGTCAGATAAAGCTCCCTCATTACCTCAGATAGTGCTCCCTCAGTACCTCAGAAAGTGCTCCCTCAGTACCTCAGATAGTGCTCCCTCAGTACCTTAGATAAAGCTCCCTCATTACGTCAGATAAAGCTCCCTCAGTACGTCAGATAAAGCTCCCTCAATACCTCAGGAAGTGCTCCCTCAATACCTCAGGAAGTGCTCCCTCAATACTTCAGATAAAGCTCCCTCAATACCCCAGGTAATGCTCGCTCAATACCTCAGAAAGTGCTCCCTCAATAGCTCAGAAAGTGCTCTCTCAATACGTCAGATAAAGCTCCCTCAGTACCTCAGAAAGTGCTCCCTCAGTACGTCAGATAAAGCTCCCTCAGTACCTCAGATAGTGCTCCCTCAGTACCTCAGAATGCGCTCCCTCAGTACCTCAGAAAGCGCTCCCTCAGTACCTCAGAAAGTGCGCCAAAATACCTCAGAAAGCGCTCCCTCAGTACCTCAGATAGTGCTCCCTCAGTACCACAGAAAATGCTCCCTCAATACCTCAGAAAATGCTCCCTCAGTACCTCAGGAAGTGCTCCCTCAATACGTTCGATAAAGCTCCCTCAATACCTCAGAAAGTGCTCCCTCAATACCTCAGGAAGTGCTCCCTCAATACGTTCGATAAAGCTCCCTCAATACCTCAGAAAGTGCTCGCTCAGTACGTCAGATAAAGCTCCCTCAGTACCTCAGATAGTGCTCCCTCAGTACCTCAGAAAGTGCTCCCTCAGTACCTCAGAAAGCGCTCCCTCAGTACCTCAGAAAGCTCTCCCACAGTACCTCAGAAAGCGCTCCCTCAATAGCTCAGAAAATGCTCCCTCAATACTTCAGAAAATGCTCCCTCAATACCTCAGATAAAGCTCCCTCAATACCTCAGAAAGCGCTTCCACTACATCAGATAATGCTCCCTCAATACCTCAGAAAGTGCTCCCTCAATACCTCAGATAAATCTCCCTCAGTACGGAAGATAGTGCTCCCTCATTACCTCAGAAAGTGCTCCCGCAATGCCTCAAAAATTGCTCCCTCAGTACGTCAGATAAAGCTCCCTCAGTCCGTCAGGTAAAGCCTCCTCAATACATCAGGAAGTGATCTCTCAATACCTCAGGAAGTGCTCCCTCAAAACCTCAGATAAAGCTCCCTCAATACCGCAGATAGTGCTCCCTCAATAGCTCAGAGAGTGCTCCCTCAGTACGTCAGATAAAGCTCCCTCAATACCTCAGATAAAGCTCCCTCAATACCTCTGAAATTGCTCCCTTAGTACGTCAGATAATGCTCCCTCAATACCTCAGAAAGTGCTCCCTCAATACCTCAGATAAAGCTCCCTCAGTACGTAAGATAGTGCTCCCTCAATACCTCAGAAAGTGCTCCCTCAATACCACAAAAAGTGTTCCCTCAGTACGTCAGATAAAGCTCCCTCTGTAGGTCAGATAAAGCTCTCTCAATACATCAACAAGTGCTCCCTCAATACCTCAGGAAGTGCTCCCTCAATACCTCAGATAAAGCTCCCTCAGTCCCTCAGAAAGTGCTCCCTCAATACCTCAGAAATTGCTCCCACAGTACGTCAGATAGAGCTCCTTCATTACGTCAGATAGATCTCCCTCAGTACGTCAGATAGAGCTCCCTCAGTACGTCAGATAAAGCTCCCTCATTACGTCAGATAAGGCTCCCTCAGTGTGTCAGATAAAGCTCCGTCAGTATGTCAGATAATGCTCCCTCAATACCTCAGAAAGTGCTCCCTCAGTACGTCAGATAAAGCTCCCTCAGTAAGTCAGAAAGTGCTCCCTCAGTACGTCAGACAGAGCTCCCTCAGTACGTCACATAATGCTCCCTCAGTACGTCAGAAAGTGCTCCCTCAATGCCTCAGAAAGTGCTCCCTCAATACCTCGGAAAGTGCTCCCCCAGTACGTCAGATAAAGCTCACTCAATACATTAGATAGAGCTCCCTCAGTACGTCAGATAGAGCTTTCTCAGTACGTTAGATAGAGCTCCCTCAATACTTCAGAAAGTGCTCCCTCAATGCCTCAGAAAGTGCTCCCTCAATACCTCAGAAAGTGCTCCCACAGTACCTCAGATAAAGCTCCCTCAGTACCTTAGATAAAGCTCCCTCATTACGTCAGATAAAGCTCGCTCAGTACGTCAGATAAAGCTCCCTCAATACCTCAGGAAGTGCTTCCTCAATACCTCAGGAAGTGCTCCCTCAATACTTCAGATAAAGCTCCCTCAATACCGCAGATAATGCTCGCTCAATACCTCAGAAAGTGCTCCCTCAATAGCTCAGAAAGTGCTCTCTCAATACGTCAGATAAAGCTCCCTCAATACCTCAGAAAGTGCTCCTTCACTACGTCAGATAAAGCTCCCTCATTACCTCAGATAGTGCTCCCTCATTACCTCAGATAGTGCTCCCTCAGTACCTCAGAAAGCGCTCCCTCAGTACCTCAGAATGCGCTCCCTCAGTACCTCAGAAAGTGCGCCAAAATACCCCAGAAAGCGCTCCCTCAGTACCTCAGATAGTGCTCCCTCAGTACCTCAGAAAATGCTCCCTCAATACCTCAGATAATGCTCCCTCAATACCTCAGATAAAGCTCCCTCAATACCTCAGAAAGTGCTCCCTCATTACGTCAGATAATGCTCCCTCTATACCTCAGAAAGTGCTCCCTCAATACCTCAGATAAAGCTCCCTCAGTACGTAAGATAGTGCTCACTCAATACCTCAAAAAGTGCTCCCTCAGTACGTCAGATAATGCTCCCTCAGTACGTCAGATTAAGCTCCCTCAATACATCAGGAAGTGCTCCCACAATGCCTCAGGAAGTGCTCCCTCAATACCTCAGATAAAGCTCAATCAATTCCGCAGAAAGTGCTCCCTCAATACCTCAGAAAGTGCTCCCTCAGGACGTCAGATAAAGCTCCCTCAATACCTCAGGAAGTGCTCCCTCAATACCTCAGGAAGTGCTCCCTCAATACGTCAGATAAAGTTCCCTCAATACCGCAGATAATGCTCGCACAATACCTCAGAAAGTGCTCCCTCAATTGCTCAGAAAGTGCTCCCTCAATACGTTCGATAAAGCTCACTCAATACCTCAGAAAGTGCTCGCTCAGTACGTCAGATAAAGCTCCCTCAGTACCTCAGATAGTGCTCCCTCAGTACCTCAGAAAGCGCTCCCTCAGTACCTCAGAAAGCTCTCCCACAGTACCTCAGAAAGCGCTCCCTCAGTAGCTCAGAAAATGCTCCCTCAATACTTCAGAAAATGCTCCCTCAATACCGCAGATAAAGCGCCCTCAATACCTCAGAAAGTGCTCCCACAGTACATCAGATAATGCTCCCTCAATACCTCAGAAAGTGCTCCCTCAATACCTCAGATAAAACTCCCTCAGTACGGAAGATAGTGCTCCCTCATTAACTCAGAAAGTGCTCCCGCAATACCTCAAAAAGTGCTCCCTCAGTACGTCAGATAAAGCTCCCTCAGTACGTCAGATAAAGCTCCCTCAATACATCAGGAAGTGCTCTCTCAATACCTCTGGAAGTGCTCCCTCAATACCTCAGATAAAGCTCCCTCAATACCTCAGAAAGTGCTCCCTCAGTACGTCAGATAAAGCTCCCTCATTACCTCAGATAGTGCTCCCTCAGTACCTCAGAAAGTGCTCCCTCAGTACCTCAGATAGTGCTCCCTCAGTACCTCAGAAAATGCTCCCTCAATACCTCAGAAAATGCTCCCTCAATACCTCAGATAAAGCTCCCTCAATACCTCAGAAAGTGCTCCCACAGTACATCAGATAATGCTCCCTCAATACCTCAGAAAGTGCTCCCTCAATACCTCAGATAAAACTCCCTCAGTACGGAAGATAGTGCTCCCTTATTACCTCAGAAAGTGCTCCCACAATACCTCAAAAAGTGCTCCCTCAGTACGTCAGATAAAGCTCCCTCAGTCCGTCAGGTAAAGCCTCCTCAATACATCAGGAAGTGCTCTCTCAATACCTCAGGAAGTGCTCCCTCAAAACCTCAGATAAAGCTCCCTCAATACCGCAGATAGTGCTCCCTCAATACCTCAGAGAGTGCTCCCTCAGTACGTCAGATAAAGCTCCCTCAATACCTCAGATAAAGCTCCCTCAATACCTCTGAAAGTGCTCCCTTAGTACGTCAGATAATGCTCCCTCAATACCTCAGAAAGTGCTCCCTCAATACCTCAGATAAAGCTCCCTCAGTACGTAAGATAGTGCTCCCTCAATACCTCAGAAAGTTCTCCCTCAGTAGCTCAGAAAGTGCTCCCTCAGTACCTCAGAAACTGCTCCCTTAGTACCTCAGAAAGTGTTCCCTCAATACGTCAGATAATGCTCCCTCAGTACCTCAGATAAAGCTCCCTCAATACCTCAGATAAGGCTCCCTCCGTACGTCAGATAAAGCTCCCTCAGTACGTCAGACAAAGCTCCCTCAGTACGTCAGACAAAGCTCCCTCAGTACCTCAGAAAGTGCTCCCTCAATATGTCAGATAATGCTCGCTCAGTACATCAGAAAGTGCTCCCTCAGTACCTCAGATCAATCTCGCTCAGTACGTCAGATCAATCTCCCTCCGTACGTCAGATAAAGCTCCCTCAGTACGTCAGATAAAGCTCCCTCAATACCTCAGAAAGTGCTCCCTCAGTACGTCAGATAAAGATCCCTCAGTACGTCAGATAAAGCTCCCTCAGTACGTCAGAATGTGCTCTCTCAATATGTCAGATATTGCTCCCTCAGTACCTCAGAAAGTGCTCCCTCAGTACGTCAGATAAAGCTCCCTCAGTACATCAGATAAAGATCCCTCAGTCCGTCAGATAAGGCTCCATCAGTACGTCAGATAAGGCTCCCTCAGTGCGTCAGACAAAGCTCCCTCAGTACGTCAGATAAAGCTCCCTCAGTACGTCAGATAAACCTCCCTCAGTACGTCAGATCAGGCTCCCTCAGTACGTCAGATAAAGCTCCCTCAGTACGTCAGATAAGGCTCCCTCAGTACGTCAGAAAGTGCTCCCTCAGTATCTCAGATAGAGCTCCCTCAGTACCTCAGAAAGTCCTCCCTCAGTACCTCAGATAAAGCTCCCTAAATACGTCAGATAGAGCAACCTCAGTACGTCTGATAAAGCTCCCTCAGTACGTCAGATAAAGCTCCCTCAGTACGTCAGATAAGGCTCCCTCAGTACGTCAGTTAAGGCTCGCTCAGTACGTCAGATAAGGCTCCCTCAATATCTCAGAAGGTGCTCCCTCAGTACCTCAGATAAAGCTCCCTCAATATCTCAGAAAGTGCTCACTCAGTACGTCAGATAAAGCTCCCTCAGTTCGTCAGAAAGTACTCCCTCAGTTCGTCAGATAAAGCTCGCTCAGTATGTCAGATAATGGTCCCTCAGGGCGTCAGATTAAGCTCGCTCAGTACGTCAGATAAAGCTCCCTCAGTACGTCAGATAAGGCTCCCTCAGGACGTCAGATAAGGCTCCCTCAGTACGTCAGATAAGGCTCCCTCAGTACCTCAGAAAATGCTCCCTCAGTACATCAGATAAAGCTCCCTCAGTGCGTCAGATAAGGCTCCCTCAGTGCGTCAGATAGAGCTCCCTCAGTGCGTCAGTAAAAGCTCCCTCACTACCTCAGAAAGTGCTCCCTCAATACGTCAGATAATGCTCCCTCAGTACCTCAGATCAATCTCCCTCAGTACGTCAAATCAATCTCCCTCAGTACGTCAGATAAAGCACCCTCAGTACGTCAGATAAAGGTCCCTCAATACCTCAGAAAGTGCTCCCTCAGTACGTCAGATAAAGCTCCCTCAGTACGTCAGAAAGTGCTCCCTCAGTACGTCAGATAATGCTCCCTCAGTACCTCAGAAAGTGCTCCCTCAGTACGTCAGATAAAGCTCCCCCAGTACGTCAGATAAAGCTCCCTCAGTACGTCAGATAAGGCTCCCTCAGTACGTCAGATAAGGCTCCCTCAGTACCTCAGAAAGTGCTCCCTGAGTCCGTCAGATAAAGCTCCCTCAGTACGTCTGATAAGTCTCCCTCAGTACGTCAGATAAAGCTCCCTCAGTGCGTCAGATAGAGCTCCCTCAGTACGTCAGTAAAAGCTCCCTCAGTACCTCAGAAAGTGCTCCCTCAGTACGTCAGATAAAGCTCCCTCAGTACGTCAGAAAGTGCTCCCTCAGTACGTCAGATAAAGCTCCCTCAGTACGTCAGATAAGGTTCCCTCAGTACGTCAGATAAACCTCCCTCAGTACCTCAGAAAGTGCTCCCTCAGTACGTCAGATAAAGCTCCCTCAGTACGTCAGAAGTTGCTCCCTCAGTACCTCAGATAAAGCTCCCTCAGTACGTCAGATAAGGTTCCCTCAGTACGTCAGATAAAGCTCCCTCAGTACCTCAGGAAGTGCTCCCTCAATACGTTCGATAAAGCTCCCTCAATACCTCAGAAAGTGCTCGCTCAGTACGTCAGATAAAACTCCCTCAGTACGGAAGATAGTGCTCCCTCATTACCTCAGAAAGTGCTCCCGCAATACCTCAAAAAGTGCTCCCTCAGTACGTCAGATAAAGCTCCCTCAGTACGTCAGATAAAGCTCCCTCAATACATCAGGAAGTGCTCCCTCAATACCTCAGATGAAGCTCCCTCAATACCTCAGGAAGTGCTCCCTCAGTACGTCAGATAAAGCTCCCTCAGTACCTCAGAATGCGCTCCCTCAGTACCTCAGAAAGTGCGCCAAAATACCTCAGAAAGCGCTCCCTCAGTACCTCAGATAGTGCTCCCTCAGTACCTCAGAAAATGCTCCCTCAATACCTCAGAAAATGCTCCCTCAATACCTCAGATAAAGCTCCCTCAATACCTCAGAAAGTGCTCCCTCAATACGTCAGATAAAACTCCCTCAGTACCTCAGATCAATCTCCCTCAGTACGTCAAATCAATCTCCCTCAGTACGTCAGATAAAGCACCCTCAGTACGTCAGATAAAGGTCCCTCAATACCTCAGAAAGTGCTCCCTCAGTACGTCAGATAAAGCTCCCTCAGTACGTCAGAAAGTGCTCCCTCAGTACGTCAGATAATGCTCCCTCAGTACCTCAGAAAGTGCTCCCTCAGTACGTCAGATAAAGCTCCCCCAGTACGTCAGATAAAGCTCCCTCAGTACGTCAGATAAGGCTCCCTCAGTACGTCAGATAAGGCTCCCTCAGTACCTCAGAAAGTGCTCCCTGAGTCCGTCAGATAAAGCTCCCTCAGTACGTCTGATAAGTCTCCCTCAGTACGTCAGATAAAGCTCCCTCAGTGCGTCAGATAGAGCTCCCTCAGTACGTCAGTAAAAGCTCCCTCAGTACCTCAGAAAGTGCTCCCTCAGTACGTCAGATAAAGCTCCCTCAGTACGTCAGAAAGTGCTCCCTCAGTACGTCAGATAAAGCTCCCTCAGTACGTCAGATAAGGTTCCCTCAGTACGTCAGATAAACCTCCCTCATTACCTCAGAAAGTGCTCCCTCAGTACGTCAGATAAAGCTCCCTCAGTACGTCAGAAGTTGCTCCCTCAGTACCTCAGATAAAGCTCCCTCAGTACGTCAGATAAGGTTCCCTCAGTACGTCAGATAAAGCTCCCTCAGTACCTCAGGAAGTGCTCCCTCAATACGTCAGATAAAGTTCCCTCAATACCGCAGATAATGCTCGCACAATACCTCAGAAAGTGCTCCCTCAATTGCTCAGAAAGTGCTCCCTCAATACGTTCGATAAAGCTCCCTCAATACCTCAGAAAGTGCTCGCTCAGTACGTCAGATAAAGCTCCCTCAGTACGTCAGATAAAGCTCCCTCAATACATCAGGAAGTGCTCTCTCAATACCTCAGAAAGTGCTCCCTCAGTACCTCAGAATGCGCTCCCTCAGTACCTCAGATAGTGCTCCCTCAGTACCTCAGAAAATGCTCCCTCAATACCTCAGAAAATGCTCCCTCAATACCTCAGATAAAGCTCCCTCAATACCTCAGAAAGTGCTCCCACAGTACATCAGATAATGCTCCCTCAATACCTCAGAAAGTGCTCCCTCAATACCTCAGATAAAACTCCCTCAGTACGGAAGATAGTGCTCCCTTATTACCTCAGAAAGTGCTCCCGCAATACCTCAAAAAGTGCTCCCTCAGTACGTCAGATAAAGCTCCCTCAGTACGTCAGGTAAAGCCTCCTCAATACATCAGGAAGTGCTCTCTCAATACCTCAGGAAGTGCTCCCTCAAAACCTCAGATAAAGCTCCCTCAATACCGCAGATAGTGCTCCCTCAATACCTCAGAGAGTGCTCCCTCAGTACGTCAGATAAAGCTCCCTCAATACCTCAGATAAAGCTCCCTCAATACCTCTGAAAGTGCTCCCTTAGTACGTCAGATAATGCTCCCTCAATACCTCAGAAAGTGCTCCCTCAATACCTCAGATAAAGCTCCCTCAGTACGTAAGATAGTGCTCCCTCAATACCTCAGAAAGTGCTCCCTCAGTAGCTCAGAAAGTGCTCCCTCAGTACCTCAGAAACTGCTCCCTTAGTACCTCAGAAAGTGTTCCCTCAATACGTCAGATAATGCTCCCTCAGTACCTCAGATAAAGCTCCCTCAATACCTCAGATAAGGCTCCCTCCGTACGTCAGATAAAGCTCCCTCAGTACGTCAGTTAAAGCTCCCTCAGTACTTCAGATACAGCTCCCTCAGTAGGTCAGAAAGTGCTCCCTCAGTACATCAGATAAAGCTCCCTCAGTACGTCCGATAATGCTCCCTCAATACCTCTGAAATAAGCTCCCTCAGTACGTCAGATAAAGCTCCCTCAGTACGTCAGAAGTTGCTCCCTCAGTACCTCAGCTAAAGCTCCCTCAGTACGTCAGATAAGGTTCCCTCAGTACGTCAGATAAAGCTCCCTCAGTACGTCAGACAAAGCTCCCTCAGTACCTCAGAAAGTGCTCCCTCAATATGTCAGATAATGCTCGCTCAGTACATCAGAAAGTGCTCCCTCAGTACCTCAGATCAATCTCGCTCAGTACGTCAGATCAATCTCCCTCCGTACGTCAGATAAAGCTCCCTCAGTACGTCAGATAAAGCTCCCTCAATACCTCAGAAAGTGCTCCCTCAGTACGTCAGATAAAGATCCCTCAGTACGTCAGATAAAGCTCCCTCAGTACGTCAGAATGTGCTCTCTCAATATGTCAGATATTGCTCCCTCAGTACCTCAGAAAGTGCTCCCTCAGTACGTCAGATAAAGCTCCCTCAGTACGTCAGATAAAGATCCCTCAGTCCGTCAGATAAGGCTCCCTCAGTACGTCAGATAAGGCTCCCTCAGTGCGTCAGACAAACCTCCCTCAGTACATCAGATAAAGCTCCCTCAGTACGTCAGATAAACCTCCCTCAGTACGTCAGATCAGGCTCCCTCAGTACGTCAGATAAAGCTCCCTCAGTACGTCAGATAAGGCTCCCTCAGTACCTCAGAAATTGCTCCCTCAGTATGTCAGATAAAGCTCCCTCAGTACGTTAGAAAAAGCTCCCTCAATACCTCAGAAAGTGCTCCCTCAGTACCTCAGTAAGTCCTCCCTCAGTACGTCAGAAAGTGCTCCCTCAGTACGTCAGTTAATGCTCCCTCAAGACCTCAGAAAGTGCTCACTCAGTACGTCAGATCAGGCTCCCTCAGTACATCAGACAAGGCTCCCTCAGTACGTCAGGTAAGGCTCCCTCAGTACGTCAGGTAAGGCTCCCTCATTACGTCAGATAAGGCTCCCTCAGTACCGCAGAAAGTGCTCCCTCATTACGTCAGATAGAGCTCCCTCAGTACGTCATATAATGCTCCCTCAGTACGTCAGATAATGCTCCCTCAGTACGTCAGATAAGACTCCCTCAGGACGTCAGATAAGGCTCCCTCAGTACGTCAGAAAGTGCTACCTCAGTACGTCAGATAATGCTCCCTCAGTACCTCAGAAAGTGCTCCCTCAGTATCTCAGATAGAGCTCCCTCAGTACCTCAGAAAGTCCTCCCTCAGTACCTCAGATAAAGCTCCCTAAATACGTCAGATAGAGCAACCTCAGGACGTCTGATAAAGCTCCCTCAGTACGTCAGATAAAGCTCCCTCAGTACGTCAGATAAGGCTCCCTCAGTACGTCAGTTAAGGCTCGCTCAGTACGTCAGATAAGGCTCCCTCAATATCTCAGAAGGTGCTCCCTCAGTACCTCAGATAAAGCTCCCTCAATATCTCAGAAAGTGCTCACTCAGTACGTCAGATAAAGCTCCCTCAGTTCGTCAGAAAGTACTCCCTCAGTTCGTCAGATAAAGCTCGCTCAGTATGTCAGATAATGCTCCCTCAGGACGTCAGATTAAGCTCGCTCAGTACGTCAGATAAAGATCCCTCAGTACGTCAGATACGGCTCCCTCAGGACGTCAGATAAGGCTCCCTCAGTACGTCAGATAAGGCTCCCTCAGTACCTCAGAAAATGCTCCCTCAGTACATCAGATAAAGCTCCCTCAGTGCGTCAGATAATGCTCCCTCAGTGTGTCAGATAGAGCTCCCTCAGTACGTCAGATCAATCTCCCTCAGTACGTCAAATCAATCTCCCTCAGTACGTCAGATAAAGCACCCTCAGTACGTCAGATAAAGGTCCCTCAATACCTCAGAAAGTGCTCCATCAGTACGTCAGATAAAGCTCCCTCAGTACGTCAGAAAGTGCTCCCTCAGTACGTCAGATAATGCTCCCTCAGTACCTCAGAAAGTGCTCCCTCAGTACGTCAGATAAAGCTCCCCCAGTACGTCAGATAAAGCTCCCTCAGTACGTCAGATAAGGCTCCCTCAGTACGTCAGATAAGGCTCCCTCAGTACCTCAGAAAGTGCTCCCTGAGTCCGTCAGATAAAGCTCCCTCAGTACGTCTGATAAGTCTCCCTCAGTACGTCAGATAAAGCTCCCTCAGTGCGTCAGATAGAGCTCCCTCAGTACGTCAGTAAAAGCTCCCTCAGTACCTCAGAAAGTGCTCCCTCAGTACGTCAGATAAAGCTCCCTCAGTACGTCAGATAAGGTTCCCTCAGTACGTCAGATAAACCTCCCTCAGTACCTCAGAAAGTGCTCCCTCAGTATGTCAGATAAAGCTCCCTCAGTACGTCAGAAGTTGCTCCCTCAGTACCTCAGATAAAGCTCCCTCAGTACGTCAGATAAGGTTCCCTCAGTACGTCAGATAAAGCTCCCTCAGTACCTCAGGAAGTGCTCCCTCAATACGTCAGATAAAGTTCCCTCAATACCGCAGATAATGCTCGCAAAATACCTCAGAAAGTGCTCCCTCAATTGCTCAGAAAGTGCTCCCTCAATACGTTCGATAAAGCTCCCTCAATACCTCAGAAAGTGCTCGCTCAGTACGTCAGATAAAACTCCCTCAGTACGGAAGATAGTGCTCCCTCATTACCTCAGAAAGTGCTCCCGCAATACCTCAAAAAGTGCTCCCTCAGTACGTCAGATAAAGCTCCCTCAGTACGTCAGATAAAGCTCCCTCATGATACATCAGGAAGTGCTCTCTCAATACCTCAGGAAGTGCTCCCTCAATACCTCAGATAAAGCTCCCTCAATACCTCAGAAAGTGCTCCCTCAGTACGTCAGATAAAGCGCCCTCATTACCTCAGATTGTGCTCCCTCAGTACCTCAGAAAGCGCTCCCTCAGTACCTCAGAATGCGCTCCCTCAATACCTCAGAATGCGCTCCCTCAGTACCTCAGAAAGCGCTCCCTCAGTACCTCAGATAGTGCTCCCTCAGTACCTCAGAAAATGCTCCCTCAATACCTCAGAAAATGCTCCCTCAATACCTCAGATAAAGCTCCCTCAATACCTCAGAAAGTGCTCCCTCATTACGTCAGATAATGCTCCCTCTATACCTCAGAAAGTGCTCCCTCAATACCTCAGATAAAGTTCCCTCAGTACGTAAGATAGTGCTCACTCAATACCTCAAAAAGTGCTCCCTCAGTAACTCAGATAATGCTCCCTCAGTACGTCAGATTAAGCTCCCTCAATACATCAGGAAGTGCTCCCACAATGCCTCAGGAAGTGCTCCCTCAATACCTCAGAAAGTGCTCCCTCAGGACGTCAGATAAAGCTCCATCAATACCTCAGGAAGTGCTCCCTCAATACCTCAGGAAGTGCTCCCTCAATACGTCAGATAAAGTTTTCTCAATACCGCACATAATGCTCACTCAATACCTCAGAAAGTGCTCCCTCAATTGCTCAGAAAGTGCTCCCTCAATACGTTCGATAAAGCTCCCTCAGTACCTCACAAAGTGCTCGCTCAGTACGTCAGATAAAGCTCCCTGAGTACCTCAGATAGTGCGCCCTCAGTACCTCAGAAAGCGCTCCCTCAGTACCTCAGAAAGCGCTCCCTCAGTACCTCAGAATGCTCTCCCACAGTACCTCAGAAAGCGCTCCCTCAGGAGCTCAGAAAATGCTCCCTCAATACTTCAGAAAATGCTCCCTCAATACCTCTGATAAAGCTCCCTCAATACCTCTGAAAGTGCTCCCTCAGTACATCAGATAATGCTCCCTCAATACCTCAGAAAGTGCTCCCTCAATACCTCAGATAAAACTCCCTCAGTACGGAAGATAGTGCTCCCTCATTAACTCAGAAAGTGCTCCCGTAATACCTCAAAAAGTGCTCCCTCAGTACGTCAGATAAAGCTCCCTCAGTACGTCAGATAAAGCTCCCTCAATACATCAGGAAGTGCTCTCTCAATACCTCAGGAAGTGCTCCCTCAATACCTCAGATAAAGCTCCCTCAATACCGCAGATAGTGCTCCCTCAATACCTCTGAAAGTGCTCCCTCAGTACGTCAGATAATGCTCCCTCAATACCTCAGAAATTGCTCCCTCAATACCTCAGATAAAGCTCCCTCAGTACGCAAGATAGTGCTCCCTCAATACCTCAGAAAGTGCTCCCTCAATACCTCAAAATGTGCTCCCTCAGTACGTCAGATAAAGCTCCCTCAGTACGTCAGATAAAGCTCGCTCAATACATCAGGAAGTGCTCCCTCAATACCTCAGGAAGTGCTCCCTCAATACTTCAGAAAGTGCTCCCACAGTACCTCAGATAATGCTCCCTCAGTACCTCAGATAAAGCTCCCTCAGTACCTCAGAAAGTGCTCCCTCAATACCTCAGAAAGTGCTCCCACAGTACGTCAGATAGAGCTCCTTCAGTACGTCAGATAGATCTCCCTCAGTACGTCAGATAGAGCTCCCTCAGTACGTCAGAAAGTGCTCCCTCAATACCTCAGATAAAGCTCCCTCAGTACGTCAGAAAGTGCTCCCTCAGTACGTCAGATAAAGCTCCCTCAGTACGTCAGATAAAGCTCCCTCAGTACGTCAGAAAATGCTCCCTCAGTACGTCAGAAAGTGATCCCTCAGTACGTCAGAAAGTGCTCCCTCAGTACGTCAGATAAAGCTCCCTCGGTACGTCAGATAAAACTCCCTCAGTACGTCAGATAAAGCTCCCTCAGTACGTCAGAAAGTGCTCCCTCAGTACGTCAGATAGAGCTCCCTCAGTACGTCAGATAATGCTCCCTCAGTAAGTCAGAAAGTACTCCCCCATTACCTCGGAAAGTGCTCCATCAGTACATCAGATAAAGCTCACTCAGTACGTTAGATAGAGCTCCCTCAGTACGTCAGATAGAGCTTCCTCAGTACGTTAGATAGAGCTCCCTCAATACTTCAGAAAGTGCTCCCTCAATGCCTCAGAAAGTGCTCCCTCAATACCTCAGAAAGTGCTCCCACAGTACCTCAGATAAAGCTCCCTCAGTACCTTAGATAAAGCTCCCTCATTACGTCAGATAAAGCTCCCTCAGTACGTCAGATAAAGCTCCCTCAATACCTCAGGAAGTGCTCCCTCAATACCTCAGGAAGTGCTCCCTCAATACTTCAGATAAAGCTCCCTCAATACCGCAGATAATGCTCGCTCAATACCTCAGAAAGTGCTCCCTCAATAGCTCAGAAAGTGCTCTCTCAATACGTCAGATAAAGCTCCCTCAATACCTCAGAAAGTGCTCCTTCACTACGTCAGATAAAGCTCCCTCAGTACCTCAGATAGTGCTCCCTCAGTACCTCAGAAAGCGCTCCCTCAGTACCTCAGAAAGCGCTCCCTCAGTACCTCAAAAAGTGCGCCAAAATACCTCAGAAAGCGCTCCCTCAGTACCTCAGATAGTGCTCCCTCAGTACCACCGAAAATGCTCCCTCAATACCTCAGAAAATGCTCCCTCAATACCTCAGATAAAGCTCCCTCAATACCTTAGAAAGTGCTCCCTCATTACGTCAGACAATGCTCCCTCTATACCTCAGAAAGTGCTCCCTCAATACCTCAGATAAAGCTCCCTCAGTACGTAAGATTAAGCTCCCTCATACATCAGGAAGTGCTCCCACAATACCTCAGGAAGTGCTCCCTCAATACCTCAGATAAAGCTCAATCAATACCGCAGAAAGTGCTCCCTCAATACCTCAGAAAGTGCTCCCTCAGTACGTCAGATAAAGCTCCCTCAATACCTCAGGAAGTGCTCCCTCAATACCTCAGGAAGTGCTCCCTCAATACGTCAGATAAAGTTCCCTCAATACCGCAGATAATGCTCGCTCAATACCTCAGAAAGTTCTCCCTCAATTGCTCAGAAAGTGCTCCCTCAATACGTTCGATAAAGCTCCCTCAATACCTCAGAAAGTGCTCGCTCAGTCCGTCAGATAAAGCTCCCTCAGTACCTCAGATAGTGCTCCCTCAGTACCTCAGAAAGTGCTCCCTCAGTACCTCAGAAAGCGCTCCCTCAGTACCTCAGAAAGCTCTCCCACAGTACCTCAGAAAGCGCTCCCTCAGTAGCTCAGAAAATGCTCCCTCAATACTTCAGAAAATGCTCCCTCAATACCTCAGATAAAGCTCCCTCAATACCTCAGAAAGTGCTTCCTCTACATCAGATAATGCTCCCTCAATACCTCAGAAAGTGCTCCCTCAATACCTCAGATAAAACTCCCTCAGTACGGAAGATAGTGCTCCCTCATTACCTCAGAAAGTGCTCCCGCAATGCCTCAAAAATTGCTCCCTCAGTACGTCAGATAAAGCTCCCTCAGTACGTCAGGTAAAGCCTCCTCAATACATCAGGATGTGCTCTCTCAATACCTCAGGAAGTGCTCCCTCAATACCTCAGATAAAGCTCCCTCAATACCGCAGATAGTGCTTCCTCAATAGCTCAGAGAGTGCTCCCTCAGTACGTCAGATAAAGCTCCCTCAATACCTCAGATAAAGCTCCCTCAATACCTCTGAAATTGCTCCCTTAGTACGTCAGATAATGCTCCCTCAATACCTCAGAAAGTGCTCCCTCAATACCTCAGATAAAGCTCCCTCAGTACGTAAGATAGTGCTCCCTCAATACCTCAGAAAGTGCTCCCTCAATACCTCAAAAAGTGCTCCCTCAGTACGTCAAATAAAGCTCCCTCTGTAGGTCAGATAAAGCTCTCTCAATACATCAACAAGTGCTCCCTCAATACCTCAGGAAGTGCTCCCTCAATACCTCAGATAAAGCTCCCTCAGTCCCTCAGAAAGTGCTCCCTCAATACCTCAGAAATTGCTCCCACAGTACGTCAGATAGAGCTCCTTCAGTACGTCAGATAGATCTCCCTCAGTACGTCAGATAGAGCTCCCTCAGTACATCAGAAATTGCTCCCTCAATACCTCAGATAAAGCTCCCTCAGTACGTCAGATAAAGCTCCCTCAGTACGTCAGATAAAGCTCCCTCAGTACGTCAGATAAGGCTCCCTCAGTGTGTCAGATAAAGCTCCGTCAGTATGTCAGATAATGCTCCCTCAATACCTCAGAAAGTGCTCCCTCAGTACGTCAGATAAAGCTCCCTCAGTACGTCAGAAAGTGCTCCCTCAGTACGTCAGATAGAGCTCCCTCAGTACGTCAGATAATGCTCCCTCAGTACGTCAGAAAGTACTCCCCCAATACCTCGGAAAGTGCTCCCCCAGTACGTCAGATAAAGCTCACTCAGTACATTAGATAGAGCTCCCTCAGTACGTCAGATAGAGCTTCCTCAGTACGTTAGATAGAGCTCCCTCAATACTTCAGAAAGTGCTCCCTCAATACGTCAGAAAGTGCTCCCTCAATACCTCAGAAAGTGCTCCCACAGTACCTCAGATAAAGCTCCCTCAGTACCTTAGATAAAGCTCCCTCATTACGTCAGATAAAGCTCCCTCAGTACGTCAGATAAAGCTCCCTCAATACCTCAGGAAGTGCTCCCTCAATACCTCAGAAAGTGCTCCCTCAATTCTTCAGATCAAGCTCCCTCAATACCGCAGATAATGCTCGCTCAATACCTCAGAAAGTGCTCCCTCAATAGCTCAGAAAGTGCTCTCTCAATACGTCAGATAAAGCTCCCTCAATACCTCAGAAAGTGCTCCCTCAATACGTCAGATAAAGCTCCCTCAATACCTCAGATAGTGCTCCCTCAGTACCTCAGAAAGCGCTCCCTCAGTACCTCAGAATGCGCTCCCTCAGTACCTCAGAAAGTGCACCAAAATACCCCAGAAAGCGCTCCCTAAGTACCTCAGATAGTGCTCCCTCAGTACATCAGAAAATGCTCCCTCAATACCTCAGAAAATGCTCCCTCAATACCTCAGATAAAGCTCCCTCAATACCTCAGAAAGTGCTCCCTCATTACGTCAGATAATGCTCCCTCTATACCTCAGAAAGTGCTCCCTCAATACCTCAGATAAAGCTCCCTCAGTACGTAAGATAGTGCTCACTCAATACCTCAAAAAGTGCTCCCTCAGTACGTCAGATAATGCTCCCTCAGTACGTCAGATTAAGCTCCCTCAATACATCAGGAAGTGCTCCCACAATGCCTCAGGAAGTGCTCCCTCAATACCTCAGATAAAGCTCAATCAATTCCGCAGAAAGTGCTCCCTCACTACCTCAGAAAGTGCTCCCTCAGGACGTCAGATAAAGCTCCCTCAATACCTCAGGAAGTGCTCCCTCAGTACCTCAGGAAGTGCTCCCTCAATACGTCAGATAAAGTTCCCTCAATACCGCAGATAATGCTCGCACAATACCTCAGAAAGTGCTCCCTCAATTGCTCAGAAAGTGCTCCCTCAATACGTTCGATAAAGCTCACTCAATACCTCAGAAAGTGCTCGCTCAGTACGTCAGATAAAGCTCCCTCAGTACCTCAGATAGTGCTCCCTCAATACATCAGGAAGTGCTCTCTCAATACCTCAGGAAGTGCTCCCTCAATACGTCAGATAAAGTTCCCTCAATACCGCAGATAATGCTCGCACAATACCTCAGAAAGTTCTCCCTCAATTGCTCAGAAAGTGCTCCCTCAATACGTTCGATAAAGCTCCCTCAATACCTCAGAAAGTGCTCGCTCAGTACGTCAGATAAAGCTCCCTCAGTACCTCAGATAGTGCTCCCTCAGTACCTCAGAAAGCGCTCCCTCAGTACCTCAGAAAGCTCTCCCACAGTACCTCAGAAAGCGCTCCCTCAGTAGCTCAGAAAATGCTCCCTCAATACTTCAGAAAAAGCTCCCTCAATACCTCAGATAAAGCTCCCTCAATACCTCAGAAAGTGCTCCCACAGTACATCAGATAATGCTCCCTCAATACCTCAGAAAGTGCTCCCTCAATACCTCAGATAAAACTCCCTCAGTACGGAAGATAGTGCTCCCTTATTACCTCAGAAAGTGCTCCCGCAATACCTCAAAAAGTGCTCCCTCAGTACGTCAGATAAAGCTCCCTCAGTACGTCAGATAAAGCTCCCTCAATACATCAGGAAGTGCTCTCTCAATACCTCAGGAAGTGCTCCCTCAATACCTCAGATAAAGCTCCCTCAATACCGCAGATAGTGCTCCCTTAATACCTCAGAGAGTGCTCCCTCAGTACGTCAGATAAAGCTCCCTCAATACCTCAGATAAAGCTCCCTCAATACCTCTGAAAGTGCTCCCTTAGTACGTCAGATAATGCTCCCTCAATACCTCAGAAAGTGCTCCCTCAATACCTCAGATAAAGCTCCCTCAGTACGTAAGATAGTGCTCCCTCAATACCTCAGAAAGTGCTCCCTCATTACCTCAAAAAGTGCTCCCTCAGTACGTCAGATAAGGCTCCCTCAGTATGTCAGATAAAGCTCCCTCAGTATGTCAGATAATGCTCCCTCAATACCTCAGAAAGAGCTCCCTCAGTACGTCAGATAAAGCTCCCTCAGTACGTCAGATAATGCTCCCTCAGTACCTGAGAAAGTGCTCCCTCAGTACCTCAGAATCTGCTCCCTTAGTACCTCAGAAAGCGCTCCCTTAGTACGTCAGATAAAGCTACCTCAGTACGTCAGAAAGTGCTCCCACAGTTCGTCAGAAAGTGCTCCCTCAATACCTCAGAAAGTGCTCCCTCAATACCTCAGATAAAGCTCCCTCAGTATGTCGGATAATGCTCCCTCAATACCTCAGAAAGTGCTCCCTCATTACGTCAGATATAGCTCCCTCAGTACGTCATATAAAGCTCCCTCAGTACGTCAGAAAGTGCTCCCTCAATACCTCAGATAAAGCTCCCTCAGTACGTCAGATAAAGCTCCCTCATTACGTCAGATAAAGCTCCCTTTGTAAGTCAGATAGAGCTCCCTCAGTACGTCAGATAATGCTCCCTCAGTACCTCAGAAAGTGCTCCCTCAATACCTCAGAAAGTGCTCCCTCAATATGTCAGAAAGTGCTCCGTCAATACCTCAGAAAGTGCTCCCTCAGTACGCCAGATAAAGCTCCCTCAGTACGTCAGACAAATCTTGCTCATTACCTCAGAAAGTGCTCCCTCAGTACGTCAGATAAAGATCCCTCAGTACGTCAGATAATGCTCCCTCAATACCTCAGAAAGTGCTCCCTCAGTACCTCATAAAATGCTCCCTCAGTACCTCAGATAAAGCTCCCTCAGTACCTCTGATAAAGCTCCCACAGTACCTCAGATAAAGCTCCCTCAGTACGTCAGATAAAGCTCCCTCAGTACGTCAGATAACGCTCCCTCAATACCTCAGAAAGTGCGCCCTCAGTACATCAGATAAAGCTCCCTCAGTACGTCAGTTCGAGCTGCCTCAATACGTCAGAAAGTCCTCCCTCAATACGCCAGATAAAGCTCCCTCAGTACGTCAGATAAAGCTCCCTGTGTACGTCAGAAAGTGCTCCCTCAGTACCTCAGAACGTGCTCCGTCAGTACCGCAGAAAGTGCTCCCTCAGTACCTCAGAAAATGCTCCCTCAATACCTCAGAAAATGCTCCCTCAATACCTCAGATAAAGCTCCCTCAATACCTCAGAAAGTGCTCCCTCATTACATCAGATAATGCTCCCTCTATACCTCAGAAAGTGCTCCCTCAATACCTCAGATAAAGTTCCCTCAGTACGTAAGATAGTGCTCACTCAATACCTCAAAAAGTGCTCCCTCAGTACGTCAGATAATGCTCCCTCAGTACGTCAGATTAAGCTCCCTCAATACATCAGGAAGTGCTCCCACAATGCCTCAGGAAGTGCTCCCTCAATACCTCAGATAAAGCTCAATCAATTCCGCAGAAAGTGCTCCCTCAATACCTCAGAAAGTGCTCCCTCAGGACGTCAGATAAAGCTCCCTCAATACCTCAGGAAGTGCTCCCTCAATACCTCAGGAATTGCTCCCTCAATACGTCAGATAAAGGTCCCTCAATACCGCATATAATGCTCGCACAATACCTCAGAAAGTGCTCCCTCAATTGCTCAGAAAGTGCTCCCTCAATACGTTCGATAAAGCTCCCTCAATACCTCAGAAAGTGCTCGCTCAGTACGTCAGATAAAGCTCCCTCAGTACCTCAGATAGTGCTCCCTCAGTACCTCAGAAAGCTCTCCCACAGTACCTCAGAAAGCGCTCCCTCAGTAGCTCAGAAAATGCTCCCTCAATACTTCAGAAAATGCTCCCTCAATACCTCAGATAAAGCTCCCTCAATACCTCTGAAAGTGCTCCCTCAGTACATCAGATAATGCTCCCTCAATACCTCAGAAAGTGCTCCCTCAATACCTCAGATAAAACTCCCTCAGTACGGAAGATAGTGCTCCCTCATTAACTCAGAAAGTGCTCCCGCAATACCTCAAAAAGTGCTCCCTCAGTACGTCAGATAAAGCTCCCTCAGTACGTCAGATAAAGCTCCCTCAATACATCAGGAAGTGCTCTCTCAATACCTCAGGAAGTGCTCCCTCAATACCTCACATAAAGCTCCCTCAATACCTCAGATAGTGCTCCCTCAGTACCTCAGAAAGCGCTCCCTCAGTACCTCAGAATGCGCTCCCTCAGTACCTCAGAAAGTGCGCCAAAATACCTCAGAAAGCGCTCCCTCAGTACCTCAGATAGTGCTCCCTCAGTACCTCAGAAAATGCTCCCTCAATACCTCAGAAAATGCTCCCTCAATACCTCAGATAAAGCTCCCTCAATACCTCAGAAAGTGCTCCCTCATTACGTCAGATAATGCTCCCTCTATACCTCAGAAAGTGCTCCCTCAATACCTCAGATAAAGCTCCCTCAGTACGTAAGATAGTGCTCACTCAATACCTCAAAAAGTGCTCCCTCAGTACGTCAGATAATGCTCCCTCAGTACGTCAGATTAAGCTCCCTCAATACATCATGAAGTGCTCCCACAATGCCTCAGGAAGTTCTCCATCAATACCTCAGATAAAGCTCAATCAATTCCGCAGAAAGTGCTCCCTCAATACCTCAGAAAGTGCTCGCTCAGGACGTCAGATAAAGCTCCCTCAATACCTCAGGAAGTGCTCCCTCAATACGTCAGATAAAGTTCCCTCAATACCGCAGATAATGCTCGCACAATACCTCAGAAAGTGCTCCCTCAATTGCTCAGAAAGTGCTCCCTCAATACGTTCGATAAAGCTCCCTCAATACCTCAGAAAGTGCTCGCTCAGTACGTCAGATAAAGCTCCCTCAGTACCTCAGATAGTGCTCCCTCAGTACCTCAGAAAGCGCTCCCTCAGTACCTCAGAAAGCTCTCCCACAGTACCTCAGAAAGCGCTCCCTCAGTAGCTCAGAAAATGCTCCCTCAATACTTCAGAAAATGCTCCCTCAATACCTCAGATAAAGCTCCCTCAATACCTCAGAAAGTGCTCCCACAGTACATCAGATAATGCTCCCTCAATACCTCAGAAAGTGCTCCCTCAATACCTGAGATAAAACTCCCTCAGTACGGAAGATAGTGCTCCCTTATTACCTCAGAAAGTGCTCCCGCAATACCTCAAAAAGTGCTCCCTCAGTACGTCAGATAAAGCTCCCTCAGTACGTCAGATAAAGCTCCCTCAATACATCAGGAAGTGCTCTCTCAATACCTCAGGAAGTGCTCCCTCAATACCTCAGATAAAGCTCCCTCAATACCGCAGATAGTGCTCCCTCAATACCTCAGAGTGTGCTCCCTCAGTACGTCAGATAAAGCTCCCTCAATACCTCAGATAAAGCTCCCTCAATACCTCAGATAATGCTCCCTCAATACCTCTGAAAGTGCTCCCTTAGTACGTCAGATAATGCTCCCTCAATACCTCAGAAAGTGCTCCCTCAATACCTCAGATAAAGCTCCCTCAGTACGTAAGATAGTGCTCCCTCAATACCTCAGAAAGTGCTCCCTCTATACCTCAAAAAGTGCTCCCTCAGTACGTCAGATAAAGCTCCCTCAGTACGTCAGATAATGCTCCCTCAATACCTCAGAAAGTGCTCCCTCAATACCTGAGAAAGTGCTCCCTCAGTACCTCAGAATCTGCTCCCTTAGTACCTCAGAAAGCGCTCCCTTAGTACGTCAGATAAAGCTACCTCAGTACGTCAGAAAGTGCTCCCACAGTTCGTCAGAAAGTGCTCCCTCAATACCTCAGAAAGTGCTCCCTCAATACATCAGATAAAGCTCCCTCAGTACGTCAGATAAAGCTCCCTCATTACGTCAGATAAAGCTCCCTCTGTAAGTCAGATAGAGCTCCCTCAGTACGTCTGATAATGCTCCCTCAGTACCTCAGAAAGTGCTCCCTCAATACCTCAGAATGTGCTCCGTCAATACCTCAGAAAGTGCTCCCTCAGTACGCCAGATAAAGCTCCCTCAGTACGTCAGACAAATCTTGCTCATTACCTCAGAAAGTGCTCCCTCAGTACGTCAGATAAAGATCCCTCAGTACGTCAGATAATGCTCCCTCAATACCTCAGAAAGTGCTCCCTCAGTACCTCATAAAGTGCTCCCTCAGTACCTCAGATAAAGCTCCCTCAGTACCTCTGATAAAGCTCCCACAGTACCTCAGATAAAGCTCCCTCAGTACGTCAGATAAAGCTCCCTCAGTACGTCAGATAAGGCTCCCTCAATACCTCAGAAAGTGCGCCCTCAGTACATCAGATAAAGCTCCCTCAGTACGTCAGTTCGTGCTGCCTCAATACGTCAGAAAGTGCTCCCTCAATACGTCAGATAAAGCTCCCTCAGTACGTCAGATAAAGCTCCCTGTGTACGTCAGAAAGTGCTCCCTCAGTACGTCAGAAAGTGCTCCCTCAGTACGTCAGAAATTGCTCCCTCAGTACGTTAGATGAAGCTCCCTCAGTACGTCAGATAAAGCTCCCTCAATACCTCAGAAAGTGCTCACTCAGTACGTCAGATAAAGCTCCCTCAGTACGTCAGATAATGCTCCCTCAGTACCTCAGAACGTGCTCCGTCAGTACCGCAGAAAGTGCTCCCTCAGTACCTCAGAAAGTGCTCCCTCAGTACGTCAGATAAAGCTCCCTCAGTACGTCAGATAAGGCTCCCTTAGTGTGTCAGATAAAGCTCCGTCAGTACGTCAGATAATGCTTCCTCAATACCTCAGAAAGTGCTCCCTCAGTACGTCAGATAAAGCTCCCTCAGTACGTCAGATAATGCTCCCTCAGTACCTCAGAAAGTGCTCCCTCAGTACGTCAGATAATGCTCCCTCAATACCTCAGAAAGTGCTCCCTCAGTACCTCAGAAAGTGCTCCCTCAGTACCTCAGAAACTGCTCCCTTAGTACCTCAGAAAGTGTTCCCTCAATACGTCAGATAATGCTCCCTCAGTACCTCAGATAAAGCTCCCTCAATACCTCAGATAAGGCTCCCTCCGTACGTCAGATAAAGCTCCCTCAGTACGTCAGTTAAAGCTCCCTCAGTACTTCAGATAAAGCTCCCTCAGTAGGTCAGAAAGTGCTCCCTCAGTACATCAGATAAAGCTCCCTCAGTACGTCCGATAATGCTTCCTCAATACCTCAGAAATGAGCTCCCTCAGTACGTCAGATAAAGCTCCCTCAGTACGTCAGAAGTTGCTCCCTCAGTACCTCAGCTAAAGCTCCCTCAGTACGTCAGATAAGGTTCCCTCAGTACGTCAGATAAAGCTCCCTCAGTACCTCAGAAAGTGCTCCCTCAATATGTCAGATAATGCTCCCTCAGTACATCAGAAAGTGCTCCCTCAGTACCTCAGATCAATCTCCCTCAGTACGTCAGATCAATCTCCCTCAGTACGTCAGATAAAGCTCCCTCAGTACGTCAGATAAAGCTCCCTCAATACCTCAGAAAGTGCTCCTTCAGTACGTCAGATAAAGCTCCCTCAGTACGTCGGATAAAGATCCCTCAGTACGTCAGATAAAGCTCCCTCAGTACGTCAGAATGTGCTCCCTCAATATGTCAGATATTGCTCCCTCAGTACCTCAGAAAGTGCTCCCTCAGTACGTCAGATAAAGCTCCCTCAGTACGTCAGATAAAGATCCCTCAGTCCGTCAGATAAGGCTCCCTCAGTACGTCAGATAAGGCTCCCTCAGTGCGTCAGACAAAGCTCCCTCAGTACGTCAGATAAAGCTCCCTCAGTACGTCAGATAAACCTCCCTCAGTACGTCAGATCAGGCTCCCTCAGTACGTCAGACAAAGCTCCCTCAGTACATCAGATAAGGCTCCCTCAGTACCTCAGAAATTGCTCCCTCAGTATGTCAGATAAAGCTCCCTCAGTACGTTAGAAAAAGCTCCCTCAATACCTCAAAAAGTGCTCCCTCAGTACCTCAGAAAGTCCTCCCTCAGTACGTCAGAAAGTGCTCCCTCAGTACGTCAGTTAATGCTCCCTCAAGACCTCAGAAAGTGCTCCCTCAGTACGTCAGATCAGGCTCCCTCAGTACATCAGACAAGGCTCCCTCAGTACGTCAGGTAAGGCTCCCTCAGTACGTCAGGTATGGCTCCCTCAGTACGTCAGATAAGGCTCCCTCAGTACCGCAGAAAGTGCTCCCTCATTACGTCAGATAGAGCTCCCTCAGTACGTCAGATAATGCTCCCTCAGTACGTCAGATAATGCTCCCTCAGTACGTCAGATAAGACTCCCTCAGGACGTCAGATAAGGCTCCCTCAGTACGTCAGAAAGTGCTACCTCAGTACGTCAGATAATGCTCCCTCAGAACCTCAGAAAGTGCTCCCTCAGTATCTCAGATAGAGCTCCCTCAGTACCTCAGAAAGTCCTCCCTCAGTACCTCAGATACAGCTCCCTAAATACGTCAGATAGAGCTACCTCAGTACGTCTGATAAAGCTCCCTCAGTACGTCAGATAAAGCTCCCTCAGTACGTCAGATAAGGCTCCCTCAGTACGTCACTTAAGGCTCGCTCAGTACGTCAGATAAGGCTCCCTCAATATCTCAGAAGGTGCTCCCTCAGTACCTCAGATAAAGCTCCCTCAATATCTCAGAAAGTGCTCACTCAGTACGTCAGATAAAGCTCCCTCAGTACGTCAGAAAGTACTCCCTCAGTTCGTCAGATAAAGCTCGCTCAGTATGTCAGATAATGCTCCCTCAGGACGTCAGATAAAGCTCGCTCAGTACGTCAGATAAAGCTCCCTCAGTACGTCAGATAAGGCTCCCTCAGGACGTCAGATAAGGCTCCCTCAGTGCGTCAGATAAGGCTCCCTCAGTGCGTCAGATAGAGCTCCCTCAGTGCGTCAGTAAAAGCTCCCTCACTACCTCAGAAATTGCTCCCTCAATACGTCAGATAATGCTCCCTCAGTACGTCCGAAAGTGCTCCCTCAGTACCTCAGATCAATCTTCCTCAGTACGTCAAATCAATCTCCCTCAGTACGTCAGATAAAGCACCCTCAGTACGTCAGATAAAGGTCCCCCAGTAAGTCAGATAAAGCTCCCTCAGTACGTCAGATAAGGCTCCCTCATTACGTCAGATAAGGCTCCCTCAGTACCTCAGAAAGTGCTCCCCCAGTACGTCAGATAAAGCTCCCTCAGTACGTCAGATAAGGTTCCCTCAGTACGTCAGATAAAGCTCCCTCAGTACCTCAGAAAGTGCTCCCTCAGTACGTCAGATAAAGCTCCCTCAGTACGTCAGAAGATGCTCCCTCAGTACCTCAGATAAAGCTACCTCAGTACGTCAGATAAGGTTCCCTCAGTACGTCAGATAAAGCTCCCTCAGTACCTCAGAAAGTGCTCCCTCAATATGTCAGATAATGCTCCCTCAGTACATCAGAAAGTGCTCCCTCAGTACCTCAGATCAATCTCCCTCAGTACGTCAGATAAGGCTCCCTCAGTACGTCAGATAAGGCTCCCCCAGTACCTCAGAAAGTGCTCCCTCAGTACGTCAGATAAAGCTCCCTCAGTACGTCAGATAAGTCTCCCTCAGTACGTCAGATGAAGCTCCCTCAGTGCATCAGATAGAGCTCCCTCAGTACGTCAGTAAAAGCTCCCTCAGTACGTCAGATAAAGATCCCTCAGTACGTCAGATAACGCTCCCTCAGTACGTCAGAAAGTGCTCCCTCAGTTACGTCAGATAAAGTTCCTCAGTACGTCAGTAAAAGCTCCCTCAGTGTGTCAGATAAGGCTCCCTCAGTACCTCAGAAACTGCTCCCTCAGTACGTCAGATAAAGCTCCATCAATACCTCAGAAAGTGCTCCCTCAGTAGCTCAGAAAGTGCTCCCTCAGTATGTCAGATAAAGCTCCCTCAGTACGTTAGTAAAAGCTCCCTCAATACCTCAGAAAGTGCTCCCTCAGTACCTCAGGAAGTCCTCCCTCAGTACGTCAGAAAGTGCTCCCTCAGTACGTTAGTTAATGCTCCCTCAAGACCTCAGAAAGTGCTCCCTCAGTACGTCAGATCAGGCTCCCTCAGTACATCAGACAAGGCTCCCTCAGTACGTCAGGTAAGGCTCCCTCAGTACGTCAGGTAAGGCTCCCTCAGTACGTCAGATAAGGCTCCCTCATTACCGCAGAAAGTGCTCCCTCATTACGTCAGATAGAGCTCCCTCAGTACGTCAGATAATGCTCCCTCAGTACGTCAGATAATGCTCCCTCAGTACGTCAGATAAGACTCCCTCAGGACGTCAGATAAGGCTCCCTCAGTACGTCAGAAAGTGCTACCTCAGTACGTCAGATAATGCTCCCTCAGTACCTCAGAAAGTGCTCCCTCAGTATCTCAGATAGAGCTCCCTCAGTACCTCAGAAAGTCCTCCCTCAGTACCTCAGATAAAGCTCCCTAAATACGTCAGATAGAGCTACCTCAGTACGTCTGATAAAGCTCCCTCAGTACGTCAGATAAAGCTCCCTCAGTACGTCAGATAAGGCTCCCTCAGTACGTCAGATAAAGCACCCTCAGTATGTCAGATAAAGGTCCCTCAATACCTCAGAATGTGCTCCCTCAGTACGTCAGATAAAGCTCCCTCAGTACGTCAGAAAGTGCTCCCTCAGTACGTCAGATAATGCTCCCTCAGTACCTCAATAAGTGCTCCCTCAGTACGTCAGATAAAGCTCCCCCAGTACGTCAGATAAAGCTCCCTCAGTACGTCAGATAAGGCTCCCTCAGTACGTCAGATAAGGCTCCCTCAGTACCTCAGAAAGTACTCCCTCAGTACGTCAGATAAAGCTCCCTCAGTACGTCAGATAAGTCTCCCTCAGTACGTCAGATAAAGCTCCCTCAGTGGGTCAGATAGAGCTCCCTCAGTACGTCAGTAAAAGCTCCCTCAGTACCTCAGAAAGTGCTCCCTCAGTACGTCAGATAAAGCTCCCTCAGTACGTCAGAAAGTGCTCCCTCAGTACGTCAGATACAGCTCCCTCAGTACGTCAGATAAAGTTCCCTCAGTATGTCAGATAAAGCTCCCTCAGTACCTCAGAAAGTGCTCCCTCAGTACGTCAGATAAAGCTCCCTCAGTACGTCAGAAGTTGCTCCCTCAGTACCTCAGATAAAGCTCCCTCAGTACGTCAGATAAGGTTCCCTCAGTACGTCAGATAAAGCTCCCTCAGTACCTCAGAAAGTGCTCCCTCAATATGTCAGATAATGCTCCCTCAGTACATCAGAAAGTGCTCCCTCAGTACCTCAGACCAATCTCCCTCAGTACGTCAGATCAATCTCACTCAGTACGTCAGATAAGGCTCCCTCAGTACGTCAGATAAAGCTCCCTCAGTATGTCAGATAAGTCTCCCTCAGTACGTCAGATGAAGCTCCCTCAGTGCGTCAGATAGAGCTCCCTCAGTACGTCAGTAAAATCTCCCTCAGTACCTCAGAGAGTGCTCCCTCAGTACGTCAGATAAAGCTCCCTCAGTACGTCAGAAAGTGCTCCCTCAGTACCTCAGATCAATCTCCCTCAGTACGTCAGATCAATCTCACTCAGTACGTCAGATAAGGCACCCTCAGTACGTCAGATAAGGCTCCCTCAGTACCTCAGAAAGTGCTCCTTCAGTACGTCAGATAAAGCTCCCTCAGTATGTCAGATAAGTCTCCCTCAGTATGTCAGATGAAGCTCCCTCAGTGCGTCAGATAGAGCTCCCTCAGTACGTCAGTAAAAGCTCCCTCAGTACCTCAGAAAGTGCTCCCTCAGTACGTCAGATAAAGCTCCCTCAGTACGTCAGAAAGTGCTCCCTCAGTACGTCAGATAAAGTTCCTCAGTACGTCAGTAAAAGCTCCCTCAGTGTGTCAGATAAGGCTCCCTCAGTACCTCAGAAAGTGTTCCCTCAGTACGTCAGATAAAGCTCCATCAATACCTCAGAAAGTGCTCCCTCAGTAGCTCAGAAAGTGCTCACTCAGTACGTCGGATAAAGCTCCATCAATACCTCAGATAAGGCTCCCTCAGTACGTCAAATAAAGCTCCCTCAGTGCGTCAGATAAGGCTCCCTCAGTACCTATGAAAGTGCTCCCTCGGTACGTCAGACAGAGCTCCCTCAGTGCGTTAGTTAAACCCCCTCAATACCGCAGAAAGTGCTCCCTCAGTAAGTCAGATAAAGCTCCCTCAGTACGTCAGATAAAGCTCCCTCAGTACGTCAGATAGTGCTCCCACAGAACGTCAGATAAAGCACCCTCAGTACGTCAGAAAGTGCTCCCTCAATACCTCAGAAAGTGCTCCCTCAGTACGTCAGATAAAGCTCCCTCAATACCTCAGATAAAGCTCCCTCAGTACCTCAGATAAAGCTCCCTCAATACGTCAGATAAAGCTCCCTCAGTACGTCAGATAATGCTCCCTCAGTACGTCAGATAAAGCTCCCTCAATACCTCAGAAAGTGCTCCCTCAGTACGTCAGATGAAGCTCCCTCAGTCCGTCAGATAATGCTCCCTCAGTACGTCAGATAAAGCTCCTCAATACCTCAGAAAGTGCTCCCCCCGTGCGTCAGACAACGCTCCCCCCGTGCGTCAGATAACGCCCCCCCGTGCGTCAGACAACGCTCCCCCCGTGCCACAGACAACGCTCCCCCCGTCCCACAAGCAACGCTCCCTCAGTACCACAGACAACGCTCCCTCAGTACCACAGACAACGCTCCCTCAGTACGTCAGATAATGCTCCTTCAGTAACTCAGATAGTGCTTCCTCAATACCTCAGAAAGTGCTCCCTCAATAACTTAGATCGTACTTCCTCAGTACCTCTGATAGTGCTTACTCAATGCCACAGAAAGTACTCCCTCAGTACCTCATTTAGTGCTCCCTCAATACATCAGATAGTTCACCGTCAGTACCTCAGCAAATGCCCCCTCAGTACTCTCATTGCGCTTCCTCAATACATCAGAAAGTGCTTCCTCGTTACCACAGGTAGTGCACCCTCAATAGCTCAGATAGAGCTCCCTCAATACCTCAGATAGAGCTCGCTCAATACCTCAGAAGGAGTACCCTCAATACCTCAAATAGTGCTTCCTCAGTACCTCAAATAGTGCTCCCTCAGTACCTCAGAAAATTGCTTCCTCAACACCTCAGATAGTGCTTCCTTAGTTCCTCAGATAGTGCACACCCTATATCAGAAAAGGGCTCCCTCAGTACCTCAGATAGTACGTCGTTCATTACCTCAGTAAGTGCTCCCTCAATACCTCAGATAGTACTCCCTGAATACCTTAGCCAGCGAACCTTCATTACCTCAGAAAATGCTCCATCCCTTCCACAAATAGTACACCCTCAGTACCTCAGAAAGTGCTCCCTCACTACCACAGAAAGCGCTCCCTCAATACCTCGTATCGTGCTTCCTAAGTACCTCAGAAGGTGCTCCTTCAATACCTCAGAAAGTGCTCACTCAATATTTCAGATAATGCTCACTCAATACCTCAGAAAGTGCTCCCTCAGTACCTCAGACAATGCTTCATTAATACCTCGGACAGTGCTTCCTCAATGTGTCAAAAAGTGCTCCCTCAAGACCTCAGATAGTGCTTCCGCAAAGCCTCAGAAAATACTCGCTCAATACCTCAGAAGGAGCTCCCTCAATACCGCAGTAATTGTTCCCTCAATACCACAGAAAGTACTCCCTCAATACCTCAGATAGTGCACCTTCAATACCTCAGAAAGTGTTCCTTCAGTACCACAGAAAGTGCTCCTTCACTACCTCAGATAGTGCTCTCTCAGTACATAGAACATAGAACAATACAGCACAGAACAGGCCCTTCGGCCCACGATGTTGTGCCGAACTTCTAACCTAGATTAAGCACCCATCCATGTACCCATCCAAATCCCGCTTAAAGGTCGCCAATGATTCTGACTCTATCACTCCCACGGGCAGCGCATTCCATGCCCCCACCACTCTCTGGGTAAAGAACCCACCCCTGACTTCTCCCCTATACCTTCCACCCTTCACCTTAAATTTATGTCCCCTTGTAACACTCTGTTGTACCCGGGGAAAAAGTTTCTTACTGTCAACTCTATCTATTCCTATGATCATCTTATAAACCTCTATCAAGTCACCCCTCATCCTTCGCCGTTCCAACGAGAAAAGGCCGAGAACTCTCAACCTATTCTCATACGACCTATTCTCCATTTCAGGCAACATCCTGGTAAGTATCCTCTGCACCCTCTACAAAGCTTCCACATCTTTCCTAAAGTGAGGCGACCAGAACTGCACACAGTACTCCAACTGTGGCCAAACCAAAGTCCTGTACAGCTGCAACATCACTTCACGACTCTTGAATTCAATCCCTCTGCTAATGAACGATAATACTCCATAGGCCTTCTTACAAACTCTATCCACCTGAGTGGCAACTTTCAAAGATCTATGTACATAGACCCCAAGATCCCTCTGTTCCTCCACCTGACTAAGAACCCTACCATTAACCCTGTATTCCGCATTCTTATTTGTTCTTCCAAAATGGACAACCTCACACTTGGCAGGGTTGAACTCCATCTGCCACTCCTCAGCCCAGCTCTGCAACATATCTAAGACCCTTTGCAAACGACAAATGCCCTCCTCACTGTCCACAACTCCACCTATCTTCGTATCATCAGCAAATTTACTGACCCACCCTTCGACTCCCTCATCTAAGTCATTAATAAAAATTACAAACAGCAGAGGACCCAGAACTGATCCCTGCGGAACTCCACTTGTAACCGGGCTCTAGGCTGAATATTTACCATCTACCACCACTCTCTGACTTCGACCGGTTAGCCAGTTTTCTATCCAATTGGCCAAATTTCCCTCGATCCCATGCCTCCTGACTTTCCGCATAAGCCTACCATGGGGAACCTTATTAAATGCCTTACTAAAATCCATGTACACTACATCCACTGCTCTACCCTCAACCACATGCTTGGTCACCTCCTCGAAGAATTCAATAAGACTTGTAAGGCAAGACCGACCCTTCACAAATCCGTGCTGGCTGTCCCTAATCAAGCAGTGTCTTTCCAGATACTCATAAATCCTTTCCCTCAGTACCCTTTCCATTACTTTGCCTACCACAGAAGTAAGACAAACTGGCCTGTAATTCCCGGGGTTATCCCTATTCCCTTTTTTGAACAGGGGCACAACATTCGCTACTCTCCAGTCCCCTGGTACCACCCCCGTTGACAGTGAAGACGAGAAGATCATTGCCAACGGTCCTGCAATTTCCTCTCTTGCTTCCCACATAATCCTAGGATACATCCCGTCAGGCCCGGGGGACTTGTCTATCCTCAAGTTGTTCAAAATGTCCAACACATCTTCCTTCCTCAGAAGTATCTCTTCGAGCTTAACAGTCCGTTTCACACTCTCCTCTTCAACAATACGGTCCCTCTCGTTCGTAAATACTGAAGAGAAGTACTTGTTCAAGACCTCTCCTATCTCTTCCGACTCAATACAGTCTCCCACTACTGTCCTTGATCGGACCTACCCTCGTTCTCGTCATTCTCAGGTTTCTCACATACGCATAAATTGCCTTGGGGTTATCCTTGATCCTATCCGCCAAGAATTTTTCATGCCCTCTCTTAGCTCTCCTAATCACTTTCTTCAGGTCCCTCTGGCGATCCTGTATCCCTTCACTGCTCTGTCTGAACCCTGTTTCCTCAACCTTCTGTAAGCCTCCTTCTTCCTCTTTACTAGACATTCAACCTCCCTCGTCAACCAAGGCTCCCTCACACGACCATTTCTTTCCTGCCTGATAGGTACATACATATCAAGGACACATAGTATCTGCTCCTTGAAAAAGTTCCACATTTCCACCACGTCCTTCCCTGACAGCCTATGCTCCCAACGTATGCTCCTCAAATCCTGTCTTACAGCATCGTAACTTCCCTTCCCCCAATTGTAAAATCTACCTTGTTGTGCGCACCTATCTCTCTCCATAACCAAGGTGAAAGTCACAGAATTGTGGTCACCATCACCAAAATGTTCACCCACTAACAAGCCCACCACTTGTCCCGGTTCATTACCAAATCCAATATGGCCTCCCCTCTGGTTGGACACTCTACATACTGCATTAGAAAAGCTTCCTGGACACACTGCACAAACACCGCCCCATCCAATCTACTTGATCTAAAGAGCTTCCAATCAATATTTGGGAAGTTGAAGTCGCCCATGACTACGACCCTGTGGCTTCTGCACCTTTCCAAAATCTGTTTCCCAATCTGTTTCTCCACATCTCTGCTGCTATTGGGGGAGCCTATCATAAACACCTAACAAGGTGACTGCACCTTTCCTATTTCTGACTTCAGCCCATACTACCTCCAGAGGCAGATCCCCCTCAAACTTCCTTTCTGCAGCCGTTATACCATTTCTAATTAGCAATGCCACCCCCCTCCTTTTTTTACCACCCTCCCTAATCTTCCTGAAACATCTGTAACCAGGAACCTCCAACAGCCATTCTTGTCCCTCATCTATCCATGTTTCTGTGATGGCCACAACATCGTAGTCCCAGGTACCGATCCACGCCTTAAGTTCACCCACCTTATTTCTGATACTCCTTGCGTTGAAGTATACGCACTTGAGCCCATCTCTGTGTCCGCAAGTAGTTCCTGTCAGTGCTACCTTCTCCACAGCCTCCCTACAGTCTTGGGCATCCTGACACACAGCTAGCTTACTTGCTGGACAACAAGTCCGGATTCCATCCCCCTGCCAAATTAGTTTGAACCCCCCCGAAGAGTGCTAGCAAACCTACCCCCCAGGATATTGGTGCCCTTCTGGTTCAGGTGCAACCCTTTACTGTTTATACAGGTCTCACCTTCCCCAGAATGCAGTCCAATTGTCCAAATATCTGAAGCCCTCCCTCCTACACCATCCTTGCAGCCACGTGTTCAACTGCACTCTCTCCCTATTCTTTGCCTCACTGTCACGTGGCACCGGCAACAACCCAGAGATGACGACTCTGTCTGTCCTAGCTTTTAGCTTCTAGCCTAACTCCTTGAGCTCTTGAATGACCTCCCCACCCCTCTTTCTACCTATGTCGTTGGTGCCACTGTGTACCACGACTTCTGGCTGCACACCCTCCCCCTTAAGGATTCTGAAGACACGGTCCGAGACGTCTCGGACCCTAGCACCCGGGAGGCAACAAACCATCCGAGAGTCTCGCCCATGTCCACAGAACCGCCTGTCCGTCCCTCTAACTAGAGAGTCCCCTATAACTAGCGCTCTCCTCCTTTCCCCTTTTCCCTTCTGAGTCTCAGAGCCACAGACCCCTTCACTGCAGCTTACACCTGCAAGGCTGTCCCCCCCAACAGTTTCCAAAGCTGTATACTTATTTTTTAGGGGAACAACCACAGGTGAACCCTGCACTGCCTGCTTCTTCCCCTTCCCATCGCTAACCGTTACCCAGCTACCTCTGTTCTCCGGCGTAACTATGTCCCTGTAGCTTCTATCAATCACCCTCTCAGCCTATCGAATAATCCTCAGTTCATCCAGCTCCAGTTCCAGTTCCCTAACTCGTTCGGTGAGGATAAGGATCTGACTGCATTTCCTGCAGACGAAGTCAGCACGAGTATCGGTGGTCATGAAGTGAGCATGACGATCGGGGACTGTACAGGGGAGTGATCGTGATGGTTGGGGCGTGAGCTCGAAAGAGAGTATGATGGCGGGACACCACTTGCATGAGTGAGAAAAGACTGGTGTGCAAACAGAGAAGTGATCTTGATGGTAAGGAATTGTGCAGGTGAGTGACTACGACTCTGGGTGCATGTACAGGAGAGTGAGTGTTATGGTCGAGCAGTGTGCAGGGGAATGGGTAAGAATGTAGGAGAGCATGTCAGGGGATGACTTTGGTGCTTAGCAAGTGTGCATGATAGCGAGCATGATGGTGGGGGAGTGTGCGGATGTGTGAGCTTTACAGTTGTGGTATGCACAGGAGTGAGCGGCACATTGGTAGATGAAGCGTGAGATTGAGCGTGACTTTTGGAGATCATGTGGGGTACTGGTGAGGGAGCACAGTAGTGAGTGTAATACTGGTGGATTGAGTGAGGAAATGAGTGTGATGGTGCAGGGGTGTGAGGGCTGTTGTGAGTGTGACAGTGTAGTGAAGTGAGCGCGAATGTAAGCGTAACTGTGACAGAATGAGTGTGAGGGGGTTAAGGTGACAGTGATGAAGTGAGTCTGAGAGGTTCACAGTTACGTTCACTGAGTGAGTGAGACGATGTCAGGGTGACAGTGATGGAATGAGTGTGAGGTGGTCAGGAAGACGGTCACAGAGTGACTGTGAGGGGGCAAGATTGACAGTGATGGAGTCAGTGTCAAGGGATCAATGTGACAGTGAGGGTGTGAGTGTGGGGGGTCAGGTTGACAGTGTCAGAGTGAGTGTGAGGCGGTCAGGGTGACTGGGATGGAGGGCATGTGTAGGGTTCACAGTGATGGTGACGGATTGTGCGTGAGGAGGTCAGCGTTACTGTGATGGAGTGAGTATGAAGTGGTCAGGAAGAAATTGACAGTGTGAGGGGGTCACGGTTACTGTGATGGAGTGAGTGTGTGGTATTCACGGTGATGGTGACGGACTGCGTGTGACGTGGTCTGCGTGAAAATGAGGTAGTGGGTTTGGAGGTTCAGGGTGACAGTGACGGAGTGAGTGTGAAGTGGTCTGGGTAATGGTGATGGAGTGAGTGTGAGTGGGCCAGCGTTCTTATAACTGAGTGAGTTTGAGGGGTTCATGGTAACAGTGATGGAGCGAGTGTGAGGTGGCCAGGGTGACAACGTGAGTCTGAGTTGGCAGGATGACTTTGAGGGTTTGAGTGGGAGGGAGCCAGGATGGCGGGCGGAATGTGTGTGATTGGGTTTGTGTGCAGAGTGAATGTGTGTGATCAGGGTGATGGTGACGAAGTGAGTGTGAGGTGGTCAAGGTTACAGTGATGGAGTGAGTGTGAAATAGTCGGGTGACAGTGAGGGATGGAGTGTGAAGTGATCAGGATGAGGGGAATGGAGTGAGTGTTAGGGGTGAGGGTGACGGAGGGAATCTGATGGGGACAGGGTGAGCGTGACAGACTGAGTGCAAGGAAGTCAGGATGAAAGAGAAGGAGTGCATGTAAGTGGGTCATGTTGGCAATTACAGAATGTGCGTGCGTCTGATGGGGCCAGGGTGATGGAGACAGAGTGAGAGTCAGCGAGTGAGGGTGAAAGTGACTGAGTCAGTGTGATCTGTTTAGATGACGATGACAGAGTGAGAGAGAGGCGTTCGGGGTAATGGTAACAGAGTGAGACTGAGGGGTTCAGGGTGACAGTGACAGAGTGTGACTGAGGGCGTCAGCGTCATGGTGATGGAGTGAGTGTGATGGCATGAGGGCAATGGTGATGGAGTGAGTGTGAGGTGGTAAGGGTGATGGTGATGGAGAGATTGAGGGTGCCAATGTTACTGTGATGGAATGAGACTGAAGGGTTCAAAGTGACCGTGATGGACTGAGTGTGAGGGACTCGGGATGATGGTTAGAAAGTGAGTGTAAGGGGGTCAGGGTGACAGTGATGGAGTGAAAACGAGAGGGTCAATATGACAGTAATGGAGTGAGTGTGAGTGGCTCAGGTTACAGTGATGGAGTGAGTGTGAGGTGAAATTTGTGCTGAAATGGACTCAGTGTGATTGGGTCAGGGTGACAGTGACAGAGAGGGTGTCAGTGTGTGCGTGCACCAATGAAAGACAGAGTGTAAGGTGGTAAGTATGACGGAGGTGGAGTGATCGTGGGTCAAAGCAATGGAGTGAGTGTGAGGGGGTCAGGGTTGCAGTAATGATCTGAATGTGATCAGCTCAGGATGAGGGCCGTGGAGTGAGAGTGAGGCAGGTAAGAGTGATAGTGACAGAGTGTGTATGAGTGGGTCAGGGTGATGTTGACAGAGTAAGTGTGAGAGGGTCAGACTGACAACAGCATAGAAAGTGGGAGGCGGTCAGGTTGACAGAGTGTGAGGGTGTCAGGGTGACACAGAGAATGTGATGGGTGATGGTGACGGTTATGGAGTGAGTGCGAGAATATCAGGGTGACAAAGTGAATATCAGGGTTTCAGGGTGATGGTGAAAGAGTGAATGTTGGTGAGTCAGGGAGACAAAGGTGGAGTGAGTGTGAGGGAGTCAGTGGGTCACTGATGCAGTAAGTGTTTGGGGTCAGTCTGACGGTGATGGAGTGAGTGACAGAGAAGGAGTTATTGTTACAAGGTCGAGGTGACAATGATGGTTTGAGTGTGAGGGTGTCAGGGTGATGGAGTGAGTGTAAGGGGGTCATGGTGAAGGTGATGGAGTAGATTGAAGTCGTTAGGGTGACAGTGATGCAGTGAGTGTGAGATGGTCTTGGTGACAGTAACGAGTGTGTGTGAGGGGAAGACGGTTAGGCTGACAGTGACGGAGTGAGGGTGAGGAGATCCCAGGGACGAAGGCGGAGTGGTTATGAGGAAATCGGGTTGATGCAGTGAATGTGATGTGGCAAGGATGACAAAGATGGAGTCAGTGTGATATGGCCAGGGTGACGTCAACGGAGAGAGTCTGACCGTTCAGGGTAATAGTTCCAGAGTGAGTGTGACTCTGTCAATGACCATGTGCCTGTGAGTGTGTCTGAGTGATTGTGACAGAGTGAGCGTGAGGTGGCCAGAGTGACATTGACAGAGTGAGTGTGAGGTGATAGTTTTTATGTGAGTGTGAGGGTCTTAGGTTGACGATGATGGAGTGAGCGTGAGGTGGACCTGTTGACAGTGATGGAATGAGTGTGTGAGTTTCAGGGTGACTTTGGTGGAGTAAGTGTGAGGTGGTCAGTGTTTCAGAGATGGAGTGAGAGTGTGTGAGTAGCCAGGGTGATATTGACACAGTGAGTGTGATGGTCAGGGTGGTAGTTCCAGTGTGAGTGTGAGGGGTACACAGTGATGTTGAGGGATGGTGTCTGATAAGGTCAGGTTGAGAGAGATGGAGTGAGTGTGAGGGATTCAGGGTTATGGCGATGATATGATTTTGACGGGGTCAGGGTGACGGTGAGGAAAAGAGTGTGAGCCGGTTAGCATGACTGTGCGAGTATGACGGTGGGCGGCGTAGGGATGATGAAGTGATCAGCAGGGGAACAGGGTGCCAGTGAGGGTGACTGATGAAGTGTGAGGGAGCCAGGGTAGAAGTGATGGAGTAGATGTGATCACGTCAGGGTGAGGGCGATGGAGTGCGTGTGAGGCGGGTTAGTATGATGGTGAGCTAGTGATTGTGAGGTAGTCACAGTGACAGTGACAGGATCAGTGTAAATGGTCAGGGTTACTATAAAGGAGTAGGGTGGAGGGGGTCAGGGTGATAGTGACGGTGGGAGTGTGAAAAGTTCAGGGTAACAGTGACTAATTGGGAGTAAGTGGGTAAAGGTTACCGTTGACAAATTGAGTGTGAGGGGGTCAGGGTAACAGTGACCCAGTTGAGTGTGGGGGTGTCAGGGTGACAGTGATGGAGTGAATGTGAGGAAAGAAATTTGACTTTGACGTTCATGGAGTGAGTGTGAGCGTTTCAGGGTAACAGTGATCGAGAGAGTTTGAGGATGCTAGTCTTACTGTAATAGAGTGAGGTTGAGGGGTTCAGGGTGACAGTGACGGAGTGAGACTGAGGATGTTAGGGTAGAAGTGATGGATTGAGTGTGAGTAGGTCAGTGTGACAGTGACAAAGTGAGCGTGTAGCGATCAGGGTGATGATGACAGAGTGAGCATGAGATGATAATAGTGACAACAGCGGACTGAGTCTAATGGAGTTATTGTGACTTGACAAGGTGAGCGTCAGTGAGTTGAGGGTAACAGTGACTGATTGAGTGTGGAGGGATAGTGTGATGGACATTGTGTCAGTGCGAGGCGTCAGGGTGACAGTGAGGGATTGAGTGTGATGGGGACACCGTGACAGTGACTGAGTGTTTATGAGCGGGTCAGATTGCCTGTGACTGCGTGTGTTTGAGGGGACCGTAGTGACAGTGACTGTGAGTGTGAGGGGGCCTGGGTGACAGTGACGGGGTATTTTTGAGGATGGTCAGTGTGATGGAGTGGGTGAGAGGGCTGTGGGTGACAGTGACAGAGGAAGTGTGAGGGGTGTCGTGTGATATTTGGCGATTGAGCATGAGGGAGTCAGTGTGACACTGACGGATTGATTTTGAGGTCTCAGGGTGATAGGATGGCTGCATCTGTGTGACCGAGTGAGAATGACGGCGTGAGAGTGAATGATTCAGATTGTCGGTGATGGAGTGAGTGTGATGGGTTCGAAATGACTGTGATTGCGGGAGTCGGATGGGGTCACGGTGACGGGGACAGAGTGAGAGTCAGCAAGTGAGTGTGACAGAAACAGAGTGAGTCTGACGGTGACCAATGAGAAATGGGCGTTCATGGTGACGGTAACTGAGGGAATGTAAGGGGGTCAGGATGTCGGTGATGGAGTGAGGGTGAACGGGTGTCCGGCTGGTGGTGAAGAAGTGAGTGTGAGGGTGTCAGAATGGCGATTACAGATTGAGTGTGAGGGTGTTAGTGTGTGACAGTGACAGAGTGAGTGTTAGGGGATCAGTGTGTCAGTGATGGAGTATGTGTGTAAGCTGTTAGTGTGACAGTGATGGAGACAGTTTGATGGTGCCAGCGTTACTGTGATGAAATGAGATTGAGGGCGTCATATATGAAACTGATGGAATGAGAGTGAGGGCTTCAGTGTGATGGTGACAAATGTGCATTAGAGGGTCAGGGTGATAACAGCGGAGTGAATGTATGGGGTTTCAGGGGGACAGAGTGAGTACGAATTCATGAGGGTGACGGAAAGAATGTGAGGGGGTCCGGGTGACAGTGACAGAGTGGGATTGAGGGGGTCAGGGTGACAGAAAGAGTGTGAGGGGGTCAGGGTGATGGTGTCAGAGTGTGTGTGAGAGGGTCAGAATGACAGTGGCATAGTGAGAGTAGGGGGTTCATGGTGACAGAATGAAGTGGCTGTGAGACTGGGAAGCGGAACTGTTACAGAGAGAGTGTGAGGGTTTCAGGGTGACAGTGACAGAGTGAGTGTGAGATGTTCAGGGTGACAGTGACTGACTATGTGCGAGGGGGTAAGACGATTGCTGAAGGAGTGACTGTGATGGAGTCAGGGTGATGGTGATTGACTGAGTGAGTGGGGCCAGGGTGGCAGGGAGGACTGAATATGATTGGGTCTGGGTGACAAAGTGTATGTAATGAGGTCAGGCTGACAGTGACGGAGTGAGTGTGCAGGGGTCATGGTGACAGAGATGGAGAAGTGTGAGGCGACCCGCGGGGAGAGTAATTGGGGTCAGGGTGATAGTGAGAGAGTGCATGTTAGGGTATGCATGGGCCAGTGACATTCTGAGTATAAGGCGGTAATTGTGATGGCAGTTGAGTGATTATTAGTGGGTCAGGGCAACAGACTGAGTATAGGTAGCAATGATGGAGTGAATGTGATCAGACCAGGGTGAGGGCGATGGTTTGAGTGTGAAGGTGTCAGGCTGATGGTAACGGTGACAGATTGCGTGTCAGAGTGTGACAGCGACGGAGTGAGAATAAGGTGGTCTGAGTGTCTGCGATGGAGGGAGTGTGAGGGTGTCAGGTGACATTGAGGGTGTGAGTGTGATGCATTCAGGGTGATGGTGATGGAGTGAGTGTGAGTAAGTCATTGTGATGGTGGCAGAGTGAATGTGATTGTGCCAAGGTTACGTTGATGGAGTAAGTGTGAGGGTATCATATGATGGAGTGAATGGACGGAGGTAAGGGTGACAGTGAAGGGTGAGTGTGGGGAGATCATGGTGGGGGGTTCGCAGTGAGTGTGAGGCGATCCAGATGACCCTGATGGAGTGAGTGTGCGGGTGTCAGGCTGCTGGTGAATGAGAGTATGCAAAGGTGTCAGAGTGACGATGACAGATGGAGTGTCATGGTGTGAGTGTGACAGTAAAGGAGTGAGTGTAAGGGGGTAGGTGTATCGGTGATGAAATGTGTGCGAGGAGTCAGGTGACTGTCAGTTTGTGAGTGTGAGGTTGTCAGGGTGACAGAGTGAGTGTGAAGGAGTCAGGGTGATGGTTACTAATTGAGTGCGAGAGAGTCAGTGAAGAATTTTAACGCCGGTGTCAGGGCGATTGTGACAGAGTGTATGTTAAAAGGTCAGGGTGACAATGCCAGAGTGAGTGTGAGGGGATCGGGAAGACAGAATGAGTGTGAGGAGGGCAGGTGACGGTAATGGAGTGAGTCTGAGGTGGACAGCATGACAGTTACGGAGGGACTGTGAGGGTTTCAGAAAGATAGTGAATGAGTGAATGTGTGGGGTTCAGATTGATAGTGATGGAATAAGTGTGTGAGGGTAAGGGTGATAGTGACAGAGTGAGTGTGAGATGTTCAGGGTGATGGTGACTGACTACGTGCAGGGGGTAAAGTTGTCACTGACAGAGTGAGTGCGAGGGGGTCAGGTACATTGTGACAGAGTTAGTCTCAGGTGGTCAGGATGATTTTGAGGGCTGGAGTGCGAAGGGTCTAAAGGTGGCTGAGCGGACTGAATGTAATTGGGTTTGGATGACAGAGGGTTGTGATAGGGTCAGGGTGACGTTGACAGTGTGAGTGAAGTGGCCAGGGAGACAGACATGGAATGAGTGTGAGATGGTAAGGGGACAGAGTGAGGTTGAGGTGGGCAGGATGGCATTGAGGTTTTGAGTGTGAGGGGGTCAGGGTAGCGGGGTGACTGTGTGGAATTGGGTTTGGGTGTTGGTGATGGAGAGAGTGTGAAGGATCAGGATGACAGAGTGATTGTGAGGGGGTCAGCGTGACAGTGACGGAGTGAATGTGAGCGGACAAGGTGATGGTGACTGAGTGAGTGTGAGGGTGTAGGGATGTCTATGACTGTGACTAGTCAGGGTTATTGTGACGGTCTGAGTGTGATGGGGTCAGCGTGACAGAGATGGAGTGAGTGTGAGGGTATCAGGGTGTGGGTAAGGCGGTGATTCTGATGGGGGTCAGTGTGACGGTGACAAGGTGAGTGTCAGAGGGTTGTGGGTGTGAGTGATGGATTGAGTGTAGGGTAGGTAGTGTGGTTGTGATGGCGTTAGTGCTTCGGGGTCAGGTTGACAATGAGTGAATGAGTGTGAGGGTGCCAGGTTGATTGTAACTGAGTGAGTGTAAGGGGATCTGGGAAACGTTGACGGAGTGAGTGTAGGTGTACATCGTGATAGAGACTAAGTGTGAGTGGGTCAGGTTGCTTTTGACTGTGAGTGTGTCAGGCTGCTTGTGATTGTGAGTAGTCCGGGTTACTCTGATGGACTGATTGTCATGGGCTCAGTGTGATCGAGGCAGAGTGAGTGTGAAGGTAGCAGGGTGACGGTGAGAGAGTGGGTTTGATGGAGCAAATGTGACGGTGACAACGTGAGAGGCAGGGATTGAGGGCGACAGTGATTGACTGAGTATGTGGGGATAGTGTGATGGTGATGGAGTTAATGCGAGGGGGTCAGTGTGACAGTGAAGAAGTTAGTGTGAGGGGATCACTATGATATTGATAGAGTTAGTGTGTGGGGGTCAGGGCGACAGTGATGGAGTGAGTGTATCGGGATCAGGGCGACAGTGAGAGTGTGAGTGGGCTCGGGTGATGGTGATGGAATGAGTGTTGAGGGGGGCAGAGTGATGGTGATGGAGTGAGTGTGGTGGTGCAGGATGACCATGACCAAGTGAATGTGGTGAGGTCAGGTTGAACAGTGATGGAAAGAGTGTGAGTGGATCGGGCTGACAATGATGTGGTGTGTGTGAGTGGTCATTGTGATATTGGGAGACTCAGTGTTAGTTGTCAAGATTGACAGTGATGGAGTAAGTGGGAGAGTTTAATAATGACGATGAAGAAGTGAGTGTGATGTAGTCAGGTTTACGGTGACAGTGTTCAGGATTAGGGGTTCAGCGTGACAGTGAGGGCTTGAGGTTGAATGGTCAAGGGAACAAGGTGGGAGTGTGCGTGACCCAGTCAGGGTGATGGTGTGAGAGTGAGGGGTTCATTGTAATGGTGACGGTGTGAGTGTGAGATTGTCAGAGTGACAATAAGGGTTTGAGTGTAAGGACGTAATGGTCACGGGAATGGAGTGATATTGAGCGTCAGGGTGATGGTGAGGGAGTGATTCGGATGGGGACAGGGTGAGTCAGGGAGCTAGAGTGACAGTGACAGGATGAGTATAATGCGTTCAGACTGACGGTGACAGATAGAGTGTGGGGGAATCAGATTGAAAGTGACGTAGAGACTGTGACCGGATCATGTTGACAGTGAATGCGTGAGTGTGAGAGAGTTGGTGTTACGATGGCAGAGTGAATGTGAGGGGGTTAGGGTGACGGTGAGAGAGTAAGTGTGAGGGGGTCTGTACAACGGTGGTAGAGTGTATGTGTGAGTGGGACAGAGTGACGGTGACTGTGTATCTGTGCGTCAGTGTGACAATGATGCAGTGAGTGTGACGGAGTCATGGTGATGGTGACTGAGGGATTGTGACCCTGTCATGGAAACTGTGACTGAGTGAATATGAGCGGATTAAGGTGACCATGAGTGTGTGGCTGTGAGGGAATCAAAGTGATGGTGACAGAGTGAGTGTGATGGGGTTTGGCTGACAGTGATCGAGCCAGTGTGAGAATGTCAAGGAGACAGTGGTGGAATTAGTGTGATGGCATCAGTATTACGGTGACAGGGTGATGGTGATTTAGTGAGCGTGTGGGGGTCTTGGTAGTGGTGACAAACTGCATTGAGTGCTCAGGCTGATAGTTACTGAATGAGCATGATGGGTTTAGGTTGACGATGACACAATGAGTGTGGGAGGGTGAGGGGCACGGAGACTAAGTCAGCGTGGAGGGAAGACGGTGACAGAAACTGGGTGAGTGTGAGGGGTTCTGGGTGACGCTGACAGAGTGAGTTTCAGGTGGTCAGGTTAATAGTGACGGAGTGCGTGATGTGGTCAGAGTGATTATGCTGGAGTAAGGGTGAGGGTGAGGATGTCAGGGTGACGGTGATCGATAGAGTCTCGGGGATTCAGGGTGATGGTGACAGTGAGTGTGAGGATTTCAGCGTAATACTGACGGAGTGAGTGTGAGGGTGTCATAGGTTAGTGTGATGGAGTGAATATGAGGACTCAAGGGAGACAGTGATAGATGAGTGTGAGGTCAGAGTGATGGTGATGGTGTGAGTGCGATGGGGTCAGGGTGAGGGTGAATGTGAGGGCGTCAGTGTGACAGTGGCCATGTCAGTGTGAGGGCGTCATCCCAGAACTGAGTGACCATGATGGAGCGATTTTGAGGTGGTCAGGGTGACAGAAATAAGTGAGAGTGAAGGGGTCAGGAGGAAGGTGTTGGAGTAAGTGTGGGGGCGTCAGGGTGATGCTGATTGAGAGAGTCTGAGGTGGTCATGATTACAGGGACAAAGTGAGTTTGAGGGTTTATGAGTGATGGTGACACAGTGAGTGTGGGAGGAAACCGGAGCACCCGGAGGAAACCCACGCATACACGGGGAGAACGTGCAAACCCCACACAGTCAGTGCCTGAGGCGAAAATTGTACCCGGATCTCTGGCGCTGTGAGGCAGCAGTGCTAACCACTGTGCCACTGTGCCACCGTGCCGCCCACAATGAGAGGAGTTCCGGGTGATGGTGATGGAGTGTGTGTGTGAATGGGTCAGGGATATGTTGATGGAGTGAATGCGAGGGGGTCAGGGTGACGGTGATGGAGTGAGTGCAATGGGACCAATGTGAGAGGTGGTGGCGATGGTGACGGAGTGTGTTTGAGGTGGGCAGCGTAACAGAGCCGGACTGAGTGTGTCGGCGTCAGGGTGACAAAGATGGAGTGTGTGTGAGGGGGTGAGGGTGACAGGGACAAAGGTAGTGTGACGGCCTCAGGGTGACGGGGACAGGCAGATTGTGAGGGGCACAGGGTGAACGTGACAGAGTTACTGTGAGCGCATCAGCATGGCAGGGACAGAATGTGTGTTTGTGTGCCAGCTAAACAGTGACAGAATGAGTGCGACGGGGTCAGGGTGACGGGGACAGAGAGAGTGCGAGGGGCTCAGAGCGACGGTGAGTACCTCAGCATATCAGGATCAGAGTGCATGTATGTATGTCAGGTTGTAACTGATGCAGTGACTGCGAGGGTTTCAGCGTGATGGTGACTTAGTGATTGTGACTCTTTCCGAGGAACAGTGATAGAGTGAGCGTCAGGGGGTCATGGAAACAATGACGGAGTGAGTTTGAGTGGGTCAGGGAAAGGGTGACTGAGTGAGCGTAAGGGTTTCAGGGAGACAATTACGGAGTGAGTATGAAGGGTTCAGGGAAACGATGACGGAATTAGTGTGAGGGGATCCAGGTGTCAGTGACTGACTGTGGGGTTTGCAGGTGTCAGTAACTGAGTGAATGTGAGCGTGTCAGGGTGACTGACAGAGTGAGTGTTGGGGTGTCAGCGTGACAGTGATGGAGTGAGTGTGAGGGAGTAAGGCTGATGGTTACGGAGTGAGTGTGAGAAGGTCATGGTGATGATGATGGAGTCAATGTCAGGGTGTGAGTGTGACAATGATTTTGTGAATGTGAATGGCTCAGGGTGACGGTGACAGAGTGACTGTGAGGAGGTCAGGGAGGGAGTGAGTTTGCCTGGGTCAGGTTGACGGTGTCAGGGTTATTGTGATGGAGTCAGTGTGAGCGGGTCAGTGTGATGGTGTGAGAGTGAGTGTGTGGGGGACAGTGCGACAGTGACGGATGAATGCGAGGCATCAAGGAGATGGCGACAGAATACTTGTGAGGGGTGATCTGTGTGGTGATGTTGGAGTGTGACGGTGACAGGGTGACTGTGATTGCAGGTCGTGTGTCAGGGTCTGGGTGCAGCAGAGAGTGGCGTGAGGTGGGCGGAAGTGACGTCAGAGCGCAGAGGCTACTTGGGAAGTTGAGCGACTGATATTTAAGTAGTTGTGTTATAAGTCCCAGATCCTATGGTGGCACGGTGGGTAGCACTGTTGCCTCCCAGCGCCAGAGACCTGCGTTCAGGTCCCACCTTGGGCGACTGTCCATGTGGAGTTTGCACATTCTCCTCGTGTCTGCGTATGTTTCCTTGACTGCAAAGCTGGTTCTGTGTGCACGATGTTGGAGGTCAAGTACTCTGGTGTGTCTGGCTCGTATAACTGTGGAAAGTGTGTGCTCCTTCAGCTTCTGACCGAGCATATTGTAGCACTGATAAAGAACTCGATGACCTCATGCTCATCCAAGCAAATGAGATCTTTCTGGACAGTACCTTCAGCGAGTTGATTACACTGAGCATACCAGAAGGGAGAAGACAGTGAGGAAGGCAGAGAGGAGAGAAGTGCTAGAGACCCTCGTAGAAGTATCTGTTAGGAACAGGTTGAATCTTTTGGAAACAAGAGAGACAGATGACACTGACAGTCCGCCAGGCGGTCAGGTCTGCCAATCAAATGTTGGCGTGGAGGCAGACCCGAGTAGTCAGACAGCATATAGAGCCATGGTAATAGGGGACTCCATAGTGAGAGGAAATGAATGGGGTTTCGGTGGCAACGGGCGGGATTTGAGGATAGTGTGTTGCCTTCCTAGTGCTAGGATGAAGGATATCGCAGACAGAGTGCTCAAGGGCGAAGGTGAAGATCCAGAGGTGGTGGTACATGTCGGCACAAATGATGTCAGGAAGAGGAGGAGGGACATTCTACAGCGGGAATTCGGAGAACTCAGAAGAAAGCTGAAAATCAGCACGTCTAGTGTGGTTATCTCTGGTTTGCTTCCAGTTCCTCGGGCTGGAGAGGACAGGAACAGTGAGATAAGTGACTTGCACGCGTGGCTGGGGAACTGGTGCAGGAAGCAAGGACTTAAATTCTTGGATCACTGGGGTATGTTTTGCGGTAAGGGTAAATTATACAAGAGGGACAGCTTGCAGCTTAACAGATGGGAGACCAGCATTCTGGCAGGCAGGTTTGTCACTTCAATAGAGTTGCGTTTAAACTAAATAGCGGGGGCGGGGGGACAAACTGGAAACTTAAGAAGGAAATTGAAGGGAAAGTTAGAACAAGAGAAGTCAAGAAAGACAACAGAATCAATGGAGCTGAAAACTCACAAAGGGATCATGCCGTAAGGTCAAGTGAAATAGGGATTGATAGGAAGGTTGAGGACAGTAACAAATTAAAAATATTATATATGAATGCACAAAACATTAGAAATAAGATGGATGAGCTTGTGGCTCATTTGGAAATTGGCAGTTATGATGTTGTGGGGATAACGGAGATGCGTCTTCAAGTGGACAGGGCCTTGGAAATGAATATTCAATGCTATATTCTATCGTAACGACAAACTGACGGGCAGAGGGGGTGGGGTGGTCCTGTTGGTCAGGAATGGTATTCAGTGCCTTGCGAAGGAGGACCTCGAAGCAGAGGATGTGGAGTCAGTATGGATTTCGCTGAGAAATTCTAAGGGTAGAAAGAGCCTCTTGGGAGTTATCTGCAGGCCCCCAAATGGTAGTCTGGACGTAGCGTGTAAGTTGAATAAGGAGCTGACATTGGCCTGTCGCAAAGATATTACTACAAAGATATGTCGCAAAGATATGGTGGATTTCAACATGCAGGTAGACTGGGAGAATCAGGATGGTACTGGAACCCAAGAAAGGGAGCTTGTGGAGTGCCTCTGAGATGGATTCTTAGAACAACTGGTGCTGCAGCATAACAGGGAGAAGGCAATTCTGGATCTGGTGTTGTGCAACGAACCAGATTGGATCAGGTCCGTCGAAGTGAAGGTGGCATGAGGAGGTAGTGACCATAACATAAGAAGCTTTAATTGCAATTTGAAAGGGAGAGAGTAAAATCGGAAGTGAACTGAATAATACTTTCATTGAATACGGGTAACTATGGACCTATGAGGGAGGAGCTGGCCAAAGTTCAATGGTGCAATACTCTAACAAGGATGGATGGCAGTGGAGCCAGGTATTTCCGAGTATAATGCAGAAGATGCAGGATCAGTTCATTCCAAAAAGGAAGAAGAATCCTAAGAGGAGGCAGGTGTGGCCGTGGCTGAAGAGAGAAGTTAAGAAACATATAAAGTCAGAAGAGAAACAGTATAACATAGCAAAGATGAGTGGGACAACGGACGACTGGGAATCTTTTAAAGAACAACAGAGGATAACTAAGAAGGAAATACGCAGAGAAAAAAAATGAGGTATTAAGTTAAACTGGCCAAAAATATAAAGGAGGATGGTAAAGCTTTTTTAGGAATGCGAATGGAAGAAAAAAATGGTTAGGACTAAAATTGGGCCCATGAAGACAGAAACGGGTGAACATATTACGAAGCACAAAGAAATGGCAGAAGAGTTGAATTGGGACTTTAGATCTGTGTTCATTGTGGAAGACACAAGCAATCTTCCAGAGGAAATAGTGGCTGAAGGACCTGAACTGAAGGGAATTTATATTTGCCAGGAAATGGTGTTAGGTCTGAAGGCTGGTAACTTACTGGGACCTGATGGTCTACGTCCCAGGGTACTGAAGGAGGTGGCTCTAGAAATTGCGGATGCATTGGTGATCATTTTCAAATGTTCTATAGATTCAGGATCAGCTCCTGCAGATTGGAGAGTAGCTAATGTTGTCCCACTTTTCAAGAAACGAGAGAGAGAGAGAGAGAGAGAAAGCAGGGAATTATAGACCAGTTAGCCTGACCTCAGTGGTGGGCAAGATGCTGGAGTCAATTATAAAGGATGAAATTACGACACATCTGGATAGCAGTAACAGGATAGGTCAGAGTCAGCATGGATTTATGAAGGGGTAATCATGCTTGCCTAATCTTCTGGAAATTTTTGAGGATGTAACTCTGAAGATGGACAAGGGAGATCCAGTGGATGTAGTGTCCCTGGACTTTCTGAAAGACTTTGATAAAGGCCAACATAGGAGGTTAGTGAGCAAAATTAGGGTGCATGGTATTGGGGGCAAAATACTGATTTGTATTGAAAATTGGTCGGCTGACAGGAAACAAAGATTCGTGATAAACAGCTCCCTTTCAGAATAGCAGGTGGTGACCAGTGGGGTGCTGTAGGGATCAGTGCTGGGACAGCAGCTTTTTACAATAGATATTAATAATATAGATAATGGTAGTAAGAGTAATATTCGCAAATTTGCTGATGATACAAAGCTAGGAGGCAGGGTGAAATGTGAAGAGGAGTTAGGAGATTACAGGGTGACCTGGACAGGCTAGGTGAGTGGAAAGATGCATGGAAGATGCAGTTTAATGTAGATAAATGTGTGGCTTTCCACTTTGGTGACAAGAACAGGAAGGCAGATTACTATCTAAATGGAGTCAAGTTAGGTAAAGGCGCAGTACAACGAGATCTAGGTGTTTTTGTACATCAGTCAATGAAAGCAAGCATGTAGGTACAGCAGGCAATGAAGAAAGCTAACAGCATGCTGGCCTTCATAACAAGAGGAATTGATTGTGGAAGCAAAGAGGTCCTTCTGCAGCTGTACAGGGCCCTGGTGAGACGGCACCTGGAATCTTGTGTGCTGTTTTGGTCTCCAAATTTGAGGAAAGACATTCTGGATATTGAGGGAATGCAGCGGAGTTTCACGAGGTCAATTCCCGGAATGGTGGAACTGTCTTACAATGAAAGATTTGAGCGACTGGTCTTGTATACCCTTGAGTTTAGAAGGCTGAGAGGAGATCTGATTGAGACGTTTATTTTTATTAAAGGATTGAACACTCTGGAGGTGGGAAGAATGTTTCCGCTGATGGGTGAGTCACGAACCAGAGGACACAGTTTGAAAATAAGGGATAGGCCACTTAGAACAGAGTTGAGGAGAAACTTCTTCACCCAGAGAGTGGTGGGTGTGTGGAATCCTATGCCCGACAGGGCTGTGGAGTCCAATTCTCTGGAAACTTTCAAGAAAGAGTTGCATAGAGCTCTTAAGGATAGTCAAAGACCTTCAAAGGCTATGGGGATAAGGCAGGAACAGGATACTGATTGAGGATGACCAGCCATGATCATAATGAATGGTGGTGCTGGCATGAAGGGCAGAATGGCTTACTCCTGCACCTATTGTCTAATGTCTATTGTGACAATGACGGATAGAGTATGATGGTGCCAGGGTTATAGTGATGGAGCAAGTGGGACGGTGTGACAGATTACGCTGATGGAGTGAATATGAGGACGTAAGATGATAATGACGGATGAATACCAGAAAGTCAGAGTGAGGGGAACAGGGTGACAGTGACTGAGTGAATGTGAAGGTTCCAGGGTGACAGTGACAGAGTGAGTGAGAGGGGTACCAGGTGACAGTGACGGAGTTAGTGTGATTGGGTCAGGATGACGGAGACAAAGACAGTGTGCGGGCCTCAGAGTAACGGGGGCAGAGAGAATGTGAGGGGCAGAGGTTGACAGCGATTGAGTGAGTGTGAGTGGATCAGTGTTTCGGTGATGGCGTGACGGTGATTTAGTGAGTGTGAGTGGGTCCGGGTAATGGTGACTAAGTGCATTCAGTGTCTGGCTGATGGTTATAGAGTGAGTGTGAGGCGGTTAGGGTGACGATGATAGAGTAAATGTCTGTGTGTGTGTGTGTGTGTGTGTGTGTGTGTGACATGACATAGTGAGTGTGAGGGGGTCAGGGAGACGCTGATGGAGTGACTGTGAGGGGGGCAGGTTGACACTGACACAGTGTGTGTGCAGGGTTCAGGGTCATGGTGCTGGAGTGAGTGTGATGGTGTCAGGGTGACAGTGATCGATAGAGTATGAAGGGCTCACGGTGACGGTGATGGAGTAAGAATGAGAGTGTCCGGGTAACAGAGATGGAGTGAGTGTGAGGGGCTCAGGTTGATCGGGGCAGAGAAAGTGCGAGGGGCTGGGGGTGACCATGCCAGGGTTGAGTGTGCGTGTCTGAGTGTGAGGGGGACGAATGCACCTGTGTGCGTCAGGTTCACATCGATGCAGTGCTTATGAGTGATTCAGGATGACTGTGATGAAGTGATTGTGACCCTCTCAGGGAACTAGTGACGGAGTGAGTGCGAGGGGACCAGCGTGACAGTAACTGAGTGAATGAGAAGGGTTCCAGGTGTCAGTGACTGAGTGAATGTGAGGATGTCAGGGTGAAAGTGACAGAATAGTGTGGGGTGTCTATTTGACAATGATATAGTGAGTGTAAGAGGGTCAAGGTGGGAGTGAATGTGATGGGGTCAGTTTGATGGTGACTAAGTGATTTTGAGGGGTTCTGGGTGACGGTGACAGAGTGTGCCTGATGGGGTCAGGGTGAAGTCATGGAGTGAGTGAGAGGCGTCAGGGTTATGCTGAGAGAATGATTGTGAGGGGTAAGCGTGACGATGATGGAGAGAGTGTGAAGATGACCGGGTGCTCGTCATGGAGAGAGTGTGACAGGGATAGGGTGATGATGATGGAGTAACTGTGATGGGGTCTAGGATCAGGGTGACATTGACGGAGTGAGTGTGAGCGGGTCAGTGCAATGGTGATGGAGTGAATGTGTGTGTGGGTCATGCTGACAGTGATGGAAAAGTGTGATAGTATAGGGTTGATAGTGGCAGAGTGAGTGTGAGTGATTCAGGGTGACAGTGACAGGAATAGTATAATGGGATCAGGATGACGGAGATGGACCGAGTGTGAGCGGGTCAGTTTGGGAATGAGTGTGACTGCATCAGGTTGACGGTGACCTAGTGATTTTGAGGGGTTTCGGGTGAGAGTGCCAGAGTGTGTTAGATGGGGTCAAGGTTATGGTGATGGAGTGAGGGGGTTAGGGTGACCAGGTAACGGTCATAAAGAGAGAGAGTGAAGGGTTTAGGGTGATGGTGATGGAGTGAGTGTGAGGGGATCAGGGTGACGATGACTGAGTGTGTGTACGACGTTGTCAGGGTGACAGGGATGCAGTAAGTGGGAGGGTTTATCAATGACGATGAGGGAGTGAGTGCCATGTAGACACGGTTACTGTGACAGAGTGGGTGTGAGGTGTTCAGCGTGGCAGTGAGCGTTTGAATTGTGCGTTCAGGGACACAGGAAGGTAGCAAGTGTGACAGGATCAGAGTGACCGCAGGAGAGTGAGGGTATCAGAGTGACGGTGATGGAGTGAGCATGAGGGTTTCAGCTTGACAATCAATGATTGAGTATAAGGAAGTCAGGTTCATGGGAATGGAGTGAGATTAAGGGGTCAGTGTGACTGTGAAGGAGGGAGTCTGATAGGGTCCGCGTGATAATGGCTGAATGAGTATCATGGAGTTATGGTGGTAGTTACAGAATGAGTGTGAGCTGGTCAGGGTGACTGTGAAAGAGAGAGAGTGTGAGGGGGTCAGGGTGATGGTGATGAAGTGATTGTGAGGGGGTCAGGTTAACGGAGACTGAGTTTGAAGGGGGTTATGTTTACGGTACTACTGAGTGAGTGTGAAGGCGTCAGGGTAACGGTGACAGTGTGAGTGTGAGGGGTAAGGGTGGCGGTGAGCGTGTGAGTGTGACGGGTTCAGGTGGACCCTGACGGTGTGAGTGTGAGGGAGCCAGTGTTGCAGTTACAGTGTGAATCAGAGTGGATCAGGGTAATAGTGAGTGTGTGAGTGTGAGGGGTTCAGGGTGAGAGTGAGGTTGTGAGTGTGTGCGTTTCAGACTGACAGTACAGAATGAGTGTGAGGGTATCAGTATGACAGTGATAGAGTGAGTGTGAGGTGGACAGGCTATCAGAGACTGAGTGATTGCGAAGGAGTCAGTGTGACAGTGATAGACTAAGTGTGAGGGGGTTCGGGTGATGGTGGTGGAGTAAGTGTGAGCGGGACAGGGTGTTGAGGACAAAGACTGCGTGAGTTCCTCAGCGTGACAGGAACAGAGAGACTGTGTGTGTCTCAGTGTGACAGGGATGGAGTGCATGTATGTTTCCATCAGGTTAGTATTCATAAATTGAGTGTGAGTGTTTCAGGGTGACGGTGACTGCGTGAGTGTGATCCTGTCGGGGAAACGATGGCGGAGTGAGTGTGAGGGGGACAGTTTGTTGGTGACTGAGTGAGTTTGAGGCTTCCACCTCATCACCCGTGGCTGTCAGTAATAGAAAAATAAGTTTATGGAATCCCACAATTTCTTTCTGATCTTCCCACAATATCCAGGGATGTACTTGATTAGTTCCCTGGGATATGCCTACCCTTTATGCATTTTAAAACCTCCATTACCGCCTGTTCTGTAATGTGGACTCCTTTGAAGACATCACTGTTTATTTCCCTGACTTTCCCAGACTTTCTCCACAGTAAGGTGAAACGTAAATTTTTCATTTAGGGTCTCAGTCATCTCCTCTGGTTCCACACTTGATTGGCCCCATTGATCATTAAGGAACCATATTCCATCCGTATTTAATCTTCTGTTGTTAATATACTTATATTTTCCTCAGTTTGATCTGCGAGAGCTTTCTGTGGTCCCCTTTGGCCCCTCCTGATTTCCCACTTAAGTGTATTACTCCACCGCAATGTTCTTCAATGGATTTCCATAAATCAGCTGGCTATATGTGACACGTGCTCAATTTCTCTTGATCAGAACCTCAATATCTCCAGTCATCCAGATTTTCCTACTTTCATCAGCATTATTCTTCACACTAAAAGGAATATGCTAGCTCTGAACTCTCGTTTTATCTCTTTTGAAAGTTTCCCATCTGCCTGACGTACCTTTACCTGCAAATTGCCTCCACAATCAATTGTTAAATGCTCTTGACTCATACCTTCTGGATTCAGGCAAGGCCAGTTTTGATCAATAACTTGTGAACCAGCCATGTTCTTTCCATTACTATTTTCAAAATAATACGATTGTGGTGACTTTGCCAAAGTGTTTCCCCACAAACACCTCAGTCGCTTTCCCAACCTTGTTTCCCAAGTGTAGGTCAGGATTTACGCTTTCCTGCAGTCCGACCATTGACAATTTGACTGGGATAGTTTTATGGAACATGCATAACAAATCCCTCCCATCCAAGCTGTGAACATTCTGGCAGGACCAGTCTAAGTTTGGAAAGTTCAAATGCCTGACCATAGCAACGATATCATTCTTACAGATATCTGAGGCCTCCCGACATATTTGATGCTCAATTTCCCACTGACTATTGAGGGCCTGTAGGGCAGTTATATCAAAGTGATGACCGATTCTCATTTCTCAGTTCCACCATTAAGGCATCACTGGGAGATCCCCAGGAATATTCTCTCTAAGTGCTGCAGTGATGTTTCACTGATCAAAAACTCCAATCCCATCCTCTCTCACCTCCTGTTCTCTCTATCCTGTAGAATCTGTATCCTGGAACATTGAGCTGTCAGCTCTGTCCCTCCCTCAGCTTCGGTTCTGACATACCTATGGTGTCATAGTCCCATGTCCATGCACCAAGTTCATCTGCCTTACCTGGTCGGCCTGTTATGTTGAAATAAAGTAGTTTAATTGATCAGTTTTCCCTTATATCTGCTGTATTCTTGCAGGCCTTGTCTAGTTAAATGGCTCTCTTGAAATTCTGTCCCAGCCTCAACGTTCAGACTGCAGCCTGAGACCATCCCCCTCACTGTGAACAACGCCCTGACCTTTCATGTCATCTGCAAAACGAGTAATGATACCTTCTGTTTTCACATCCGACTCATTAATGCCCAGAAGGAACATCAATGGTTCCTGCACAGTTCCCTGTGGTACACCCACTGGTGAAAGAATTTCAAACACAAAACCAACCCTCCAACAATTGTGGATTCAATATGCTAACTTGCCTTGGATCCCATTGGATTGTTGGACCAGCCTTCCATGTGGGACCTTGTCAAAGGCCACAGTGATATCCAAAGAACCCACATCATCTGCACTGCCCTCAATATTTTTAATAGTGATTTCAAAGAAAAATCAGCTGAATTTATCAGACAGGATCTTCTTTACCAAATCCGTGCTGACTATCCCTAATTGTCCCTCAGAACTGTTCCCAATGATTTCTCTCATCCCTGCTGTCAGACATCTGCTATGTAATTACCTAGTCTACCCCTGCTGCCATTCTTGAACAGAGGAACTACATTAGCGACCTCCAGCCATTCAGCAGTTCACCCTTGGTCAGCAAAGCATGAAATATATCCGCCAGGGACCCAGCAATCTCCTCCCTTACCTCTCGTGGCAACCTGGGATACATTTCCTTGGGCACGGGGGATTTCCCCACCTTTATGCCTGAGAAAACATTTAATACCACTTTATTGATCTTAAGATGTTCTTGAACCTCACCATCCCGACTGAAATCCCCGGCTACAAGTCCTTTGTCCTGTTTTAATACGGATGGGAAATAGTCATTGAATAATTCACCTAGTTCCTCTGGCTCCATGCACAGATTGTCCCTCTAGTTGCCAACAGGCCTCACTCTTTAGCTAGGAATCCTCTGACTCTGACTATCGTCATAAGATATCGGGAAGGTTTTCCTTAATAGTGTCTGCCAATGATATTTAATGGCCATTGCTTGCCCCTCAATTCTCAGGAGCCTTGCCCTCCCTATACTTGTGAAGAGCTTCACCTGCTTTTATTGAACTGCATTTTGTCTATCAAACTGACGATATCACTTCATCAGTATTCACTAGTCTTGCTGCCTATGTCAGTCCCACTTTATTTACACACTAGTCATGGATCCTCACTGTATCATTTTAAAATACTCCACTTTCAAAATATAGTGCTGTCTGGAGGTAGCTCAAGACAGTCTCTGTTTTCCATTTCCTGTTTCATTATAGGAGACTCAGTTGTGAGGGGGACAGACAGGAGACTGTGTGGTTGCAGAGGAGACCCTAGGATGGTGTGCTGCCTCCCGGGGTTCCAGGTCAAGAGTGTCTCTGAGCGGTTGCTGAACATTCTGTAGGTGGATGGAGAACAGCCAGAGGTCATTTTGCACATCAATCCACATGACAGAGATAGAAAAAGGCATGGGCTCCTGTGAAATGAGTATCGGGAATTAGGTAAGAAGTTACAAAGCAGGATATTGAGGGTAGTGATCTCCATATTACTCCCAGTGCCACGTGCCAGTGAGTATATAAATAGAAAGATAGGCAGGATGAATGTGTGGCTGAGGAGCTGGTGTAGGGACAAGTGTTTTCAGTTCTTGGATGATTGGGATCTCTTCTGGGGTAGAGGTGAACTGAACAAGTGGGGGGCGGGTTGGATTTGAACCAGAGGGGTACCAGTATCCCTTGGTGGTGATGGTTGTGGAGCTGGGAGGTGGATGTCGAGGTGCTGAGGGTGGTTGGCTGACTGGTGCGCATGAAGCCTGACTGGAGAGGGAGACGAGTTCAGAGCATGGATTGGCTCTGGAGAATGGGATTTTCCAACTATAACAGAAACATGGCTGAGAGATATAGGACATACATACACTCAACGTTTGTGAGAAGATTTGTAGCTCGGGTGCTCGTTGTTGTGGTTCTGTTCGCTGAGCTGGGAATTTGTGTTGCAGACGTTTCGTTCCCTGTCTAGGTGACATCCTCAGTGCTTGGGAGCCTCCTGTGTAGAGCTTCTGTGATCTTTCCTCCAGCATTTGTAGTGGTTTGAATGTGCCGCTTCCGGTTGTCAGTTCCAGCTGTCCGCTGCAGTGGTCTGTATATAGGGACCAGAACGATATGCTTATTGATTGAATCTGTGGATGAGTGCCATGCCTCTCGGAATTCCCTGGCTGTTCTTTGTTTGGCTAGTCCTATAATAGTAGTGTTGTCCCAGTCGAATTCATGTTGCTTGTCAACTGCGTGTGTGGCTACTAAGGATAGCTGGTCGTGTTATTTCGTGGCTAGTTGGTGTTCATGGATGCGGATCGTTAGCTGTCTTCCTGTTTGTCCTATGTAGTGTTTTGTGCAGTCCTTGCAAGGGATTTGGTACACTACATTGCTTTTGCTCATACTGGCTATCGGGTCCTTCGTTCTGGTGAGTTATTGAAAGAGAGTGGCTGTTGGTTTGTGTGCTGTTATGAGTCCTAGTGGTTGCAGTAGTCTGGCTGTCAGCTCGGAAATGCTCTTGATGCATGTTAGTGTGGCTAGTCCTTTGGATTGTGGCACGTCCTCGTTCCGTTGTCTTTCCCATAGGCATCTGTTGATGAAATTGCGCGGGTATCCGTTTTTGACGAATACATTGTATAGGCGTTCTTCTTCCTCTTTTTGCAGTTCTGGTGTACTGCAGTGTGTTGTGGCTCTTTTGAACAGTGTCTTGATGCAACTTCTTTTGTGTGTGTTGGGGTGGTTGCTTTCGTAGTTCAGGACTTGGTCTGTGTGTGTGGCTTTTCTGTATACCTTTGTGGTGAATGCTCCATTAGGTGTTCTCTGTACCATCACGTCTAGGAATGGGAGTTGGTTGTCCTTTTCTTCTTCTCGAGTGAATCGGATTCCTGTGAGTGTGGCGTTGATGATCCGATGTGTGTTCTCTATTTCTGTGTTTGTAATGATTACAAAGGTGTCATCCACATATCTGACCCAGAGTTTGGGTGAATTTGCGGTGAGACTGTTTGTTCTAATCTTTGCATTACCGTTTCATCTATGAGTCCAGAGATGGATGAGCCCTTGGGGGTGACGTTGGTTTGTTCATATATTTGGTTGTTGCATGTGAAGTGTGTTGTGAGGCACAGGTCCAGTAGTTTGAGTATGCCGTCTTTGTTGATAGGTTCAACGTCCTGTTGTCTGTTCTGTATGTCCAGCAGGTTGGCTATTGATTCTCTGGCTAGGGTTTTGTCGATAGAGGTGAACAGTGCCGTTACATCGAATGGGACTATGGTTTCTTCCTTGTCTATGTGTATATTTCTGATGATGTCCAAGAATTCCTGTGTTGATTGTATAGAGTGTCTGGATCTGCTAATCAGGTGTTTCAGTTTCTGCTGTAGTTCTTTAGCCAGTTTGTGTGATGGTGTCCTTGGTAGTGATACTATGTAAGAGTGGGATGTCTGGTTTGTGCACTTTAAGTAGTCCATGGAATCTGGGGGTGTTGTTGCTTTCAGGTTTCATTCTCTGTAGGTCAAACCTGGTTATCTGTCCTTTTTTTGTAGGTTCCTCAGTGTGTTGTTTCTCCTATTGGTGAGCTGTGGGATGGGGTCAAACTCCCTCTTTTGGTAGGTGTTGGTATCTGCAAGTAGTTTTTGCACTTCTTGGATGTCGTCTGTTTTGTCCAGGATGACCGTCATTCTGCCTTTGTCTGCTGGAAGTATGATTATGTTCTTATCGTTTCTTATTGATTTTAGTGCTTCCCTCTCCTTGGTGTTGAGGTTATGTGTTTGTCTTTTCCTTGTTATCAGAGATAAGATACTTTGTCTCACTGTTTGTTGCGTCTTTTCTGTCAGTCGATTATTCCTGAGTGTGCATTCTCGTGCTGCTGCTCTCAGTCTGCTGTCTTGGCATCCTGTGATTTTATTTGAGTCCCTTAGGCAGTATTATTCGTTCCATGTCTGTGAGCTGTCTGTGGGAGAGGTTTCTAACCCAGGTGTGTGTTGTGGTGTCCTCTCTGTTGCGCGTTAGTTTGGCCATTTTTTCTTTTCGAGCTGTTTTTTTTGCCGTGTGTTATCCTGTTCTGTCCTATGGTGATGGCCTGTTCTATGGTCCGGGTGCATTCCTGATCGGTGGTTTTTGAAATTAATGATTTTTGGCGCGCATATTTCTTGTCTGTATTTGTGAAGTCTGTTGTGAGCGTCTGTAATCATTACCTGGAACATCCTGAATCTATTCTGTCTGGCTGTGTCCCTGGCTTGTGGGTTGTTGACTGGTGGCGTGTATCTGACACATGGTGGAAGGATTCGATTCTTTCGGCATTCATGCAGGAACTTGAGTTGTTCGTATGTGGCGCTTAGGCAGTTGGCACAAGATTCCTATTTCCTGGCTTGTCTTAGCATCTCTCGCCCGTAGGTGTTCAAAGTTTGGAAGACGATATGTAGCTCGGGTGCTACAACTGACCAAAAGGTACAAAAACTGGCCAATCTGGAATTCCCTTCCTCAGGACATTTTGGAGCATGTTATTTCAGAAAGGCAGCTTACTGCCATCTGCTGAAGAACATGGGGAGGTTAGAAAGGGTTGACAGTGCGAACCTTTTTCCACGTATGGAGTCAGCTATTACAAGGGGGCATTGCTTTAAATTAAGGGGGGGGGGGTATATATAGGACTGATGTTAGGGGTAGGTTCCTCACTCAGCGAATCGTAAGTTCATGGAATGCCCTGCCAGTAGCAGTGGTGGACTCTCCCTCTTTATGGGTATTTAAGCGGGCATTGGATAGGTATATGGAGGATAGTGGGTTATTGTAGGTTAGGTGGGCTTTGATCGGCGCAACGTCGAGGGCCAAAGGGCCTGTACTGCGCTGTATTCTTCTATGTCTATGTACGGACAACTAAAAGCAACCACCATGTTCCATGACTCAATAAAAAAAATAATTGAGGCTAACATGACAGTTTGATAAAGTGGTTGAGGAGGCATTATGAGTATGTAATAAGCAATCAAAAGGTTTGGAGTAAAGTTCCAGAATCAGTCCCTACCATGGTAGCTTCAATTAATAAAAGAGCATGAAATGAAAATGCTGGATAATGAACGATAATGGCAGACCTACCAAAGATTTGAAGCATGTTACATGGTTCAGTATTGTCCTTCAGAGGAGGACGTCTGAACTTCCTACCTGGCCTGCCCTACCCATTCAACAATAAGGTGATGGTCCTTTCCTGTGCCGAACCTGACGACGAAACCCATCAGGAGAAAGTGAGGACTGCAGGTGATGGAGATAAGAGTTGAGAGTGTCGTCCTGGAAAAGCACAGCAGGTCAGGCAGCATCCGAAGAGCTGGAAAATCAACGTTCCAGGCATAACCCCTTCATCAGGTATCCTAATGAAGGCCTCAAGCCCGAAACGTCGATTCTCCTTCTCCTCGGACGCTGCCTGACCTGCTGTACTTTTCCAGCACTACAGTCTCGACTGAGAAGCCATTTGGTTGTAATAAAGTTTCTTAAGAAAGATCAACCATAATTAGACGAGCAAGATGGCAGGCCTTCAAAAAGGTAGCTGATGACAACCTTCTTGGGATATGTGACTAACTTTTTCATAATTCAGTGTAGAATTCAAAAAATGCAAATGACAGTGATTCAGGTTCTTCAGACAGAGTCCGGTACACATTTACGATTGATGATTGGATGCAAAGTCTCCTGTGATGTTGCTGTGAACAGCAAGAGAGTTCTTGCCAGTATTGCACTCCAATACGTGTTCATGATGTAAAGTGTCAGATTTATTGCATTTCTGTTTGTGACCGCTTTCTGTGCATTTCCAATATTAGTGGTGATATCATGACACCAGTATTCCCAAACTCCAGTTTGATGCTGAATGGACGGGGATTTGGAATCGTTTGTCCAGGGTGAAATTTGAATTCAGAGAAAGCCTGGAATCGGAAAGAAAGCCAAATGGTGACCATGTAACGCGAGTCAATGGAAAAAATACAAAAACAGCTGGTTGACGAATGACAAGGCATCTGTCACCTTTCCATGGTCTGGCCGACATGAGATTCCAGACCCACTTTGAAGTAATTGACTGTGTTCTGAAGTGGCTTTAGTAAGCTATTCAATGGGCAATTGGGGATAGGGACTCATTGCTGACCCTAACCAGAAAGTAATACGAGCAACAAAACCTCGCAACAACTATATCAATTAAATGTAACTTTTGCGACAGTTCCTGATGTCATTTCAAGTATTTCACGTGAATATTCTAAAATGCACTTTGAGTGATGTTGCATCATCTAAACGGACTACAATATAAATCAGTGGGACATTCAGAGTAGATCCAGTTCAACATTGATGTATAATTGTAGAATTTTCAGCACTGAATTTTTAACCTACATAAAAGTTTTAAATTGAGTTTATCATCCAGAAATAAATAAAATCTGTTGCAATTCGTCTTCATAAATTTGTATTCCCTTCTGAAAATGGTCAACGTTCTTAAAATAAACTTGTTTCGATTTGAATCTTACCAACAAATCACTTCTTTCATCTGGCTTTGCTGTCACCATCACTTCCTTGAAACCAATTAAGCATTTATGTAAATAAACACAGAAATAGAATTCTCAGAATAAATTACAGAAAACAAAACCCCAATTTATATTTCCCCACACGAATTGTGGGAAAAATGCAAATAACTCAATGGATTCCAATACTAATTGATGTTAGGACTTTTTAATACATAAGTTGTATGATTGTTGAAAGACAGAGGTATCAATTGTCATGTTTAGTCAAAAAAACTATAATTAAGAGATACATTGGCCCAGCTAATATTTCTGTCTCTCTTTTTCTCTCTTCCCCTCCTGCTTTCCCCCCATTTTTCTTTATATCTGATGCCTTGTTTTGCCTCTCCACAATCGGACAATGTTTTCCTTAATAACCTGAAGCCAACACCTCACCAACATATGCTGTCAGCCAAATTCATCCATTTCTTTCTAGAGATTTGAGTCAGTACAGCCAGATTTTCTGAAACATCTGTCTGAGTATTGAGTGATCTGGAAATGCTTGTTGGGAATGAGGCTGTAATACTTTACCGTGATAGTGTTTTCATTGTATCTCAGCAGTATTATTCTTGGCTGAGGAATGTTTAATGGTTCAGTGTAATGCATATTTAGATTATAATTAACCTTCACTGCACATCTCATGGAACGTTTAATATTGTAGAGGTCGATTTGTTCTGTAACGACTCTGTGTTGTACCTACGCTGGGAGCTTTTTTTTAGGGAATCCTGAATGCAGCTCTTCACTGTGTCTAAACCAAAATGTATGACATGATTGCATTCGACAGCGCAATATAGAGGGAGATTTACCCAGTACATTACATGAGCTGTACAATCACGGAAAACATATGACGTAGCCATGTGAAGGGACTTGATCTCCAACCCACTGTCTTTCTGATTTTGAAATGCTTGATAGCAAAATAAAAAGGGAACAACACTATGCATCAAAACATTGTTATACAAGTAGATTATCATCTACAGGCACAGACATACATACACACATACGCAAATCATCTATGAACAACCCTTGCAGTGTTAAATGGTTGAGTGCTGAGACAGCTTTAATATGCAATGTGTGTATTCCATGCAACACATGCCGACAGTGTGCTTGATATGATAGTTTAAATGTAGTTTTGGTCTGTCTTTAACCTTTTCTGTGACAACCGTGGTTGTGTTTGACAAATATTCAACAGAACTGGCGGACTATAAATGTAGTCACTGCATTAGAGGCAGAATGCAATGCCATCAAACAGGGAGAAGGCGATCCCTGTCTTTTTTCATGATGAGGAGCAATTGAAGCAGCTGGGCTTCAAACATGAAATGGAGGTTAATTTAACTGAGGCTTATATAATTCTGAAAAGACTAACTTAGAGCAAAGGTCAATGATCGGGAACCAGAAGCAGCTTGCTCAGCCAATGGAGTTTGGTCTTCTAAACAATGACATCATGGCTAAACTGATAATCCTCACCTCCACTTTCCAGTGTTTTAACTGTAAGCATTGATTCAATTACCAAATCAAAACCTGTCCATTTCAGCCTTCAAAATACTGAATGACCCAACCTCGACAGTCTTCCGTGGTAAAGAATTCCACAAATTCTCTACATTCTGGGAGACAAAATTCTCTTCTGCCCGAAATTTGTGACCTCTAATTCAGAGATTCTGCTCCCTGCTCCGAAACTTTCCCGCAAAGGGAAACAACATTTCTGCATTTACACCATCAAGTTTCCTGAAAATAATAGATGCTTCAGAATATTACCACTGAATCTTCTGTGTTGCAATGAGTATAGGCCCAAACGACTCAATCTCTACTCTCAAGAAAGTCCCTCCCTCTTCAGGATCAGTCGACTAAACCTCATGTGGATTGTCTCACATTCCAGTGTACCCTTTCTTTGTGATATGAGTCCCAAGAACAGGTCACAGTATTCCAGCTGTGGGAAGAATAGAGCTTCTTTTCAGTTTCAACAAACATTATAGTCATAGAGATATCCAGCACAGAAACAGACACTTCGGTCCAACTGCACTGACCAGACATCCCAATCTGACTGAGTACCATTTGCCAAACATTCGGCCAATCTTCCTCTAAATGTTCCCTGTTCATACACCCAACCAGGTGCCTTTTAAATGCAGTAATTGACCCGCCTCCACCACTACCGCTGGCAGCTTTTTCCATACATACACGTGAAAAGGTTACCCCTCAGGTTCTTTTCAAATGTTTCTCCTCTCACGTTAAACCGCTGTCCTCTAGTTTTGGACTCTCTCACTCGAGGAAAAAGGCCTTGGCTATTCACCATATCAGTGCCCCACATGATTTTACAAGGCTTGTTCAGGCCACTCCTCAGCCTCCTTTTTTCTCACTGCATGGAAAATAAAAGCTCCAGGCTATTCAGCTTCACCTTATACCTTAAACACTCCAGTTCCAGCATCATTCCTGGAAATCTTTTCTACACCCTTTCAAGTTTCACAAAATCCTTCATAGAAATGGTCAGCCAGATTTGTCTGGAATAATTCTAAATGTGGCCTCACAAAGGTTCTGTGTAGCTGAGACATGATATCTCGACTCCTAGACTTAATGTTATGACCAATGAACGAATGCGTGCTAAATGCCTTCTTCCCCACCCTCTCTCCCTGCAACTCCACTTTCAAGGAATGATGCATCTGCACCCTTTGGTTTCTTTGCGCAGCAACACTCCCCAAGACCCAGCTATTAATTGTATAAGTCGTGCCCTGGTTTGCCTTACAAAAACGCAACACCTACATTTATTTAATGAAGAATGCGTTCATGAAAGGCAAGTCATCTTTAACTGATTTATTGGAATTCTTTGAGGTTATAACAAGCGTAGTGGACAATGGGTAACTGGTGAACATGGTGTATCTGGATTTCCAAAAGGCATTCAGCGAGGTGCTGCACAAAAGGCTGCTGCATAAGATAAAAATGTACAGTGTTACGGGCAATGATTAGCATGGACAGAAGAATGGTTAACTAACAGAACGCAAAAATTGGGGATAAATGGGTGCTTTTCTGATTGACAATCAGTGGCTAGTGATGTGTCTTAGGGATCAGTGTTAAGACTGCAATTGGTTACAATTAGATTAGATAACTTACAGTATGGAAACAGGCCCTTCAGCCCAACAAGTCCACACTGCCCCGCCGAAGTGTAACCCACCCATACCCCTACATCTACATCTACCCCTTACCTAACACTACGGGCAACTTAGCATGGCCAATTCACCTGACCTGCACATCCTTTGGACTGTGGGAGGAAACCGGAGCACCCGGAGGAACGTACACGGGGAGAACGTACAAACTCCACACAGTCAGTCGCCTGATGCGGGAACTGAACCCGGGTCTCTGGCGCTGTGAGGCAGCCGTGCTAACCACTGTGCCACCGTGCCGCCCACAATTGGTACTGCAATTGTTTACAATTCAGATAGATTGCTTCGAGTTAGAGACCAAGTGTAGTGTGTTGTCGTTCACAGAAGCCACTTAAATGAGTGATAGAGCAAAGCGTGCAGAAGGATATGGACAGGCTAAGTGAGTGGACAAGTGTCTGGCAGATGGAGTATAATGTTAGTAAATGTGAGGTCATCCATTTTGATAGGATTAATAACAAAGTGGTCTTTTTTAAAATGGTGAAAAATTACAGAATGCTGCTGTGCAGGGGACCTGGGAGTTCTTGTGCATGAAACACAAAAGTATCGTTTGCAAGTCCAGTAGCTAATTAGGAAGACAAATGGAATAATGTCCTCCATTGCCAGTGGATAGAGTTTAAAATTAGGACTTTCTGCTGCAGCTGTATAGGGCACAGGTGTGACCACACCTGGAGTACTCTGTACACTTTTCACCGCCTTACATGAGATGGCACTGGGGTGGGGTTTGCTGAGGAGTTTGACTACGTTGATTCTGGAAAAGAGGGGGTTGGCTTATGAGGAGAGATTGAGCAGACTGGGATTATACTAATTGGAATTCAGAAGAATGGGGGAGGGGATTGTAAAATTATAATTGGGATCGTTAAGACAGAAGCAGGGAGGCTCAAAGTTTGTGAGAAGATTTGTAGCTTGGGTGTTCGTTGTTGTGGTTGTGTTCGCCGAGCTGGGAATTTGTATTGCAAACGTTTCGTCCCCTGTCTAGGTGAAATCCTCAGGGCTTGGGGGCCTCCTGTGATGTTTTCTCCGGCATTTATAGTGTTTTGTATCGGCCACTTCCGGTTGTCAGTTCCAGCAGTCCGCTGCAATGGTCGGTATATTGGGTCCAGGTCGATGTGCTTATTGATTGAATCTGTGGATAAGTGTCATGCCTCTAGGAATTCCATGACTGTTCTCTGTTTGGCTTGTCCTATAATAGTAGTGTTGTCCCAGTCGAACTCATGTTGCTTGTCATCTGCGTGTGTGGCTACTAAGGATAGCTGGTCAAGCCAACGTATTCACCCAAAGGGTTGTGAATCTCTGGAATCCCCTGCCTAATGAAGCAGCTGAGGCTAACCTGTTGAATGTTTTAAAGGTGAAGACAGATTTGTGAACAGTAAAGGAATGAAGGCTTAGAGGGAGCGGGTGGGTAAGTGGAGTCTCAGTCCATTGAAAGATGATCCACGATATTATTGAAAGGCAGAGCTGACTCATGGAGTCAGATGGCCTACTCCTGATTGTATTTCTGATGTTCGGATGTTGTTATGTTCTAACAGGCCTCCAATTCAAAAAGTAATGCCCTCTAACTACTAAATAAAAACTGAAAGAACTGTGGATGCTGTGCATCAGAAGCAAAAGCAGAAACTGCTGGAAATGCTCAGAAGGTCTGACAGCATCTCTGGGGTGAAAGGCTCACCAGTTTATGGTTCCCTCGCTTTTCCTTACAACTTTCTTCAATAATGCTGCCACATTAGTCACTCTCCAGTCTACTGGCATCTCATCTATGATTATCAACGATACAAATATCTCAGCAAGGGGTCCAGGAATCTCTTCCCTAGCTTCCCACAAAGTTCTGCGAAATACCTAATCAGGTCTCCAGGATTTATTTCCATTTGTCTACTTTAAGACCTCCAACACCTCCTTTTTTGCAAAATGAACTCATTTTAAGATCACATTATTTATTTCCCAAGTTTCTTAGCTTCCATGCTCCTTTCTACTGTAAATATTGATGCAAAATATTTGCTTAGTGTTTCAGCCATCCCCTGTGGTTCCATGCATGGAAAGCCATGTTGATCTTTAAGGGCTGTATTCTCTCCTTAGATATTATTTTAACCTTAAAATAATTTTAGAATCTTTTCGGCTTTTCCTTAATTCTGTTTGCCAAAGCAATTTTATGTCCCCTTTTTTCCCCTCATGATTTCCTGTTTAAGTATACTCTTATACCTTTCTCAGGATTCACTCAATCCCAGCTGTCTATATCTGATGAATGCCCCCTTCTTTTTCTGGACAGAAGTTGCAATTTCCCTCATCATTGAGCTTTCCCCATGCCCTGCCCTTCAGACAAACAGAAACATACCATCACTGAACTCTCATTGTCTCATTCTTAAAGGCCTCCCACTTGTCGGCCATCCCTTTACCTGTGAATAATCTCCCCCAAGCAACTTCTCAAAGTCTAATACCATCGAAACTGGCCACCCTCTAATTTGAAACTTTTCATTTTTAAATCAATTCTATCCTTTCTCATCATTATTATTAAACCAATAGAATTATGATCACTTTCCCTGAAGCGTGCCCCTATGGACACCTCAGTCACTTGCCTTGCTTTGGTTCCTAACAGAAGGTCAAGTATTGCAAACTGTCTAGTAGGTGCATCCACACATTGAATAACAACGTTTTCTTGTACACACTTAACCAATTTCTCCACATTCCAAGATCTTAACACTATCCCAAACTCTTTTTGGAAAGTTAAAATTCCCTACCATCATCCTTTTTTCTTACAGATAGTAGATACCTCCTTTCATATTCGCTTGTAAATTTCCCACTGACTATTAGGAGGCCCATTTTACAATCCCAGCAAGGTCATCACCTCTTTCTTATTTTTATGTTTCATCCATATAACTTCACTGGGCAGTCTCCAAGAAATATCCTCTCTACATCCAGCTGTAATGTTCTTTCTAACCAAAAACACCACTCCATCTCCTCTATTGTTCCTCTGTCTATACATTCTATAGCATCTATATCCTGGAACATTAAGCTGCCAGTCTTGTTCATCCCTGTGCCACATTTATGTAATGATAATGATGTCCTTTCCACACATTCCCATCTATGCCCTATGTTCATTTGTCTCACATGTCAGGCCTCTTGCATCAAAGTCAATGCAGTTTAGCAGTCTTACCTCGCTCTTGCCAAACTGTTGTCTGTCTTGACCCCTAGAATTGCTCACCGCATCTCACCTCAAACATTTCTCTTTTCTCACTATCTTGTTGGTTCCCACCATCCACCTTACTAGTTTAAAACTTTCAGCATACTGCTAGCTGGATGCTTGAGGTAAGGTGAGAGTGACAGTCCTTGACAACAAGGTTGCACTCGATTGAGTGGGGCTTCAAGGAATCATAGAAAACTGGAATCAATGGGTGCAAACTCTCTGATGGTTGAAGTCATACCTGACACATAGGAAGATGGTCGTGGTTGTTGGAGGTCAGTCACCTCAGGTCCAGGACGTCTCTGCAGGAGTCCATCAGGGTAGCGTCCTCGGACCGACCATCTTCAGCTGCTTCATCAATGACCTTCCCCTTCATCACAAGGTCGGAAGTGGGAATTTTCGCCGCTGATCGCACTATGCTCAGCAGCATTCACAACTCCTCAGATTCTGATGTCCATGTTCAAATGCTACAAGATCTGGACAAGCCTGCTGGACACACTTTCCTCATTCCTGAAGAAGAGCTGATGCCCGAAACGTCGATTCTCCTGTTCCTTGGATGCTGCCTAACCTGCTACGTTTTTCCAGCAACACATTTTCAGCAATATCAAGGCATGGGCTGTCAAGTGGCGAGTCACATTGCAATCAAAAATAAAAGACATCCAACCACTGCCCCCTTGGCATTCAATGGTTTACCATCACTGAATCCCATAATATCAACATCCTGTAGGTTATCATTGACCAGAAACTCAAATGCACTAACCACAAACACAGTAGCTACAACAGCAGGTCAGAAGCTAGGAATATTGAAGCAAGGAAGACTGCAGCCTGTCCACCATCTACAATGTACAAGTTGGAAGTGTGATGGAATACTCCCAACTTGCCTGGACGGGTGTAGCCCCATCAACACTCAAGACGTTTGGCACCATCCAGGAAAGGCAGCACACTTCATTGGCACCACATCCACAAGTGTCCACTCTATCCACCACACATGCTCAGTACACACTGCTGCTACTATCTACATGATGCACTGCAGAAATTCACCGAGGATCCTCAGACAGCACCTTCCAAACCCACAATCACTTCCATCTAGAAGAACAAGGGCAGCAGATGTGTGGGAATTCCACGACCTTCAAGTTCCCTTCCAGGTCAAGCACCATCCTGATTTGAAAATAGAACGCTGTTCCTTCACTGTCACTGGGTCAAAGTCCGGGAATTCCCTCCCTCATGGCATTGGGGGTTAATCCACAGCAGGTGGACCACAGTAGTTCAAGGCGGCAGCTCACCCCCACCTTCTCATTGACAACTAGGGATCGGCATAAAATGCTGGCCAGCCAGCGACACCCATAACCCATAAAATGAATAAAAGATAATAGTTTATTGTGTGTGGGAGAGAGAGATCGAGAGAGAGAGAGAGAGAGAAAGACCATATCTGTGTGTGTGAGCGTGTGTGTGTGTGTGTGTGAGAAGCACTATACCTGAGAGTGTGTGTGTGAGTGAATGAGTGAGTGAGTGAGCGAGTGAGAGAGTAGGAGAGAGAGAGAAAGACAATGCCTCTGTGTGTGTGTGTGAGAGAGAGAGAGAGAGACAGACAGACAGACAAAGACCGCGTGTGTGTGTGTGTGTGTGTGCGCGAGAGAGAAAGCGTCAGAAAGAGAGAGAGAAATCATGCCTGTGTGTGAGAGAGAAAGAGCGAGACAGACAAACCAATACCATGTCTTTGCGTGACAGAGAGAAAGACGATGCGTGTGTGTGTGTGTGTGTGTGTGTGTGTATGTGTGTGAGAGAGAGAGACTGTGTGTGTGGGTGTGTGTGTGTGTGTGTGTGTGTGTGTGTGTGTCAGGGGGTCAGGGGAGTGGGATGTGTGGTGGCGTGAGTATGCTGTCACTTTAAAATGTTACTTCAGCCTGTGTGTTTTGGAAGAGAGGTTGTAAAGGCCGAGGTTCTAAAGAGTGGCTGTCAGTTTTGCTTAAAAACCGTTTAACAATGGAAAAGGAGTGGCCAGTTCTCCAGTTCAGTTTCTTCTATTTCAGGGTTAGCTGCAGCATTCCCAAGGTGTTCTGAGTATCAGAAGGTTGCAACTTCAGTAAATGATTCCTCACTGAGCATTCGGACATTTCTCTGGATATTGTTCCCTCCGCCTGTAAGAATATGAGTTTGAATTTATCTTTCTGCAAAGGGGTGTGTTTATGAGATGTAACAGCATTGGATCAGGAAATGAGTAAGTTACTGTATCAAGTAGTCAGTTATGTTTTCCAATTGTTTAGTTATTCTTCAGTTGCTTTTGTTTGTGTTTCAACCGTAGTGCTTAAGTGAATTCTGTTTGGCTTAATGCAGAGTGGTTTAACCAGTTGCGTCACATCTGGATCATCAATGTCACATTTGCTTTTAAACAAAGAAAACCTTATTTACCCTATCTATGCCCAACATGATTTTACAAACCTCTATAAGGTCACCCCTCAGCCACCGACACTCCAGGGAAAACAGCTGTAGCTTCTTTAGCCTTTCCTTGTCGCTCAAACCCTCCAACCCTGGCAACATCCTTGTAAATCTTTTTTGAACCATTTCAAGTTTCACAGTTTCCTTCCTTTAGGAGGGAAACCAGAATTGCACGCAATATTCCAAAGGTGGCCTAACCAGTGCCCTGTATAGCCACAACATGACCTCCGAACTCCTATACTCAATGCTCTGACCAACAAAGGGAAGCATACTCAATGACTTCTTCACTATGCTGTCTTCCTGGGACTACACTTCCACGGAACTATGAACTCCAAGGTTTCTTTGATCAACAACACTCCCCAGGACATTACCATGAAGTGTGTAAGCCCAGCCATGACTTGCCTTTCCAAAATGCAGCACTTTGCATTTATCTAAATTAAACTCTATCTACCAACCTTTAGCCCATCTGATCAAGATCCCATTATACTTTGAGCTAACCTTCTTCGCTGTCCATTGCACCTACAATGTTGGTGTCATCTGCAAACTTACTACATATACCTTCTATGTTCACATCCAAATCTAATAGCAATGCATCCAGCACTGATCCTTGTGGCACATCACAGGTCACAGGCCTCCAGTCTGAAAATCAAACATCCACCACCATCCTCTGTCTTCTACCTTCAAGCCTGTTCTGTATCCAAGTTCCTAGTTCTCCCTGTATTCTATGAGATCTAACCTTGCTGGCCAGTCTCCCATGGGGAACCTTGTCGAACGCCTTACTGAGGTTCATATAAATCACGCCTACTGCTCTTCCCTCATCAAATCTCTTTGCTCCTTATTCAAAAAACTCAATCAAGTTTGATAGACATGATTTCCCATGCACAAAGCCATGTTGACAATCCCTAATCAGTCCTTGCCTTTCCAAATACATGTAAATCCCTCAGGATTCCCTTCAACTGCAACGCACCCCCCCCCCCCCACCCACCGCCCGCAATGATATCAGGCTCACTGGGCTATAGCTCCCTGGCTTTCCATACCACCTTTCCTCAATAATGGCACCATGTTAGCCAACCTGCTGCCTTCCAGCACCTCATCGTGACTATCGATGATAAAAATATCTCAGCAATGGGTCCAGCAATCACTTCTAGCTTCCCACAGAGTTCAAGCATACACCTGATCAGGTCCTGGGGATTTACCCACATTTATGTGTTTTAAAACATCCAGGACCTTCTCCTCTGTAATATCGACATTTTTCAAGATGTCACTATTTATTTCCCCACATTCTATTTCTTCCATGCCCTTCTCCCAAGTAAACACTGACGCAAATATCCTTTAATATCCCCCTCCCATCTCTTGCAGTTTGACACATAGTCTGCCTTGTTGATCTTTGAAGGGCCCAATTCTCTCCCTAGTTACTCTTTTGTCCTTAATGCTTTTTTTTGTAGAATCATTTTGGATTCTCCTTAACCGCATTTGCCAAATCTATCTCATGCCCCCTTTTTGCCCTCCTGATTTCCCTCTTAAGTATACTCCTACTGCCCTTATACTTAAAGAATTCACTCAATCTCTACTGTCTGTACCTGACGTATGCTTCCTTCTCTTTCTTGAGCAAACCTTCAAGATCTCGAGTCATCCAGCATTCCCCACACCTCCCACCCTTGCCTTTCACCCCAATAGGAACATACTGTCTCATTATCTCATTTTTGAAGGCTACTCATTTTCCAATCATCCCTTTACCTGCAAAAATCTGCACATAATCACATTTTCAAAGTTCTTCCCTCATACTGCCAAAATTGTCCTTTATCCAATTTAGAACTTTAACAGTTAGATCCTGTCTATCCTTTGCTGGTACTATTTTAAAACTAATTGAATTATGGTCGCTGGCACCAAAGTGCTCCCCCACTGACACCTGCCCTGCCTTATTTCCCAAGGGTAGGTCAAGCTTTGCACCTTCTCTAGTCGGTACATCCACATACTGAATTAGAAAATCTTCATGTACACACTTAACAAATTCCTCTCTATGGGTGCTCCGGTTTCCTCCCACAGTCCAAAGATGTGCAGGTTAGGTCAATTGGGAACGCTAAGTTGCTTGTAGTGTTATGTGAAGGGGTAAATGTAAGGTCTGGGTGGGTTGCTATTCGGAGGATCGGTGTTGACCTGTTGGGCCGAATGTCCTGTATTCCACAGTGTAAGTAATCTAATCTAATCTAATCTAATCTAACTTTATCTAATCTAATCTAAACCCTTAGCACTATGTCAGTTCCAATCTACATTTAGAATGTTAAAATTCCCTACCATAACACCCTATTATTCTTATAGATAACTGAGATCTCCTTTCAAATTTGTTACTCAATTCCCCGCTGATTATGTGGAGCTCTATAGTACAATCCGAAAAAGGTAATAGTCACTTTCTTATTTCAAACTTACACCCAAATGACATCCCGGATGTATTCCCAGGAATACCCTCCCTAATTACAGTCATAATGTTATCCCTTATCAAAAATGACACTCCTCCTCCTCTCCTGCCTCCCTTTCTCTCCTTCCTGTAGCATTTGTATCTTGGAACATGAAGCTGCCAGTCCTGACCATCCTTGAGCGACTTTTCTGCAATTGCTCAGATATCCCAGACACATGTTCCTAACCATGCCCTGAGTTCATCTGCCTTCCCTGCTAGGTCTCTTGCATTGATGAAAATACAGTTTGATTTATCAGTCCGACATTGTTCTTTGCTTTGTTTCTGCCTGCCCTGACTGTTTGACTTGCTCCTTTTCCCAACTGTACCAGTGTCAGATTGATCTCTTTCCTCACTATCACCCTGGGTCCCATCCCCTTGCCCACCTTATTAATTTAATTCCTCCCAAGCAGTTGCAGCAATCTCCCTGCCAATATATTAGTCCCTTTCGAATTCAGGTGCAATTCATCCCTCTTATATGGGTCACTTCAGCTCCAGAAGAGTTTCCAATGATCTAAAATGTGAATCTTTCTCCCACACACAAACTTCTCGGCTACACATTAATCTCGGACACCACCTTCCCTCTCCTTCCTGGACCGCTCCATCTCCATCAACAGTGTCCGACTCAACACTGACACCTTCTACAAACCCACCGGCTCCCACAGCTAAACAAGGACAGAATCCCGCTGATCTTCACGTTCCACCTTACCAACCTCCGGATACATTTCCTCATTTCCGCCACCTACAAATGGAACCCAGCCCCACAGATATATTTCCCTCCACACACTTATTTGTATTCTGTAAAGACCATTCCCTCCGGCACTCCCTCGTCAAGTCCACAACCCACACCCCACCAACCCACCCTCCCGTCCTGGCACCTTCCTCTGTCACCATAGGAATTGCAAAATCTGTGCCCCGAACTCCCTCTTACTTCCCAAATGCTCCAAAGCAGCCTTCCACATCCAACAGAGCTTTTGCTGCACTTCCACACGTTATTTACTGTATCCATTGCTCCCGATGCAGTCTCCTCTATATCGGGGATACAGGTCGCCTTCTCGCTGAGCGCTTCAGAGAACATCTCCGGGACACCCCCCACCAACCAAGGCCACCACTGTGGCTGAAAACTTCTCAGCCCCACTCCCCCCCCCCCCCCCCCCACCCCAGACTCCGCCGAGGACATGCAGTTCCTGGGCCTCCTCTATAACTAAGCCCTCACCAGTCGACACCTGGAGAAAGAATGACTTATGTTCTGCCTTGGGACATTGCAACCACACACTAGCAATGTGGATTTCACCAGTTTCCTCATTTCTCCACCCCCTCACCATCCCCCCGAATCCCAGCCACAACCTTCCAAATCGGCACCTCCCTCATGACCTGTCCTATCTGTCAATCTTACTTCCCACCTATCCACTCCCCCCTCCCCCAACCTTTCACTTTTACCCCCAACTCCATCCATCTAATGCACGCTCATCTACCTTTCCCCAGGCCCACCCTCCTCCCATTTATCCCTCCACCCCTTGGCTCACAGCCTCATGCCTGATGAAGGGCTTTTTCCTAAAATGTCGATTCCCCTGCTGCTCAAATGCTGCCTGACCTGTTGTGTTTTTCCAGCACCACGTTCTAGACTCTGATCTCCAACAACTGCAGTCTTCACTTTTTCCTAGACGTTCATCTCCTTGATCCTCCTATTCCTAGCCTCACTAGCTCACAGCATCGGGAGTAATCCAGATATTACTACCCTCGAGAATCTCCTTTTAAAATTCTTGCCTAACTTTCTCTCTCCTCTCTTCAGCATCTCATCCTTTTTCCTTCCAGTGTCATTCGTTCCAGTGTGCACAGTGACCTGCTGCTGGTCCCACTGCCCTTTGAGAATATTCTGCATTGATCCTGGAAACAGGGAGACAACACACCATTCTGATTTCTCGCTGTCGGCCGCAGAAACATCTCTCTGTGCCTCTGACTAGAGAGTCCTCTCTCACAATCGATCGCTTGGTACCTGACATACCCCTCGTTACATTACAGCCTGCCTCGGTCCCAGAAACTTGGCTGTTCATGCTGCGTTCTCCTGAAAATCAATCACCCCCTACATTTTCCAAAACAACATACTTGTTTCAGATGTGTTTAACCACAGGAGACTCCTGCACTACCTGCCTCCGTCTCCTACTTTTCCTGGTTTTTCTCACTTTCTTAAAACTACCATCCGTCAGATGCCCCTCGTTCCTGTAAATTCCTCATTGCCTCAAACTGCCGCTCCAACTGATTGATGCGATCTGATAGGAATCAGAACCAAACACACGTACTGCTGACATAATCATCAGTATTGAGGAAACTCTCCCTAATCTCCAACAGCTGACAGGAAGAGCACATAACTCTACTCAAGGCCATCTTTGTACTTTAACAACCTACAGAAAATAGCATAGTCTTATGCACTAAAAAAACACAGTAATCCAGTCTAACTTAGTATCTATGTTTCATATTTTAAAATTTTAATCAAAGGACAGATCTCAAGAAAAAACACTCACTGTTAAAAATGACAGCAATATTACACCTAAAAACCATGCACTTATCTGCTCCTGTGCTGTGTGCTCTCCAACATAGGTTCCTTCAATGTCAGTTGTGAATTTCCCTGTTTGTCAATTTTTCTTCAACGCACTCCAATATCCGGAAACACTTGAACTCAAACAACAAAGGCAGTAACTGTGCAGATTCACTGCTGTGTCAGTTAGCAGTGTAAGTTTCTTTCTCTCTATCTCTGTCTCTCTCTCTCTCCCTCTCTGTCTCTCTCCCTGACCATGTGGTCACTACCTTTGTTCACTTTCTCCTTTTTAAAGTGCCATTGTTTTGATCTTTTCTCCCAACCTTCCAAAACAATGCAACAGCTTAAAAACAGTAATTACTGCTTGTGGAATTCGAGGAACTCACTTCCAACATGTAAAATACTCCAAAAGCGAGCAGTTCTTACAGCCAAAACTTTTCCCATCCTCCATCTTGGATTACCCAAATCCTGATAGCGTTTGCTCCATCTCTGTGTCAATCCTTATCACTCATCAATTGGTTCTCCCTGTTTCAGTTTACTTACTTGTCTTCTAATCCTGACGAGAGTCGGGCAGAAATGTTCAACTTTGTTTTTCTTTTCGCAACATTTTGGTTTTGTTCAGTTCTATAACAATAATTCTCTATCTTCTTTTTAAAGACCTTTCCACTTCTCTAATGGCTATATTTATTGCCTTCAGTTGTGAGGAATATTTGTCCCTATTCTCGTAGAAACTGAGCCCAACTTGTACCAAACTGGTTGAATGTCAGACAGATCAGGGAGTCAGGCCTCATTCACCCCAGACTTACACTGACAAGGAAAGCCCAGACTTCAGTCAGGTTTTCTCTTGTTTCTCACCAGCTGTTCCTTAAGATACTCAAACTTGACTGTCCTCCAGTCCATTTCTGGAGTTCTTAATCCATGAACCTTCAACTTTCAGTAGGGCGAATGTTGAAATGCCACAGTGGGGGTGATCCCTTCAAAAATGAACTAACTTGCATCAGAGATGCTAAAATGGTTCAATATATCTAATGTAAAATTAACTTATTTGACTTTTATCCAAAATATTAAACCTGTCTCACACAGGTTAATTAACCTGAGCATAAACAGACTCAGTGAACATGGCTTGGGCCTGGATGTGGTTAACAGCACAATCTCATTGCTGCAGTTCCTTATGAACGCGTCGGTATCTCAGCAGGTTGAATGAGCGAGCAAACCCTTCTTACACACAGAGCAGGTGAATGGCCTCTCCCTGGTGTTAACTCACTGATGTTTGATGTCAGATAATTGACTGAACCTGGTCCTGCAGTGAGAGCCCCAGAAAGGTTTCTCATCATTGTGAACATGTTGATGGAACATTAGTTTCCTGGAACCTTTAAAACACTTCCCACAGTCTGGACATTTAAAAGGCCTAGTCTCAGTGTGAACTCACTGGCCTCCCAGTCGGGCAGAAGAGTGAATAAACCCCTCCCTAAACACAGTGCAACGAAATGGTCTCACACTTGTGTTTTTGCACACTGGTGTTTTTGCACATTGGATATGGTACAGAATGCCTTCTCATTCGGCTCAGGGGCACAATCTGAGTTTCCCGATATATCTGCAGCTTGATGACTGAATGAACGCCTTGCCACAGTCAGAGCAGGTTCTCAGCCTCTACCCAGTGTGATCTCGCTGGTGTGTAGTGAGTTGAAATGATTGTTTGAACTTAATGCCGCAGTGAGAACTCCTGATTGGTCTCTCCTCTGTTCGAATACTCCAATGGCACATCAATTGCCCAGAATTTCTATGGCATTTTCCACAATCTTGTGATTTAAAAATGTCTTTTATCTGGGTGAACTCTATGATCTGCCTGCAGTTGAGAAGACTGAGTGAATCCCTTCCCACACTTGGAGCAGATGAATGGCCTTTCCTCAGTGTGAGTGCATTGCTGAATTTCCAGTTGAGGTGGGGATTTGAATCCTCCTTCACTCTCCTCATATTTCCATAATTTCTTCCCAGCTTGACTATGATAATATCTTTACAGTTCAGATGATTTCATCCACACGCAGGACAGGTGCACAGTTTCTCCTGAATTGGTGTTTTCTCCTTCCAAGTTCAGAATTGAACAATATTCCAATCATAACATAAAAGTCAATCTTTCCAATTCTAATATGATACCTGGTTCTGTTTCCTGACCAGAGAGTGTCCCTTTCACATAATCTGTGAAGCTAATTAAAGAGAAGGAAAGTGAGTGAGAAGACCAAAATCTGACTGGTCATCACGGAGACCTGGCTGCAGGATGAAGATCTAGGATATCCTAGCAGGGAAGACAGTAGAGCAAAAATGGCAGGAGTTTGTGGGTAAAATTGAGGACACTGTACAGAGGTTCATCCCCAAGAAGAGAAAGATTATCCAGGGAGGGATTAGACAGCCGTGGCTGACAAAGGAAGTCAGGAAATCTATCAAAGACAAAGAGCGATCCTATAAAGTGGCCAAGGGCACTGGGAAATCAGAAGATTGGGAAGGCTACAACAATTGAAGGGAGTCAGGGGGCTGAGTTGAGTATGGTTGCCATTACAAAAGAGAGAGTGCTAGAAAAGCTAAAAGGTCTTAAAATTGATAAATCTCCTAGCCCTGATGGGTTACATCCTAGAGTTCTGAGGGAGTTGGTTGAGGAATTAGCGGAGGCGTTGGTTGAGATCTTTCAAAAGTCATTGGAGTCAGGGAAAGTCTCGGATGATTGGAAGATCGCTGTTGTAACCCCCTTGTTCAAGAAAGGATCAAGACAAAAGATGGAAAATTATAGGCCAATTAGCCTAACCTCAGTTGTTGGTAAAATTCTAGAATCCATCATTAAGGATGAGGTTTCTAAATTCTTGGAAGAGCAAGATCGGATTAGAACAAGTCAACTTGGATTTAGTAAGGGGAGGTCGTGCCTGACAAACCTGTTGGAGTTCTTTGAAGAGGTGACAATTAGGTTAGACCGGGAAAACCCAGTGGATGTGGTCTACCTAGACTTCCAAAAGGCCTTTGATGTGGATTGAGGACTGGCTGTCTGTCAGAAGACAGAGAGTTGGAATCAAAGGTTCTTTTTCAGAATGGCAGCCAGTGACAAGCGGTGTCCCACAGGGTTCAGTGTTGGGGCCGCAGCTGTTCACGTTATATATTAATGATCTGAATGAAGGGACTGGAGGCATTCCAGCGACGTTTGCCGATGATACAAAGTTAGGTGGACAGGCAGGTAGTACTGAGGAAGTGGGAAGGCTGCAGAAGGATCTAGACAGTTTGGAAGAGTGGACCAGGAAATGGCTGATGGAATTCAATGTGAACAAATGCGAGGTCTTGCACTTTGGAAAAAAGAATACAAGCATGGATTACTTTCTAAATGGTGAAAAAATTCGTAAAGCCAAAGTATAGAGGGATCTGGGAGTGCAAGTCTAGGATTCTCTAAAGCTAAACGTGCAGGTTGAAACCGTGATTAAGAAAGCGAATGCAATGTTGTCAATTATCTCAAGATGGTAGGAATATAAAAGCACTGTTGTGCTGCTGAGACTTTATAAGGCTCTAGATAGGCCCCATTTGGAGCACTGTTTCCAGTTTTGTTCCCCACACCTCAGGAAGGATATACTGGCACTGGAGCATGTCCAGCGGAGATTCACATGGATGATCCCTGGAATGGTATGTCTAACATATGAGGAACGGCTGAGGATCCTGTGATTGTATTCATTGGAGTTTAGAAGATTAAGGGGAGATCTAATAGAAATTTACGAGATATACATGGATTGGAGAAGGTGGACGCTAGGAAATTGCTTCCGTTAGGTGAGGAGACGAGGACCCGTGGACACAGCCTTAGAATTAGAGGGGGCAAATTCAGAACAGAAATGCGGAGACATTTCTTCAACCAGAGAGTGTGGAATTCATTGCCACAGAATCCATTGGAGGCTGGGACGCTAAATGTCTTCAAGGCAGAAATTGATAAATTCTTGATGTCACAAAGAATTAAGGGCTACGGGGAGAATGCGGTTAAGTGGAGTTGAAATGCCTATCAGCAATGATTGAATGGCGGAGTGGACTTGATGGGCCGATTGGCCTTCCTTCCACCCCTATGTCTTGTGGCCATTACTGAAGAGGGCACGCAATGTCGACCCCCCACCCCAAAAAGGACACCAGTGCGCAGACGTTGGTTTAAACCTTTTAGAGCATGCGCAAATTGACTGAAGGCCCCTTTTTCAGTCTCCAGATAATGGCGGGGAGGGAGTGGTCCCGTAGGAATAATAGAGCCAGCGGTGCGAGAGGAGGTGCGAACCGTCTTGGTAATATGCAGGAAAGATTCCGCGAACCGAATAAGAATTAGCAGATTCCGTGGTTTCAGCCCTGAGCTTAATTCCTGGGACCTTCACCGTAACCGCCATTTTGTTTGGGAAGAGACGCATGTGCGGTTATACTGGTGACGCACAGCGAGTGGGCGGGACCTGCGGTCCCAGTGACGGAGACAGTGGAGACGGGGAGGGGGGAGAAGGACTGACAGAGGGAGGATGGAGAGCCTGTGGTGGGGAGGCGGGGGGGACAGGCATTCACAGCTCTTGGAAGGGTGGGGGAGCAGGACAGGGACAAATACTGGAATGGTTTGAACTTCTCTCCTGTACTGACAGTGATCACTTTTATAAACTTCTTTTCCAGGGGATCAAGAGAGAGCCAGAGAAAGGAAACTCAAACCAAACCAAAAACAGTCAACATCTGATACAACGCAATTAATCAGGAACTGAATGCTATCGTCTTTGAACTGACAGCAGAAGTGTTACAACCAAATGCACAGCCTCGGAAAAGCTTTGCACCATTCGCAGCACACAGGACCTGGACAGCATAGAATTACAGAGATGTACAGCACAGTAAAAAGTCCTTGAGCCCTCCTGCAATTTAAACAAAACGCAGACAAACTCACCTTGCCTCGTAATCTGTTAAATGGACAGAGGACTCCCAAATTCCACTATTTTAAAAAAAATCAATTTTATTCTTTAAACCTAAAAGTGAACATTAAACATTTTAAAAACTGAATATTTTAACTGGGGAAAAAGAAATTATGACGCGATCAGACAGGAGTTAGGACGTACAGACTGGGAGCAATTGTGCCATAGAAAGGGCACAGCAGACATGTGGAGCAGTTGTTGCGAGTGATGCACAAATATGTTCCTCTGAGACATGTAAGAAGGGGTAACGAGAACAGAGGAGCTTCTCCTCAAAAGGAAGAAGGCAGCTTACATAAGGTGGAGGAGGCAAGGATCTAACACAGCTTTAGAGGATTACAGGCTTGCTAGAAAGGAGCTCAGTAATGGACTGAGGAGAGCCAGGAGGGGGCACGAAAAAGGCTTGACAGGAAGGATTAGGGAGAATCCAAAGGCATTTTACACATACGTGAGGAACAGAAAATGATCAGGGTGAAGGTAAGGCCAATCAGGCAGAGCGTAGGGAACTTGTGCGTGGAGTCTGAGCAGATAGGGAAAGCCCAAAATGAGCTTTTTTTTTGCTTTGGTTTTCACTAAGGAAAGGAACCTTGTTGTGAATAAGAACTTTGAGGAGCTGGGATACAGGCTGGAACAGATCAAGATTGATGAGGTTGATGTGCTGGAAATTTTGGCAAACATTAAGATTGATAAGCGCCCCATGACCAGACCTGATTTATCCTAGGCTAATCCAGGAAGCAAGAAAGGAGGTTGCTAAGCCGCTGGTGAAGATATTTGCGTCCTCACTCTCCACTTTTCAAGAAGGGTAATAGGGAAATCCCTGGAAATTACAGACCAGCCAGTCTTCCGTCTGTGGTCAGTAAGGTTTTGGAAAGAATTTATGACTATGTGGAAAAGCATAGCGTGATTAAAGGCGGTCAGCATGGCTTTCTGAGGGGCAGGTCATCCCTCATAAATCTTATTGAGTTCTTTGAGGAAGTGACAGGACAGATCGATGAAGGTCAAGCTAGTGGATGTGATGTGTAAGGAATGCAGCAAGGCATTTGATAAGGTTCTCCATGGTAGGCTCATCCATAAAGTCAGGAAGTATGGGTTTTGGGAGATTTGGCTATTTGGATTCAGAATTGGCTATCTGACAGAAGGCAGAGAGTGGTTGTAGATGGCAAGTTCTGCCTGGAGGTCAGTCTTGTGTGGTGTCCCACAGGGTTCTGTTCTTGGGTCTCTGCTCTTTGTTGTTTTTATAAATGACTTGTATGAGGAGATTGAGGGGTGGGTTAGTCAACTTTCAGAAGGCACATAGGTTGGATGTGCTGTTGATAGTATCGAGGGCTATTGCAGGCTGCAGAACATCATAGACAGGATGCAGAGCTGTATGAAAAATGGCAGATGGAATTAAACCTGGATAAATGCGAAATTATGCAATTTGAAAGATTGAACTAGAATACTGAATACAGGATTAAAAACCATATTCTTGGCAGTGTGGAGGAACAGAACTTTGTGTTCAAGTACATTGTTCCCGCGAATATGCCACCCAAGTGGATAGGGTTGTTTGAAAGCATATGGTGTTTTGGCTTTCATTAACAGGGGAATCAAGTTTAAGAGCCAAGAGGTTTTGCTACAGCTCTACATGTCCCTGTGTGACCACTCTTAGAATATTGTGTCCGGTTCTGGTTGCCCGACTATAAAAAAGATACAGATCCACTGTCTGATATAAACTAGCCCCACAGTCACTCACACCAATCTCCCCCTGTCTGATATAAACCAGCCCCACAGACACTGACAGCAATCTCCTCGGGTCTGACATAAACTTTGATTCCCATTCTTCCTGGTAGGAAATTAGGGCCATATGTGGAATGTTCAAGTCAGTATCGATCATCCGAGGGAAAAAAAATCTGACATTCACCTTATATATGTCCCTTATTATATTGTAAACCTGTGTAAGGTCGCCCCTCAACCTTCAAGCTCCTTTCCATATTAGTCAAACTCTCCAGTCCTGGCAACATCTTGTAAATATTTTCTGAACAGTTTAACAATGGCCCTCCTATAACAGGGAGACCAGAATTGGACACAGTATTCTCGAAAAGGCCTGTACAACCTCAACATGATGTCCTGACTCCTGTACTCATGGTCTGTGTAATGAAGGAAAAAGGCTTTCACCCAGAGGGTGGTGAAAAAACTGAATTCACTGCTGGAAGGGTATTGCAGACAGAAGCTCTTAAATCATTGAAAAATATTCAGAAGTACACTTACAATGCCAAGAAATACGAGGTGATGGGTCTTGAAGGACAACTGTTGCTGGTGTTTTTGAATCTGTAGTCTGTACTGTTTTCCCTTCTTAACTGGTTCCTCCATTAAGGGGAACATTTCCCTACTGTCTACCCAATCAACACCTCTCATTATTTTATACATCTCAATGATGTCATAGAGTCAAACTAATGTACAACACAGAAACAGATCCTTCAGCCCAATTCGTCCATGCCGAACAGATATCCAAAATTAATCTAGTCCCATTTACCAACACCTGGCTCTCTAATCCCTTCCAACTCAAGTTAAAGGTCACGCAACACCAGGTTATAATCCAACAGGTTTATTTGGAACCACTAACTTTCGGAACGCTGCTCCTTCATCAGGTGCTGGTGGAGTTTTCTAATACCCCTCCCGATACCTTTTATATGTTACTAGCCGCGTACTGGCCTGCACTTCCTCTTGCATACACGCACCGTCTGTTGCATGAATAAGTTGTCCCTTAGGACCTTGTAAATCTTTCCCCTCTCACCCTAAACCTATGCCCTCTAGTTCTGGACTACCACAATCCAGGGAAAAGACCTTGTCTATTTACGCTATCCATGCCTCCATGATTTTATAAACGTCTGGAAGGTCAGTCCTCAGCCTCCAACACTCCAGGGAAAACAGCTCGAGCCTATTCAGCCTCTCCCTGTAGTTCAAACCCTCCAAACCTGGCAACATCATTGTAAACCTTTTTTGAACTCTTTCAAATTTCACAATGTCCTTTCTAGAGGAACCAGAGCGGAATTGCACACAACATTCCAAAGGTGCCATAACCAATGTCCTGTAGAGCCACAACATGACTTCCAAACTCCTTTATTCAATGCTCTGACCAATAAGAGAAAGCATACAAAATGCCTTCTTCACTATCCTATCTACCTGCAACTCCCCTCTCAATCTCTCTGTCGAAGGAAAAGGACCCAATCTTTCCAGTCTCTCTTCATAACTGAAACTCTCCAGTTCAGACAACATCCTTCCCAGTCTCGAGTGCTAGCGTATCCTTCCTCAAATGTGAATTCCAGAAATGCAGACAATAAGCTAGCTATCCCCTAGCCAATATGTTCGACAGTTCCGACAGAATTTCCCCGCTCAAATTCTGTGTTTAAAAAGGAAAGGTGAGTTTAACACCTGTCCCGGTGTTTAAGTGACTGGTGGACAGGCACAACAAGGTCCCTCTGATCTTCAGTGCTTCCCAGGGCCCTACAGTTCATCAGGTATTCCCTTACCATGTTTGTCCCCCTATGGTCTAATTCTATCTTCCTCACTCTTTGCCAGCACATTAGTTTTCATATCATCCGTGAACTCACTGATCAATCCTCCAACTTTCAAGTGAACGTTGTTTCTATAAACCTAGAAACTGCGAGGGCCCAATACTGGCCTCTGCAAGATCCACAGGGCACAAGCTTCCAGTTACAGAAGCAATCTAAACCATCACCCTCTGCTTCCTGCCACTCAGTCCATTGTGGATCCAATTTGCCAAATTTCCTTGGATGCCATGGGCTCTTGTCTTTGCCATCAGTGTCTCATGCAGGACCTTATTAAAACGCCCCACTGAATCCCAAGCAGCCTACAGCAAATGCATTGCTGTCACCTACACATCTGGCCAACTCTTTGACAAATTCAATCAGGTTGGTCAGATATGATCTTCCTTTAATAAAACCACACCTACTGTTCTTGATTAACCCCTGCCTGCTCCAAGTGCAGATTCATTCTGTCCCTAAGTACTGATTCCAACAGTTTCCCCACCGTCAGACTGATTGGCCTGTATATTTCTGGTTTCTCCCTCCTTCCTTCTTGAAGATCTTGTCACATTGGCTGTTTTTAATTGATATCTGCAGTCAAGTGTTAGGTCTCTTGTACAGCGTGGGGAACGTAGAAAGGGTCAGTGGTAGCATCTTTACCTCTGAGCTAGGAAATCCAGGTTCAAGTCCCACCTGGTCCAGAGGAATATTGTACCATCACTGAACAGGTTGGTTGAGAAACGATCTTCAAGGTGTTGTTAATCCACCTGGAATTGTTTCCTCCTCTCCTGAAATGACTTAGTTAATCCTGAATAGACATTCCAAAAATACCTCTGCACCTGCATGGCACTATGTCTTCTCAATCTAATATTGCTTGTGCCTTCCATCCCAACCTCTTTTGGGAGCTTTAGAGCATTCACATTACCCCAGTTAAGTGAGTTTTTCAGCTTTTAAAAACTTTCAGATTTGTGTCTATGCCAGTTTTTGGAAAATCAATCAACCTGAAACAAGAGCAGGAGTTTCTTTTCTTGGATACACAATATAACCTTACACACACACACACTCACACACACACAGACACACACACACAGACACACACACACACACACACACACACACACACACACAGAGTTGAGGTTTTGATGGAGAGATTATTTCTGCCAGGACTGAACCCTGATCTCGGATGATGACCTCTGCAGGGAGACAGACATCAGCTGCAAATGATTTCTTGGATTTTCGTGTGCAGAATCCCTTGCATCGGACAGCATTGGTCTGTTTGGGTGCCTGTTTTTCTAAACCGTGTCCAAGCAACAAGTGATGATATATTCATAGTGGTTTTCCTCCAATCCATGATTAAGGCAAGTGTTTGTGTTATTTTTCACTGAGTGTTGATCTAATTTCTAAAATGGGGAGTGGCTTCCATCTCAGATTACCAAACCAGCCTGCCTTGGGGACCCTGAGGAAATGATTAGGGAAGTGTATCTGTACCATTCCACCTTCTGCACCCTATACCGCCAGGTAGTGCTCCCTCAGAACTTCAGAAAGCATCTCCTCAGTATGTTTATCCCCAAAGAACCCCGACAAAACATTCATGTCCTCAACATCTCAAAAACCAAACCTGTTACCCCCTTGTACCATGTTCATCCCCAAACCTGTTCTCACTGTGATGACCCACACCACCCCAAGATTGGGGCTCAGGGCCCAGAACATTATTTGGGTCTCTGGATTGATCATAGAATGTGGAAGCAGACCATCCGGTTAATCAGGTTTACATTTACCCTCGGCAGGGCAGCACATCCCCCCACTCTATCCCTGCATGCCTTCATTTCCTCTGGCTAACCCATCTAGCCTGCACATCTTTGGCCAGTGAGAGGGAACTAGAGCATCCGGAGGCTGACACGGGTAGAATGCGCCAACTCCACACAGACAGTCGCCCGAGGCTGGAATCGAACCCGGGTGGGGTGAGGCAACACTGAGCCCTTGTGTCAATCCCACCATCTCTTCCCCGTTGATGGCCTTTGATGTCTATACCCAGGGAGTATCTAACTTGTCTAGCGTCTATTTAACAAAGATTAGGGAAAAGGGCAATGCCTCCACAAGCTCAAGATGCTTGATTCCCCTCGAAAAAATATCGATATAAATATTAAAAAGAGACTTTATTCACCAAAAAAAAAACTTTTCGTACAAACATAGTCACTAATGTTCGGTTCTGTACAGTATTTGCAGCAAGTCTTTGTCATGACATATATACTCCCCTTGGCTGATTAACTGAAATGTTAAGTCTGAGCTGTTGCTTCTGAATTGACATCACAAAGTTAAATTGAGAAAGATCTTTGTGAAGTGCCTGTTCTGTATGTGTTCTCCCATGTACCCCGCCCTCCGATACAATATCTTACTAAGCCTTAAACCTGTTTGTTAACTTTCAGCAGAACCAGCCTCAGGGCATTGAACACAGATTGAATTAATCAGTGATGCTTGGATCAAGCCAGATCAAATTCTCAAGCAAACAGATGGCTGGAAAGATTCAGCTTATCAGGCAGCAACGGTGAAGAGAGAGAGGGACAATTCGCATTTCAAGTGACCGTTCCTCAAAACGGTGTGTATTGAAGGAACATTTCCGCAGAAATCACTGGATTGAAAGGTGAACTCTGTCTATCTCTTTCTTCCTCACCGTTCAGAGATGCTGCCGGACAAGCTTAGGTTCTTCAGCAGTCTGTGTATTGATGTTTCAGATCTCCAGCGCGGCAGTACAGATTGATTTTAGTGTTGAATTCTCAAGCTTGCTCTATTGAAGGGATTGAATTCCTCCGCCATGGGCGGGGGGAGGGGGGGTTGTGCAGATACCTCAGCAAACAGGTTCGTGATGACAACATTGTTGGCTCAATCTCTATCATGGAGGAGAAAGTGAGGACTGCAGGTGCTGGAGAGCAGAGCAGAAAAATGTGATGCTGGAAAAGCTCAGCAGTTCCCGCGGCATCAAAAGATCAGGAGAATCGTGTCAGAGAGCCAGTACCTAAGGGGTTATGCACTGTCAGAGGGTCAGTACTGAGGGAGTGCTGCACTGTCAGAGGGTCAGTATGGAAGGAGTGCTGCACTGTGAGAGGGTCCGTATGGAAGGATGCTGCACTGTCAGAGAGTCAGTACTGGGGGAATGCTGCACTGTCAGACGATCTGTACTGAGGGAGAACTGTAATATCTGAGGAAGAGTAATACGGGAGTGCTGTGCTGTGAGAGGGTCAGTAGTGAGGAAGTTCTCATTCTCTGAGGGTCAGTACTAAGGGATCAGCATGCTGTCAGAGTGCCGCACTGTGAGAGGGTTAGTACTGTGGGAGTGCTGCGCAGTGTGTCTGACAGCCAGTATTGAGGGAACACCGCACTGTGCATCACAGTCAGTCCTGAGGGAACAACAGGCTGTGAGGGAGTGATTACTGAGGGAGAACCGCGCTGTGGGTCAGAGGGTCAGTACTGAGGGCTTGCTGCATTGCCAGTGGGCCAGTACTGAGTACTGCTACACTGTCAAAGGGTCAGCACTGAGGGGGCAGTGCACTGTCAGATGTTCCGTCCAGAGGGAATGGACACTGTCAAATGACCTTGACGGAGAGAGCACTGCACCATCAGAGGGTCAGTACTGAGAGAACACTACCTTGTCAGAGGGTCAATACTGAGGCACTACTGCACTATCAGAGGTGCAGAATCGAGACAGTGCCACACTGTCAGAGGATCAGCACCAAGGGAGTTCTGCTCTGTCGGACGGTCAGTACTGAGGGAATGCTGCAGTATAAGACGGTCAGTATTAAGGGAGTGCTCCGTTGTCGGTGGGGCAGTCCCGAGAGAATGCAGCCCTGTCAGAGGGTCAGGGAACTGTCATACTATCGGAGGATCAGTACTAAGGGAGCGCTGCCCTGTTGGGTTGGTCAATGCAGAAGGAAAGCTGCACTGTTGGAGCATCAGTACTGTCAGAGGTCAGTACTGAGGGAGTGTCGTACATTCAGAGTTTCTGTCCTCAGGGAATTCAAAACTGTCAGAGGGTCAGTACTACGGGAGCACTGCACTGTCAGAGGGTCAGTACTAAGGGAGTGCTGTGGCGTTAGAGGCTCACTTCTGAGGGAGTGCTGCAGTGTGAAAGGATCAGAGCTGAGGGAATGCTGCACGGTTGGGGGATCAGTACAGAGTGATCGCTGTACTGTCAAGGGTGCAGGACCAAAAGTGTGCTGCACTGTCAGATGGTCAATACTGAGGGATCGCAGCAATGCCAGAGTGTCAGTACTGAGGGATCACCGCACTGTCAGATGGCCGGTACAGAGAGACTGCTACACTGTTTGATGGTCAGTACTGAGGCACTGCTGGACTATTAGAGGTGCAGGACTGAGGCAGAGGGTCAGTACTGAGGGAGTGCGACACTGCCAATGGATCAGTACTGAAGGTGTGCTACACTGTCAATAGGTCAAACCTGAAGGAGTGCTGTACTGTCAGAGTGTCAGTTCTGACGGAGTTCTGGGCTGTCAGAGCTTTTGTCCTGAGATTGAGGCACACTGTCAGAGGGCCACTACCCAGGGTGCGCTGCATTGTTGGAAGATCAGTACTGAGGGATTGACACCCTATCAAAGGGTCAGTAAAGGGCCTCGTCCACACTGTCAGAGGGTCAGTACTGAGGGATTGCATCACTCTCAGAGGATCAGTGTGGAGGGAGTGCTGCATTGTCAGAGGATCAGTGTGGAGGGAGTGCAACATTGTCTGGGAATCAGTGTGGAGGCAGTTCAGCATTGTCAGAGAGTCAGGATGGAGGGATTGCTGTGCAGTGAGAGGGTCAGTAATGATGAAGTGCACACTCTCTGAGGGTCAGTACTAATGCATCGCCATGCTGTCAGAGTGTCGCACAGTCAGAGGGTTACTACTGAGGGAGCGCTGCACTGTGAAAGGGTTAGAACTGAGGGAGCATCACGCTCTGAGGGGGTTCGTACTGAGGGATCACCGCTCTGTGAGGGGGTTAGTACTGAGGGAGCGTCACGCTATGTGTCGGAGAGTCAGTACTGAGGGACTGCTGCATTGCTAGAGGGACAGTAGTGAGAGTGATGTACTTTCAAAGGGTCATTACTGAGGGAGTGCTACATGGTCTGGGGGAGTGTTGTTTCAGAAGGTCAGTTCTGACAGAGTGCTGCACTGCCAAAGGTTCAGTCCTGAAGCATTGCTGGACGATCAGAAGTGCAGGAATGAGGGAGTGTCAGTACTGAGGGAGTTCTGCTCTATCGGAGCATCAGTACTGAGGGAATGCAGCGCTATCGGAGGGTCAGTACTGAAGGAGTGCCACATTGTCGGCGGGTCAGTACTGATGGAGTGCCACATTGTCGGAGTGTCAGTACTGAGGGAATCCTGCACTGTAGAAATGTCAGTACAAAGAGAGTGCTGCAGAAACAGAGGGTCAGTACTGAGGGAATGCTGTTGTGTTAGAGTGTCATTTCTGAGGGAGTGCTGCAGTGTCAAAGGAGCAGTGCTGAGGGAGAGCTGCACTGTCAGAGGGTCAGTACTGAGGGATTGCAGCACCGTCAGGGGCGCAGGGCCAAGGCACAGTTTCACTGTTAGAGTGTCAGTTCTGAGGGAATACTGACCGATCAGAGGATGCGCCGCACTGCCTGAAATCCAGTATGAGGTTGCGCCACACTGTGGGAGGGTCAGTTTACGTGCAATGCCACACTGTCAGAGGGTCAGTACATAGGGAGTGCTGCACTGTCAGAGCGGCAGTACTGAGGGATTGCAGCACCATCAGGGGTGCAGGGCCAAGGCACAGTTTCACTGTTAGAGGGTCAGTTTTGAGGGAGGTCTGAATGATCAGTGGATGCGCCGCACTGTCTGAAAGTCAGTATGAAGGTGCACCACACTGTGGGAGAGTCAGTATACGTGCAATGCCTCACTGTCAGAGGGTCAGTACTGATGGAGTGCTGCACTGTGAGATGGTCAGGACTGAGGGAGTGCTGCATTGTGAGTGGATCAGTATGGAAGGATTGCTGCAGTGTCATAGGATCAGTACTGAGGGAGTGTCGCACTGTCAGAGGGCCAGTACCTAGGGAGTGCTGCACTGTCAGAGGGTCAGTACTGAGGGAGTGCTGCACTGTCAGAGGGTCAGTACGGTGGAGTGCTGCACTGTGAGATGTTCCGTACGGAGGGATGCTGCACTGTCAGACGGTCAGTACTGAGGGAATGCTGCACTGTCAGACGATCTGTACTGATGGGCAGCTGCAATATCTGAGGGTCAGTAATACGGGCATGCTGTGCTATGAGAGGGTCAGTAGTGAGGAAGTGCTCATTCTCTGAGGGTCATTACTAAGGTATCAGCATGCTGTCAGAGTGCCGCACTGTGAGAGGGTTACTACTTTGGGAGTGCTGCACAGTGTGTCTGACAGCCAGTACTGAGGGAGCACCGCGCCGTATGTCACAGTCATTCCTGAGGGTACACCACGCTGTTAGGGGGTTTGTACTGAAGGAGAACCGCGCTGTGGGTCAGAGGGTCAGTACTGAGGGCTTGCTGCATTGCCAGAGGGCCAGTACTGTGTAGTGCTACTCTCTCAAAGCGTCAGCACCGAGGGGGCAGTGCACTGTCAGATATTCAGTCCAGAGGGAATGGACACTGTCAAATGATCTGTACGGAGAGAGCACTGCACCATTAGAGGGTCAGTACTGAGCGAACAGTACCCTGTCAGAGGGTCAATACTGAGGCATTGCTGCACGATCAGAGGTGCAGAATCGAGACAGTGCCACACTGTCAGAGGATCAGCACCAAGGGAGTTATGCTCTGTCGGACGGTCAGTACTGAGGGAATGCTGCAGTATCAGATGGTCCGTATTAAGGGAGTGCTCCGTTGTCGGTGGGGCAGTCCCGAGGGAATGCAGCCCTGTCAGAGGGTCAGAGAAGTGCCATGCTATCGGTGGGTAAGTACTGAGGGAGCGCTGCCCTGTTGGGTCGGTCAGTGCAGAAGGAAAGCTGCACTGTTGGAGCATCAGTACTGTCAGAGGTCATTACTGAGGGAATGTCGCACCTTCAGAGACTCAGTCCTCAGGGAATTCAAAACTGTCAGAGGGTCAGTACTACGGGAGCGCTGCACTGTCAGAGGGTCAGTACTGCGGGAGTGCTGCACTGTCAGAGGGTCAATACTGAGGGAGTGCTGTGGCGTTAGAAGCTCACTTCTGAGGGAGTGCTGCAGTGTGAAAGAATCAGAGCTGGGGGAATTCTGCGCTGTTGGGGGGTCAGTACAGAGTGATCGCTGCACTGTCAAGGATGCAGGACCAAGGGAGTGCTGCACTGTCAGATGGTCAATACTGAGGGAGTGCTGCACTGTCAGAGCGTCAGTATAGAGGAAGCGGTGCACTGTGAGGTGGTCAATACTCAGGGTGTGCTGCACTGTCAGAGGGTGTGCTGCACTGAAGGACTGCTACACTGCCAGAGGATCAGTACTGAGGGAACACCGCACTGTCGGACAGTCAGTAGTGAGGGACTCCTATATTAAGAGAGAGCCACCTCTGAGGAATGCTGCACTATCAGAAGGTCAGCACTGAGGGAGCACGCACCCTCAAAAGGTCAGTACTGAGGGAGCGCTCCACAGTGCGAGTGTCAGTTCTGAGTCAGTGCTATTTCAGAGGGTCAGTACAGAGAGAGAGCTGCACTGTCAGAGGGTCAGTACTGACGGAGCACTGCACTGTCAGATGGTCAGTACTGAGGGAGTGCTGCACTGTCAGTGGGTCAGAACTGAGGGAGCACTGCACTGTCAGATGGTCAGTACTGAGGGAGTGCTGCACTAACAGAAGGTCAGTACCGAGGGAATGCTGCACTGTCAGGGGGTCAGTACTGAGGGAATGCTGCACTGTCAGAGTGACAGTACAGAGGGAGTGCTGCATTGTCAGGGGGGCAGTAATGAAGGATTGCTGCAATGTCAGAGGGTCAATATGGGGGCAGTGCTGTACTGTCAAAAAGTAAATACTGAGGGAGCTCTGCATTGTCAGATGGTCAGTACTGAGGGAGTGCCACACTGTCAAAGGGTCAGTACTGAGAGAGCGCTGCACTGTCAGCGCATCAGTCTGGATATACCTGCATTGTAAGAGAGTCAGTACTGAGTGAGTGCCACACTATCAAATGTGCTGAATGGCCTAATTTCTGCTCCCATGTCTTGTGATTTAAGAGGAATATCTAAAATTGTTCCGTACATTTCTGCCTCTGCGTCCTTCATACCCTCAGCAATGATTCCCGCTTCCAGATTCCAGAGACTGTGTTCACACAGACCGTATTCAATTGGTTATTGAACGTGAAGAGGCTCCACCCTCTTTTCCCAGGGATCGAGTTTTCATTTCTCGTGACTGACCTGCCAGCTCAAAGGGTTATTTTCATGCTGCATGGCTGAGGTTTCTTCCTCAGCTTCCTTGTGCAGTGAATCCCACTGCCCCACACTCAGCACAGTCGTGTGTTCCTTATTTCTGAGCTTCCCAATGCTAATCCACATCCAGAATGACATCCCACACTCCTCCAAATGGTATTGCAGGTTGAATTGTGTTGGCGGGTGCGTGAGTGACAATAGACAACACGTGCAGGAGTAGGCCATTCTGCCCTTAGAGCCTCCACCACCATTCAATATGATCATGGCTGATCATCCTTAATCAGTATCCTGTCCCTGCCTTATCTCCATAACCCTTCATTTCACTATCCTTGAGAGCTTTATACAACTCTTTCTTAAATGGAGACTGGGCCTCCACTGCCGTCTGGGGCAGAGCATTCCATACAGCCACGACTCTCTGGGTGAAGCAGCTTCTCCTCATCTCTGTCCTAAATGGTCTATCCCGTATTTTTAAGCTGGGTCCTCTGGTTCGGCACTCACCCAACAGCAGAAACATGCTTCCTTCCTCCAGAGTGTCCAATCCTTTCATAGTCTTATGTGCGTGACAGTGTATTGGTTTAAATTTTAGATTAGAAGTACCAGCAGCAATTGTAATTTGAGTGGGAAGAGGCCTGGTGCTTTGTAAGAGCAGGTTCATAGGGCAATAAAAGCTTTACCTCAAAAGCAGTGCTTTTTATTCTGGAGAGAATAGAATTCAAGAACTTAGGAAGTGAGATTGTTCAAACCCCGTCCCCAATAATTCTGGCCTCGTGGTGGTGTCACTAATCCACCTAACCGCACATCTTTGGACTGTGGGAGGAAACACACGTGGATTAAGGGGAAACGCGCGAAATTCACACACAATTGCTCAAGAGAGGAACCGAACCTAGATATGTAGGGCTGTGAGGTAACAGTGCTAACCACTGAGCCACCATGACACACAGGGGAATGATTAAAATCAATCTCCCTTTTATCCGCCGTTCTTCCTTTTTCATAAACTTGGAAAATTATGTCAGACTAGAATTAATGTTTACTTTCTTCTCTGGTTTTTCAGTCTCCTTCCTCAAAGGTGCCTGTGTGTACATCAAAGCCAGATGGCCAGTTAATCAGCTCCAGAGTCTGTGCGCATGGCAGACCTATTCTAAAATCCCACCAAGCAGCTGCAGCTGGTCTGATCAGCCTGTTTCTGCGACACAGTCAGGAAGGACATTTCAAACATGACGAAGATTCACAGACGTTTCTTCAAGTCATTTGGTGTGCTTCGAAATTCAAATACAATGTGCATTTATTTGTAAAATATATCATAGCTGGGGGTATAAAACAACACTGAGGAATGGTGATTCTCGAGCCTTTTGTTTTGTGTGAAAGTGAGAATAGCATCTGATTTGGGCTTGCTGTAGGATTCAGTAAGGGTGTTTTGTTATAATTTACTTGTGGGATGTGGGCATCGCTGGGTGGGCAGTATTTATTGCCCATCCATAATTGTCCACAGAGAAGTTAAGTATCAGTGAAGAACATTGCTGTGGGTCTGGAGTCACATGGAGATCAGACCAGGTCAGGATGACAATTTCCTTCCCTGAATAACACTTGTGAACCAGAAGTTTTTTTTTTCCCTGACAATCGAGAATGGTTTCATGGTTTTCATTAGACTCTTAATTCCAGATTTTTTTAAATTTTATTGAATTTGTATTGGGATGATGACATGAGTTCTGTCACAGAAGGTTTTCCATCTAGTTTTGCTTATTAATGTATTGTCACCATCATTGAGGCCGACAGCCCAGAGTAAGTCAACATACGTGTGCTAGATTGCCTGTTAACATCTAGTTATGTCAGTTTCCTTTGGAAGCTCTTGAGTTCAAACAGTAAGAGCTTAATACTGATACAAGTTTGATTTCATTGGTCTGTAACTTCGGTCATGTTGCATCTGTCGAAATTGGAGAAAGAATCGGACCAGCTTTTCAGAAAAAAAATGAACACAATGGAAGTATTCAACAAAGAAAATTCAACACAAACTATTTCTGACTCCCCGGCTTTATCCCTTTGCCACTCCACACTCCCATTTGCTATCCTCAGCTGGTCCAAACCGTTTATATCTCTGCAGCATATTCCAGCCTCGAGTGAAACCAGCATTTACTGACCACAAATATGTCTCTGTAAAGGTACATGTATCCTGCCCCATCATCCATCACTCTCACCAGCAGACTTCATAATTCCATCCTCTTCTGGTCAGATGCTTTTCCTTATACTCCATAAATGTGAGCACTTCCAAACATCTGCTGCCTGTATTCTGGTAAAAACTCTTATTGTGAAAATAATCGGCCTGGACTTAATGACTTTTGCCTCCTAAACCTCTAACTTCTCCAATCTAATTGTCACATTTTTGAAAGTATTTCATGATGAATCCCTGCCTTACTTTATGACTTTTAGTCTAACATCGTCCTCTAACCTCTTGTGGTTTGAAGTTCTCTGACTGGTGCATCCCTTCGAGAGTTAACCTAAATCATGGTCAGGTATAGTAGCCTCTTTGCAGAATTCCTTTGCAAATCCCATTCCCTCCTGTCCTTTTCAAATACATTTCTTTTGCAAGCTTTTCGTCTCTAGATTCTCATTTCGGCTTTTTCCCTCAATATGGTTCTGACTGTAATTGTACCACACTTACCGATGCTGAACGCCCAGATAGTTCTGCTGTGTTGATCGGCTGGTGTGTATGGTGATTCTGCAGGTCTGATTCGTTGATGTGTATGGCGACACCGTGGCTGCGTGTTAATTGCGCGAGGGTTTTGTCAGTGGCATCGCAGGTTTGATTAAAGTTGTTGAACAGGTTGTGAGAAATGTGACCAAGTGTTGTCCATGTTTGCATATATCTCTTATCCGCTAATGTTATTGTCCAAATTGAGTTAGTTTTTAATGAGACCTGTTACATCCATTGGGTGGATCTTCTACAGAAACTACGACAGTCCAGAGTGATATTGAGATCAGTATCCGTGCACTGAGGGACGAACTTCAAAAGCACAAGTCCATTGTGTACAAGCTGAAGAAAGAACAGAAGAAATGTCAAAAGAAGCGATTGAAAGCACAGGAGGCCAGACTCATCACACAACTAGAGGTGAAATTGAACCAACCACGACGCCGCAGATTTCAGCTGGGCATATTTGGAACATGCGACCTTGAAGAGATTGCAGTTCAGAATATTTTACATGTTTCCATATTGCTTTCCCAAAAGCAAAAAAACATCCATCTCCTTTAATTAAAAACCGTTGGGGTCTATGAATTTTTGTTCTTCACAACTTAAGGAAAAGTGATCGAGCAGGTTTCCTTTTTCGGTTTGTTTCTTTTTTCTCCTGCCATGAATAAGAGTTAATATATTTTGCCTAACGTTCATTTGTCCTCAAATTCCTCTTCATAGCTTCCTCTGTTCCTACTTTGGGGTCTTGTAAATTTCTGATCGTATACTTTCTTCTTCCTGACCAATGTCTCACTATTCTTTAATAAAAAGCTTTGGAGCTTTTTTCTTGTTAAATGCTGCATATATGGATTCTGGTCATGTTGAATGGTGTGTAGAAGGGTTTGAAAGGAAAATCTGGAATTAATAAACTTGTTTTTGATGTCATTCAACCTACTGTGCTTTTTATAATCCCTGTTAATCTTTCTTAATTTTATGGTTAACAGATTTTACACATTGCTAAAATTAGATTTGTTCAATCAGAAAAGTATTTGTGGTTTGCTATTTGCAGTTAGCAATGTAGTGGTATGCGTACTTCTTTACATCCCAAAGCTTTATTTCATCTTCTCACCATTGTTGTGGTTCTATTCGCCGAGCTGGGAATTTATGTTGCAGACACAATGCGATGTAACGGTCTCATTCGATGTAACGGCCTCATTCGATGTAACGGCACTGTTCACCTCCATTGATAAAACCCTAGCCAGAGAAACAATAGCTAACATGCTGGACATACAGAACAAACAAGACGGTGAACCTATCAACAAAGACTGCATACTCAAACTACTGGACCTTTGCCTCACAACACACTTCACATTCGACAATCAAATATGAACAAATCAACGGCACACTCATGGGCTCACCCATCTCTGGACTCATAGCAGAAGCGCTAATGCAAAGATTAGAACAAACAGTCTTACTGCAAATTCAACCCAATCTCTGGGTCAGATAGAGAACACACACCGGGTCATCAACGCCACACGCAGGAATCCGATTCATTAGAGAGAAAGAAAAGGACAACCAACTCCCATTCCTCTCCGTGATGGTACAGAGAACACCGAATGGAAAATTCAGCACAAAGGTATACAGTAAAGCGACACACACACAGACCAAGTCCAAAACTACGAAAGCAACCACCCCAGCACACACAAAAGAAGTTACATCAAGACACTGTTCAAAAGGGCCACAACACATTGCAAAATACCCGAACTGCAAAAAGAGGAAGAAGAACACCAAAATGTATTCGTCAAAAACGGATACCCCCGCAATTTCATCAGCAGATGCCCAAGGGAAAGACAACGGAACGAGGACATGACACAACCCAAAGGACTAGCCACACTACTGTATATCAAGAACATTTCTGAACTGACAGCCAGACTACTGCGACCACTAGGACTCATAACAGCACACAAACCAACAGCCACTCTCAGACAACAACTCACCAGAACGAAGGACCCGATACCCAACATGAGCAAAACCAATGTAGTGTATAAAATCCCATGCAAGGACTGCACAAAACACTATATAGGACAAACAGGAAGACAGCTAACGATCCGCATCCATGAACACCAACTAGCCACGAAACGACACAACCAGCTATCCTTGGTAGCCACACAAGCAGATGACAAGCAACATGAGTTCGACTGGGACAACGCTACGACTGTAGGAGAAGCCAAACAGAGAACAGCCAGGGAATTCCTAGAGGCATGGAACTCATCCACAGATTCAATCAACAAGCAAATCGACCTGGACCCAATATACCGGCCACTGCAGCAGACAGCTGGAACTGACAACCGGAAGCAGCAGATGCAATATACTATAAATGCCGGAGGAAATATCACAGTAGCGCTTCACGGGAGGCTTTCAAGCACTGAGGATGTCAACTAGACAGGGGAAGAAACGTCTGCAACACAAATTCCCAGCTTGGCGAACAGAACCACAACAACGAGAACCCGAGCTACAAATCTTCTCACAAACTGAATCTTCTCACCATGTTGCTTTCAGTCCGAAGATGGATTTATTTAGAAGGCCCAAGCTGAACTCAGTAAAGATCTTGATGTTGCCAGCTCAAGTTAAAGCAAAGAGCAGATAAAACCATGCACTCCACTGCTGCTAAGAAGCCAAAAATTAAACTGCGCTCTCTGCAGAGTTACCTTCAGTAATGGAGGTTCATTGTATAACATTATGAAGGGATCCCTCTTGTATTTCTCTCTTATACCCGAGTGGGCACCCTTTTTTCCCAAATAGTGGGTGACTAAATCGTTCTTTACTTAAGGAGAACAGGACATTTACAGAGACTTTACTACAGAAAAAAACGTGCCTTTTGATCCAACAGGAAAGTGCTGATATTTAGTCTCCAAAGGAGTATACTCCCACTTTGTCTCATCCCATCAGTGCATCGTTCGGTATGTTTCTCCCTGAGGTACTTGTCCAATTTCCCCTTAAACATATTCATGATATTCAACTTAAGCATTCCTGGTACTAGACGTCATGTTGTTCCATGTTGTTACCTTTGTCAGGGGAGAATGTTTTGTTTTGAATTTCTGATTTGATTCATTAATGTTAACTTCCTGTTCAGGTCAGCCTCACAAGTGATAATATTTATCCCTGCAGCAATTTCAGTACTTTCATTTTTAAAGTTTTCAATCACATCTCGTTTTGAAAGTTCTCCATCTCGTCACAATCTTATACAGTTAATGGTCGGACCCTGGGGAGTGTTGCTGAGAAAAAAAACCATCTCGGGATGCAGGTATATAGTTCCTTGAAAGTGAAGTTTCAGGCAGAAAGGGTTTTGAAAACGTCATTTGGCATGCTTGCCTTCATTCGTCAGAACATTGACTGTAAGGATTGAGGCAAGTAGACAAGTCCCCTGGGCCGAATGGGATTTATCCAAGGATTCTCTGGGAAGCTAGGAGGAGATAGCAGAGACTTTGGCTTTGATATTTGAGTCGTCATTGTTGACAGGTTTGGGACCAGAGGACTGGAGGATTGCAAATGTTGTGCCCTTGATCAAGAAGGGCAGTAGAGATGACACAGGCAATTGTAGACCAGAGAACCTTTCCTCTTTTATAGGAAATGCTTTGGAAAGGATTATGAGAGATGAGACTTATAATCATCTAGCAAACACCAATTTCATATCAAATAGTCAACATGGTTTCATCAAGGCCAGGTAGTGTCTCACAAACTTCATTGAATTTTTTGAGATGTGACCAAGCATGTATATGAGGGTAGGGCAGTTGACGTGGTATACATAGACTTCACTAAAGCCTTTGATAAGGTTCCACATGATAGGCTGTTAGAGAAAATGCAGAGACATGGAATTGAGTGTGATTTAGGTGGTTGGATTAGATACTGGCTTTCTGAAGGAAGGCAGCAAGTGGTAGTTGATGGAAAATATCCAGCCTGGAGTCCGGATACTAGTGGTGTGCCACAAAGATCTGTTTTGCAACCACTGCAGTTTGTCAGTTTTCTAAATGACTTAGACGCTGGCATAGGTGGATGGATTAGTAAATTTGCAGACGACTCTAAAGTTGGTGGTGTAGTGGACAGTGTGGAAGAATGTTACGGGTTGCAGGGAGACTTGGATAAACTGCAGAATTGGGCTGAGAGGGGGCAAATGGAGTTCAATGCAGCTAAATGTATGGTGATGCACTTTAGGAAGAATAACAGAAAGGAACAGTACTGGGTTAATGGAAGGATTCTTGGTAGTGGGATGAGCAGAGGAATTTCGGAGTCCATGTACGTAGATGCCTGAAAGTTGCCTCCCAGTTGGAAAATACTGTTAAGGCGGCCTATGGTGTGTTAGGTTTCATTTGTAAAGGGATTGAGTTCCGGAGTTGCAATATCAGGCTGCAACTACACAAAACGCTGGTACAGCCATATTTGGAATATTGTGTGCAGTTCTGTTGCCCATATTTTGGAAGGATTTGGAAGCGTTGGAAAAGGTGCAGAGGAGACTTGTCAGGATGCTTCCTGCCTCGAGTGACGGTCTTATGAGGAAAGGTTGAGAGATTGAACCTGTTCTTATTGGCAAGAAGGATAAGAGCGGATTTGATGGTATTTGATGGCTTACGATGTCCTCACACTCACGAATTCACCATCACACTGATCACCTCACACTCGGCCCATCATCGTTACAGTGACCCCCGTCACACCCAAGCCATCACTGTCACACCGACACACTCACACTTACATCATCAGCGTCACACTGACCGTCTCACACTCACTCCTTCACCGTCACACTGATCCCCTCACACTCACTCCATCACTGTCACTCTGATCCACTCACACTCACTAAATCTTCCTCACTCTAACCCCCTCACACTCACTCCATCACCGTCACCCTGATCCCCTCACACTCACTCCAACACTGTCACCCTGGCGCCCTCACACTCACCCCATCAACATCACCCTGACCCCCTCACACTCACTCCATCGCCATCACACTGGTCCCCGACACTCACTCCATCACCGTCACACTAACCCACTCACAATCATTCCATCACCGTCACCCTGACACCCTCAAACTCACTCCATCGCCGTCACACTGATCCCTCACACTCATACCAACACCATCACTCTGACTCAATCACCGTCACATTCATTCCCTCACACTCTCTCCATGACCGTCACGCTGACCACCTCACACTCACTCCATCATCGTCACACTGATACCCTCACAGTCACTCTAGCACAGTCACCCTAATCCCATCACACTCACTTCTTCACCGTCAACCTGACCCTCTCACAATCACTCCATCACCGTCACCTTCACCATCTCACACTCATTCCATCACCATCACATTGATCCCCCCACAGTCACTCCATCACCGTCATGCGGAGCCCCGCACACTCACTCCATCAAAGTCACCTTGACCCCGTCAAACTCACTCCATCACCAACACAATGATCCCCTCACACTCACTCCATCACCGTCACACTGACCCCCACACAATCATCCATCACTGTCACCCTGACCACCTCACACTCACTCCATCACCATCACATTTATCGCCTCACACTCACTCCATCACCATCACTATGACACCCTCAAACTCACTCCCTCACCAGCACACTGATTCCCTCACTCTCACTCCATCACCGTCACCCTGACCCCCTCACACTCAGTCCATCACCATCACGCTGCGCCCCTCACACTCACTCCTTCACCGTCACCCAGACACTTTCACACTCGCTAGATCACCGTCACAGTGACCCCTTCACCCTCACTCCATCTCCATCACCCTGACTCCCTCACATTCAATCTATCAGTGTCACTGTGATCTCCTCACACTCATTCCATCAGTGTTAAACTAACCACCTCACACTCATTCATTGACCGTCACCCTGACCCCCCTCACTCACTCCATCACAGTCACACTGACCCCCTCACACTCACTCCATCGCCGTCACACTCATCCCCTCACACTCACGCCATCACCGCCACTCTGACCCCCTCACACTCACTCCATCAGTGTCAACCTGATCACTTCTCACTCACTCCATCACGGTTACCCTGACCCCCTCACACGCACTCCATCACTGTCACACTGATCCCCTCACCCTCACTCCATCACCATCACACTGACATTCCCACACTCACTCCATCACCAATACACTGATCCCCTCAAACTCACTCCATCACCATCACCCTGACCCCCTCACACTGACTCATACACCGTCACCCTGACCCCGTCACACAATCCCACACTCACTCCATCATCATCACACTGATACCCTCACATTCACTCCATCACCGTCACCCTGACATCCTCACACTCAGTCCATCTCTATCACACTGACTCCCTAACATTCACTACGTCAGTGTCCCCTGACCCTTTCACACTCACAACATCAGCATTACACTGACACACTCACCCTCACTCCATTAGTGTCACAGAGACCCCCTCACACTCACTCCATCTATGTCACACTGACCCCCTCACACTCACTCCATCATCGTCACTCTGACGTCCTCACACTCACTCCATCATCGTCAGCCTGACCCCCTCACACTCACAACATCTGCGTCACACTGACCCCCTCACACTCACTCCATCATCGTCACTCTGACGTCCTCACACTCACTCCATCATCGTCAGCCTGACCCCCTCACACTCACAACATCTGCGTCACACTGACCCCCTCCCACTCACTTCATCACCATCACCCTGACCCGCTCATACTCATTCATCACTGTCACCCTGACTCCGAAACACGCACTCCTTCTCCATCACTTTGACCCCCTCACACTCACTCCATCACTGTCAGCCTGACCCCCCACACTCACTCCATCACCGTCACCCTGGCCCCAACACATTCACTCCATCTCCGTCATTTTGATCCCCTCACACTCACACCATCACCGTCACCGTGAACCCTCACATTCAATCAATCAACGTCTCCCTGACTCCCTCACAGTCACGCGATTGCAGTCACACTGAACCCCTCACACTCACTCCATCACCGTCTCGTTGATCTCTCACACTCACTCCATCACCATCACACTTATCGCCTCACACTCACTCCATCACCATCACCATGATGCCCTCAAACTCAGTCCATCACCATCACGCTGCGCCCCTCACACTCACTCCTTCACCGTCACCCAGACACCCTCACACTCGCTCGATCACCGTCACTGTGACCCCTTCACACTCACTCCATCTCCATCACCCTGACCCCCTCACATTCAATCTATCAGTGTCACTGTGATCTCCTCACACTCATTCCATCAGTGTCACCCTAACCACCTCACACTCATTCATTGACCGTCACCCTGACCCCCCTCACTCACTCCATCACAGTCACCCTGACCCCCTCACACTCACTCCATCGCCGTCACACTCATCCCCTCACACTCACTCCATCACCGCCACTCTGACCCCGTCACACTCACTCCATCAGTGTCAACCTGATCACTTCTCACTCACTCCATCACGGTCACCCTGACCCCCTCACACTCACTCCATCACTGTCACACTGACATTCCCACACTCACGCCATCACCAATACACTGATCCCATCAAACACACTTCATCACCGCCACCCTGACCCCCTCACACTCACTCCATCACCATCACACTGACATTCCCACACTCACTCCATCACCAATTCACTGATTCCCTCAAACTCACTCCATCACCATCACCCTGACCCCCTCACACTGACTCATACACCGTCACCCTGACCCCGTCACACAATTCCCGCCTCAGGCGACCGACTGTGTGGAGTTTGCACGTTCTCCCCGTGTCTGCGTGGGTTTCCTCCGGGTGCTCCGGTTTCCTCCCACAGTCCAAAGATGTGCAGGTCAGGTGAATTGGCCATGCTAAATTGCCCGAACTGTTAGGTAAGGGGTAGATGTAGATGTAGATGTAGGAGTATGGGTGGGTTACGCTTCGGCGGGGCGGTGTGGACTTGTTGGGCCGGAGGGCCTGTTTCCACACTGTAAGTAATCTAATCATCTAATCTAATCTAATCCCACACTCACTCCATCATCACCACACTGATACCCTCACATTCACTCCATCACCGTCACCCTGACATCCTCACACTCAGTCCATCTCTTTCACACTGACTCCCTCACATTCACTCCGTCATTGTCCCCTGACCCTCTCACACTCACAACATCACCATCACACTGACACACTCACACTCACTCCATCACCATCACACTGACTCCATCTCCATCACACTGATCCCCTCACACTCACTCCATCACAGTCAACCTGACACCCTCACACTCACTCCATCTCCATCACCCTGACTCCCTGAAACTCACTCCATCAGTGTCACCCTGACCACTTCTCACTCACTCCATCACGGTCACACTGACCACCTCACACTCACTCCATCACCGTCACACTGATCCCCTCACCCTCACTCCATTAGCTTCACACTGACACCCTCACACTCACTACATCTCCGTCACACTGACCCCCTCACACTCACTCCATCATCGTCACCCTGACGACCTCACACTCACTCCATCATCGTCAGCCTGACCCCCTCACACTCACACCATCTGCGTCACACTGACCCCCTCACGCTCACTTCATCACCATCACCCTGACCCTCTCATACTCATTCATCACTGTCACCCTGACTCCGAAACACGCACTACTTCTCCATCACTTTGACCCCCTCACACTCACTCCATCACTGTCACCCTGGCCCCAACACACTCACTCAATCAACGTCTCCCTGACTCCCTCACACTCACGCGATTGCAGTCACACTGAACCCCTCACACTCACTCCATCACCGTCTCGCTGATCTCTCACACTCACTCCATCACCATCACATTTATCGCCTCACACTCACTCCATCACCATCACCATGACCCCCTCACACTCACTCCATCACCATCACCCTGACCCCCTCACACTCACTCCATCACCATCACCATGAACCCCTCACACTCACTCCATCACCATCACCCCGACTCTCTCACATTCACTACATCAGTGTCACCCTGACCTCCTCACAGTCACACCATCAGTGTCACCCAGAACCCCTCACACTCAATCCATCACCATCACCCTGGCCCCTTCACACTCACTCATTCACCGTCACACACACATCCTCACACTCGCTGGATCACCGTCAACATGACCACCTCACACTCACTCAATCACCATCACCCTGACTCCCTCACATTCACTCTGTCAGTGTCACCCTGATCTCCTCACACTCACTCCATCAGTATCACCCTGACAATCTCACACTCACTCCATCACAGTCACCCTGATCCCCTCACACTCAGTCCATCGCTGTCACTCTGATCCCCTCACACTGACTCCTACACCATCACCCTGACCCCGTCACACAATCCCACACTCACTCCATCATCATCACACTGATCCCCTCACATTCACTCCATTACCGTCACCCTGACACCCTCACACTCAGTCCATCTCTATCACACTGACTCCCTCACATTCACTCCGTCAGTGTCCCCTGACCTTCTTACACTCACAACATCACCATCACACTGACACACTCACACTCAATCCATCACCATCACACTGACTATCCCACACTCACTCCATCACCATCACACTGATCCCCTCATACTCACTCCATCACAGTCACCCTGACATCTTCACACTCACTCCATCTCCATCACCCTGACTCCCTCACATTCACTCCATCATCGTCAGCCTGACCCCCTCACACGCACACCATCTGCGTCACACTGACTGCCTCACACTCACTTCATCACCATCACCCTGACCCGCTCATACTCATTCATCACTGTCACCCTGACTCCGAAACACGCACTCCTTCTCCATCACTTTAACCCCCTCACACTCACTCAATCAACGTCTCCCTGACTCCCTCACACTCATGCGATTGCAGTCACACTGAACCCCTCACATTCACTCCATCACCGTCTCGCTGATCTCTCACACTCACTCCATCTCCATCACCCAGACTCCCTCAAACTCACTCCATCACCGTCACCCAGACCCCTCACACTCACTCCTTCACCATCACCATGACCCCCTCACACTGACTCCATCACCGTCACCATGTCTCCCTCACACTCACTCCAGCACCATCACCCTGACCCCCACACACTCACTCCATCAAAGTCACCATGAACCCATCACACTCACTCCATCACCATCACCCTGACTCTCTCATATTCACTACATCAGTGCCACCCTGACCTCCTCACAGTCACTCCATCAGTGTCACCCAGAACCCCTCACACTCAATCCATCAACATCACCCTGGCCCACTCACATTCACTCATTCACCATCACACAGACAACCTCACACTCGCTCGATCACCGTCACCATGACCCCCTCACACTCACTTGATCACCATCACCCTGACTCCCTCACATTCACTCTGTCAGTGCCACCCTGATCTCCTCACACTCACTCAATCACAGTCACCCTGACCCCCTCACACTCTGTCCATCGCTGTCACTCTGATCGCCTCACCCTCACTCCATCACCGTCACTCTGACATCCTCACACTCACTCAATCACCATCACACTGACAATCCCACACTCACTCCATCATCATCACACTTATCCCCTCACACTCACTCCATCACTATCACCCTGACACCCTCACACTCGCACCATCTCTGTCACACTGACCCCCTCACATTCACTCCATCACCGTAACCATGACCCCCCAAACTCACTCCATTACCGTCACCCTGGCACTCTCACACCCACTCAATCTCCATCACAGTGACTCCCTCACACTCACTCCATCACCATCACCCTGACGTCCTCACACTCACTCAATCATCGTCAGCCTGAACCCCTCACACTCATTTCATCACCAACACCCTGACCCGCTCGTAAGCATTCATCACTGTCACCCTGACTCTGAAAGATTCACTCCTTCTCCATCACTTTGACCACCTCACACTCACTCCATCACCGTCAGCCTGACCCCTCACACTCACTCCATCACCGTCTCCCTGACCCCCTCACACTCACTCCATCACCATCTCCCTGACCCCCTCACACTCGCGTGATTACTGTCACACTGAATCCCTCACACTCACTCAGCAACCATCACCCTGATTCCCTCGCACTCACTCCATCACCGTCTCCCTGAACCCCTGACACTCACTCCATCACCGCCTCTCTGACCCCCTCACACTCACTCAGTCACCATCACCCTGATTCCCTCACACTCACTCCATCACTGTTACACTGACACCCTCACACGCACTCCATCACCATCTCCCTGTCCCCCTCACACTCACTCCTTCACAGTCAACCTTATCACCTCACACTCACTCAATCACCATCTCCCTGACACCCTCACACTCACCACATCACCATCACCCTGACTCCCTCATATTCACACCATCAGTGGCACCCTGACCTCCTCACACTCACTCCCTCACCGTCACATTGACCGTCTCACATTCACTCCATCGCCATCACACTGACCCCTCACACTCACTCCTTCACCGTCACTCTGATCCCCTCACACTCACTCCATCATCCTCACCCTAACCCCCTCACACTCACTCCATTATCCACTCCCTTTCCCCTCACTGTCACTCCATCACGCTCACACTGACGCCTCAAACTCACTCCATCACAGTCACCCTGATCCCCTCACACTCACTCTATCATCGTTACCCTTACCCCCTCACACTCACTCCATCACCATCACCCTGACCCTTTCGAACTAACTGCATATCCGTCACCCTGACCCCCTCACACTCACTCCATCATCCTCACACTAACCCCCTCACACTCACTCCATCATCCACACCACCTTTTTCCAACCTCACAGTCACTCCATCCCTGTCACAATCATCCCCTCACACTCGCTCCATCACCGTCACCCCGACCAACTCACACTCACTCCATCACCATCACCCTGACTCAATCACACTCACTCCATCTCCGTAATCCTGAATCCCACATTCCAACACTGTCTCCCTGACCCCCTCACACTCACTGCAGCACCGTCACCCTGATCCCCTCACACTCAATCACCATCACCCTGACCACCTCACACTCACTCCATTACACTCACCCTGACTCAATCACACTCACTCCATCTCCGTAATCCTGAATCCCACATTCCAACACTGTCTCCCTGACCCCCTCACACTCACTGCAGCACCGTCACCCTGATCCCCTCACACTCAATCACCATCACCCTGACCACCTCACACTCACTCCATTACACTCACCCTGACTCAATCATGCTCACTCCATCTCCGTCATCCTGAACCCCACACTCCATCACTGTGTCCCTGACCCCTTCACACTCTCTCCATCTCCGTCATCCTGAACCCCACACTCCATCACTGTGTCCCTGACCCGTTCACACTCGCTCCATCACTGTCACACTGACCCCCTCACACTCACTCCATCAACGTCACTCTCATCCTCTCACACTCACTCCATGAATATCACCCAGACCGCCTCATGCTCACTCCATCACCGTCATCCTGACCCCCCTCACACTCACTCCATCACCGTCACCCTGACCCCCTCAAACTCACTCCATCACCGTCACCCTGACCCCCTCAAACTCACTCCATCACCGTCACCCTGACCCCCTCACACTCACTCCATCACCGTCACACTGACCCCCTCACACTCACTCCATCACCGTCACCCTGACCCCCTCACACTCACTCCATCGCCGTCACCCTGACCCCCTCACCCTCACTCCATCATCGTCACCCTGACCCCCTCACACTCACTCCATCACTGTCACCCTGACCTCCTCACACTCACTCCATCATCGTCACCCTGACCCCCTCACACTCACTCCATCACCGTCACCCTGACCCCCTCAAACTCACTCCGTCACCGTCACCCTGACCCCCCACACTCACTCCATCGCCGTCACCCTGACCCCCTCACACTCACTCCATCATCATCACCCTGACCCCCTCACACTCACTCCATCACCGTTGCACCATCCCCACACACTCACTCCACCACTGTCTCCCTGACCCCCTCACACTCACTCCATCACCGTCACTCTGATAATAGACAATAGACAGTCGGTGCAGGAATAGGCCATTCTGCCCTTCGAGCCTGCACCACCATTCAATATGGTCATGGCTGATCATCATTAATCAGTATCCTGTTCCTGCTTTATCTCCCTATCCGTTGATTCCACTATCCTTGAGAGCTTTATCCAACCCTTTCTTAAATGAATCCAGAGACTGGGCCTTCACTGCCCTCTGGGGCAGAGAATTCCACACAGCCACCACTCTCTAGGTGAAGAGGTTTCTCCTCATCTCTGTGCTAAATGGTCTACCCCGTATTTTTAAGCTGTGTCCTCTGGTTCAGGACTCACCCATCAGCGGAAACATGTTTCCTGCCTCCAGAGTGTGCAATCATTTAATACCCTTATATGTCTCAATCATATCCCCTCTCAGTCTTCTAAGCTCATGGGTATACAAGCCCAGTCGCTCCAATCTTTCAGTGTCAGGTAATTCCGCCATTCTAGGAATTGACCTCGTGAACCTACGCTGCAGTCCCTCAATAGCCAGAGATTCACTCCCTCAAGATACCCGGAACACTCACTCCATCACCGTCATCCTGACCCCTTCACTCACTCCATCACCGTCACACTGACCCCTCATACTCACACCATCACCGTCAAGCAGACCCCCTCACTCACTACATGACAGTCATCCTGAACCCCTCACTCACTCCATCCCCAACACCCTGACCCGTTCAGACTGACTACATCTCCATCACACTGATCCCCTCACACTCGCTCCATCACAATCTTCATGACCCCATCACACTCACTCCATCACTGTCACCCTGACCCCCTCACATATCACTCTATCACTGTAATCCTGAGACACTCACAATATCTCCATCACCATCACCCTGACCACTCACACTCCCTCCTTCACTGTCACCCTGATCCCCTCACACTCACTCCATCGCTGTCACACTGACCTCTCGCACTCACATAATCACCATCACACTGATCCCCTCACCCACACTCCATCATCATCACACTCATCCCCTCACACTCACTCCATCACTGTCACACCAACTCCCTCACACTCACTCCATCACCATTACCCCGATCCCCTCACACTCACTCCATCACCATCACACTGACGCCCTCACACTCACTCCATCACCGTCACCATGACCCCCTCACGCTCACTACATCGCCATCATCCTGCCCCTCTCGCACTCACTCTATCAACTTCACACTGATCCCCTCACACTCACTCCATCACTGTCACCATGATAACCTCACACTCACACCATCACTGACACGCTGAGCACCTCACGCTCACTCCATCACCGTCAATCTGACCCCCTCACACTCACACGATCACAATAACACTGACCGCTTCACACTTACTCCATCAACGTCAAGTAATCACCTCACACTCTCTCCAGCACCATCACACTGATCCACTCACACTCACGCCATCAACATCACACTGATCACATCACCCTCACTCCATCTCTGTCACTCTGACAAACTGCACACTCACTCCATCAATGTCACCCTGAACCCTCACTCTCACTCCATCACAGTCACCCTTAACCTCTCACAATCATCCCGTCACCATCACCATTACCCCGTCACAGTCACTCGATCACAGTCAGCCTGACCGTCCCATACTCCCTCCATCACTGTCACTCTGACCCCCTCACACTCACTCCATCACCGTCACCCGGACCCCCTCACATTCCCTCTATCATCCTCACCCTGTCCTCCTCACACTCACTCCATCACCTTCAAAACAACCCCCTCACATGCCCTCCATCATCATCACACTGACCCCCTCACTCTCACTCCATCAACGTCACCCTGACCTTCTAAGAGTCACTCCATGACCATCACCCTGAGGCCCTCACACTCACCAATCACTGTCACACTGACCCTTCACACTCACTCCATCACTGTCACACTGACCCCCTCACACTCACTCCTTCACCGTCACCCTGATCCCCTCAGACTCACTCTATCACTGTCATGCTGAAACTCTCACACTCACGCCATTACCGTCACACTGATGCGTTCACACTCACTCCATCACCATCACCCTGACCCTGATACACGCACTCCAACACCATCACACTGATCCCCTCACCCTCAATCCATCATCGTCACACTCGTCCCCTCACACTCACTCCATCACTGTCACCCTGACCTCCTCACTCTCACTCCATCACTGTCACCCTGACAGCACCACCCCTTGACTCACTCACGCTCACTCCATCAATGTCATCCTGACACCCCCACACACACTCCATCTCTGTCATCCTGAAGTCCTCACACTCACTCCATCATTGTCAGCCTGAACCCCTCAGATTCAGGCCGTCTGCATCACAGTGACCCCTTCACACTCACTTCATCACCATCATACTGACCCGCTCATACTCATTCATCACCATCACCCTGACTCCGAAACACTCACTCCTTCTCCATCACTTTGACCCCCTCACACTCACTCCAACACCGTCAGCCTAACCCCCCACACTCACTCCGTCACAGTCACTATGACCCCCTCACACTCACTCCATCACCGTCTTCCTGACCCCCTCATCTCACGTGATGACAGTCACACTGAATCCCTCACACTCACTCGGTCACCGTCACCCTGATTCCCTCACACTCACTGCATCACCGTCACCCTGACTCCCGTACACTCACTCCATCACTGTCACACTGACCCCCTCACACTCACTCCATCACCGTCACCATGACCCCCACACACTCACTACATCACCATCATCCTGCCCCTCTCGCACTCACTCTATCAACTTCACACTGATCCTCTTACACTCACTCCATCACTGTCTCCAAGATAAGCTCACACTCACTCCATCACAGTCACCCTGAGCCCCTCATACTCACTCCATCAACGTCAGTCTGACCCCCTCACACTCACACGATCACAATGACACTGACCCCTTCACACTTACTCCATCAACGTCAAGTAATCACCTCACACTCTCTCCAGCACCATCACACTGATCCGCTCACACTCACGCCATCAACATCACACTGATCACATCACCATCACTCCATCTCTGTCACTCTGACACCCTGCACACTCATTCCATCAATGTCACCCTGAACCCGCACTCTCACTCCATCACTGTCACCCTTAACCACTCACAATCATCCCGTCACCATCACCATGACCCCGTCACAGTCACTCGATCACAGTCACCCTGACCGCCCCATACTCCCTCCATCACTGTCATTCTGACCCCCTCACACTCACTCCATCACCGTCACCCGGACCCCCTCACATTCCCTCCATCATCCTCACCCTGTCCTCCTCACACTCACTCCATCACCTTCAAAACAACCCCCTTACACTCACTCCATCACAATCACCCTGATCCCCTCACACTCACTCATTCACAGCAACCCTGATCTCCTCACACTCACTCCATCATACTCACCATGGTCCCTTCACACTCACTCCATCACCGTCACCCTGCCACTCTCGCACTCACTCCATCAACTTCACATTGATCCCCTCACACTCACTCCATCACTGTCACCCTGATAAGCTCACACTCACTCCATCACAGTCACCCTGAGTCCCTCACATTCACTCCATCAACGTCAGTCTGACTCCCTCACACTCACATGATCACAACGACACTGACCGCTTCACACTTACTCCATCAATGTCAAGTAACCCCCTCACACTCACTCCAGCACCATCACACTGATCCACTAACACTCACTCCATCAACATCACACTGATCCCATCACCCTCACTCCATCACCGTCACCCTTAACCTCTCACTATCATGCTGTCACTATCACCATGATCCCGTCACACTCACTCCATCACCATCACTCTGAACACCTCACAATCACTCCATCAACGTCACACTGACCCCCTCACACTCACTCCATCACCGTCACCCTGTCCCCTCTGACACTCACGCGATCAGAGTCACACTTACCCCCTCACACACACTCCATCACCGTCACCCTGACAGTCTCAGACTCACTCCATGACCGTCACACTGACGCCCTCACACTCACTCCATCTCTGTCACTCTGACTCCCGAACACTCACTCCATCACTGTCACACTGACGCCCCTCACACTCACTCCATCACCGTCACCCTGATCCCCTCAGAATCACTCTATCACTGTCACCCTGAAACGCTCACACTCACGCCATCACAGTCACACTGATCCATTCACACTCACTCCACCACTGTCACCCTGACCCCGACACACTCACTCCAACACCATCACACTGATCCCCTCACCCTCAATCCATCATCGTCACACTCGTCCCCTCACACTCACTCCATCACTGTCACCCTGACCTCCTCAGTCTCACTCCATCACTGTCACCCTGACACCATCACCCCCTTGACCCACTCACACTCACTCCATCAATGTCACCCTGACCCCCTCACACTCACTCCATCATCGTCACACTGACCCCATCACACTCACTCCATAACCATCACCATGAACCCCTCACTAACACTCCATCACCGTCACGGTTAACCTCTCACACTCATCCCTTCTCCGTCACCATGAACTTGTCACACTCACTCCATCACAGTCACCTTGACTGCCTCATTCTCACTCCATCACCATCACCCAAACAACCTCACACCCGCTCAATCACCATCACGATGAACCCCTCACACTCGCACCATCACTGTCAACCTGACCACCTTACACTCGCTCCATCACTGTGACACTGACCCTCACACTCACTCCATCACCATCACCTTGATCCCCTCACTGTCACTCCTTCACCGTCACTCTGATCCCCTCACACACAACCTCACCGTTCTCCAGTCCACCTCATACTCCCTCGATCACCGTCACCCTGATCCCCTCACACTGACTCCATCATTCCCACCCTGACCCCCTCACACTCACTCCATTATCCTCATCCTATTTCCCTCACACTCACTCTATCCCTACCGCCCTGACCCCCTCACACTCACTCCATCATCAACACCCTGACCCCTTCACACTCACTACGTCACACAATGCCCCGTACGACTCCACCGTCACGCTCACCCCACATACTCCTTCACCATCACACATACTGCCCCACACCACTCCCACCGTCACGCTCACACCGACACACTCCACCACCATCACACATACTGCCCCACACCACCCTCGCTTTCTCCCACACGCTCCACCACCATCTGACACACAGCCTCACACCACCCCCACCATCACGCTCAACCCCACACACTCCGCCTCCCTCACACAAACCGCCCCACACCACCCGCACCGTCAAGATCACCCCCACACACTCCATCACCATCACACATACTGCCCCACACCACCCTCACCGTCACGCTTTCTCCCACACGCTCCACCACCATCTGACACACAGCCTCACACCACCCCCACCATCACGCTCAACCCCACACACTCCGCCTCCCTCACACAAACTGCACCACACCACCCGCACCGTCAAGCTCACCCCCACACACTCCACCCCCATCAAACACACTGCTCCACAGCACCCTCACAGTCACGCTAACCACCACACACTCCACCAAACTCGCACATACTGCCCCACAACACCCCCACCGTCACACTCACCACCACACTCTCCACCATCATCACACACACTGCCCCACACCACCCTCACCATGACATTCACCCCCACACTCTCCACCACACTCACACACACTGCCATACGCCACCCCCACCGTCACACTCACCCCCACACTCTCCACCACCATCACACATATAGCCCCACACCACCCCCCCCCCTGTCAGGCTCACAACCACACACTCCACCGCCCTCACACACACTGCACCACATGACCACCACCATTACGTTCACACCCACACACTCCACCACCATCACACAAACTGCCCCACACCACCCCCACTATCACTCTCTCACACACACACTCCGCCAAACTCACACACACTGCTCCACAGCACCCTCATCGTCACGCTCACCACCACACATTCCACCATCATCACACACACTGCCCCACATCACCCCCACCGTCATGCTCGCCCCCACATACTCCACCACCCTCACACACACTTCCCCACACAATCCCCACTATCAGGCTGACACCCACACATTGCTCCACACCACCCTCACCTTTATGCTCACCTCCACATAATCCACCATTCTCCCACACACTCCCCTACCCTGACGTTCACTCTCCTGTACAGTCGTCCAGCATCACACTCACTCCCCCACACATTCCCCCACCATCGCGCTTATTCCCTCGTACACTCCCCCAGCATCATGCTCACACGCCCACGCAGTCTCCCACCATCACACTCCTCACACACCTTAAACTGAGCTCCTGCCGACCCAGTTGATCCCCCCAAATGGCCTTTAACGCCATCGCCATTGTATTCCCTGCGTAACAGACAGTATGTCCCACACAATGTGTTCTGTTTGTGATATCCTGTTGTACCAGTCTCAGCCACAGCCTCCGGTGCCACTCCACCTGTTACCCCCAGTAACGGCTCGTGTTCTCACAACCACTATGTCCCCGAGCAATGGCGTTTGGCCCAAACTCCATACTGTTGCCCTGGCAATGGCCTGATATGCCATCCCAATCTTTGTGTCCTAACATCGGCCTGGAAATCGACAACCCTCTTCTGTTCCCCCAGCACCGAAGGATTCCAGGAAGACAGGAACATTGGGAGGTCATGATCGCAAGATGGAGAGAGAGAGTGAAAGAGATTGGGGAAAGAAACGACAGTGGAATTGAGTGTGTAAATGGGAAAAGGAGAGAAAAATAGCAGTGCAGTGTGAGAGTGGGAGGGATATATGGAGGGAGAGGGAGAAAGGGAGCCAGGTGAATTCTGCTCAGAGCCAAGTTGGAGTGGGAGACCCGGAGGTGAAAGTAAGGACAGAGAGAGTTAAACCCAGCTCCTGAGCTCAGGGCGTGGTGCCCTCCCCTTCCCTGAGGATGAGGACTTGGGGCTGAGTCCGTCTCAATCCAGCTCAGCTTCTCCAACATAAAGACACACAACAACATCGGTCACTCTGCTGCTCGGCACGTTTTATTCAACATTTTTATTGTTTACAAATGGAAGTGATGGATACAGTCAGTGGGATGGTATCTTTTCTCACTGGCTCCTGAGTTGTGAGAAACATTGAAACATTTCCCTGTAACCTCCTGTGCGATAAGTATGGACAAACCAGCGCTACCCTCAGTCTGTTACCATAGCGACAGGCTTCTCAATCGCTGAAACACTGAACTGAAATGAGAAAATTCCGGATGGATTGATCAATGAGGGAATTAGATGGATGGATGGATTTGGGTGAAGGGATATTTCAGCACATTCTTCAGCTGCTGCCTGAACCTAGTCTGGGTCACGGCATAAATCGCGGTGTTTGTGCAGCAACTGAGGAGCTGCAGCATGAAGCCCAATTCCTGCAGAAAGTGATGGATATACACAGACCGGTACCCAAACTCATACAACCGTCTCCATATAGAAAACAGCATTAACGTTGACCATAACAGGATGAAATTGGCCGAGATCACAAACAGTAAAATGATGGATTTTTTTCGGTTTCTCATTTCAGTGTCAGACTGAACGTCCCCATTGGTGTGAGCGCGGAGTCTCCTGCGGGCTCTGCTGGTCACTAAAATGTGTCTGACGGTGAGAACATTGAGCAGCAGAATCAGGAGAAATGGGACACACGGGGTTAGAATGTGGTGGAGGGACTCGATTGTGACCCAGACACTGGACAATGCAACAGCGACTGTGACAGCACAAAACCAGGGATTGTTCCCAAGCTGATAACAAGCCGTGAGCATAAAATACCAGGAAATGTTCTTTAAACAGCTCAGCACAGTCACTGCTCCCAGAACCACAGCCGCCGTATTCTCACTGCAATATTTCCTTTTCAGCTTCTGGCAACAAATGGCCACAAACCGATCAAAGGTGAAAGTGACGGTGAACCAGACAGAGCAGTCAGTGGCTACATAAAGCAAGATGGCGTGGATATTACACACGGGGACGGAGTTCTTCAGGAAATAAAACTGTTCCCGATAAACAATGGGAATTTGTCTCAGTGTCAGGTCGAGGATGATGACCAGGAGATCCGCCGCTGCCATGGCTCCCAGGTAACGTCTGACACATGAAGACAATCCACAATCTTTATAAAGCAGGACGTAGAAGGTTACTACGTTAACTGTGAGGAAGGAAAACAAACCCATTATCCAAACCCTTGAGGCAAAGGGACCCGGTTCATTGGGGACGTATTGAGATTTTCAAATGTATCCCTGTATTCTGGGATTTCTTAAAATAATTGGAGCTGGAATAACAAATGGGAAGGTCTGAATTACTGACAAAAATGTGACATAAACCACAAGAAATCCTCCGTCCCCAAACACACAGAGACACATCCATAAGGACAGATGGTTTCTGGAACATTCCCACACACTCGATCACTCGAGAGCAGACACAGGTGACTCCTTCCCAGATCCTAATACGGAGGGTGGAAACGTTGCTGTCCTGAAGGATTCTCTCCCAGTTTCCTGAAGACAAACGGAGTTTGGGAATTTCTGTATTTTGGTCTAAATTGTGGTCGATCCTGTGTGGGGAAGAAATGTAAACGCAGGGAAAACGTGTTCATTCCTTTAACTGCCGGATGGGGCTTCGGAACAGTGTCTCCTTCTCCCTGGAACGGGATCTCTTCCCTCGGGATCTTATCGTTTGTTCAATTCAATGACGTCCGGTCGTTCACAAACAACGTCAGGGACAGAACGTTCCGGGGAATGTCAGTTATAGAATGTCAGGGAAAGAACATTCCGGGTAATGTCAGTTATACAATGTTGGGGACAGAACCTTCCGGGAAATGTCAGTTATAGAATGTTGAGGACGGAACGTTCCGGGGAATGGCACTTATAGAATGTTGGGAACAGAATGTTCCGGGGAATGTCAGTTATAGAATGTTGGGAACAGAACGTTCCGGGGAATGTCAGTTGTAGAATGTTGGGAACAGAACGTTCCGGGGAATGTCAGTTGTAGAATGTTGGGAACAGAACGTTCCGGGTAACCCCTTGACCTGTCCATCACCTTTCCCCGCTACCCAACCCACCAGCATGATGTACTGTGCATGGACATACTTTAACGTGAATGGGGTGATAGACGGAGGGTCCAATGACAGGAATGGGAACTAAAGGCGTTGCCAGATCAGCTGAAATGGTTAGATATACCACATTCTCAATCCACCTCACCGAACCAGCCCAGACCACATAAACCCAGAGGAGATATCTGTTCGCTGTGGAACACTGTACAGACCCGGCCAATGTACTGCTCAGTACAAACCAGCAATTTGTGCAGATTCATCCACTGCACTGGTCAATACAATCCGGCAATCTGGCCAGAGTGGAACACTGCACAGATCAGATTAGGGCATTGATCTATAAACAAGGACTAGATATCTGTCCAGCACCGAGAGCTGTGCAGACCACAGCAATGCATTGATGTATAAACCCGGAGTAGATATCTGTCCAGCACCGGGAGAAGTGCCCCACCCCAGTGCATTGATCTGTAAACCAGGAGCAGTTACCCTCCAAGCATGTAGTACTGTGTACCCCACCCCAGTGCATTGATCTGTAAACCAGGAGCAGTTACCCTCCCAACATGTAGGACTGTGTACCCCGCCCCAGTGCATTGATCCGTAACCCAGGAGCAGTTACCCTCACTGCATGTAGGGCAGTGTACACCACCCCAGTGCATTGATCTGTAACCAAGGAGCATGTACCTTCCCAGCCTGTAGGATTGTGCACCCCACCCTAGTACATTGATCTGTAACCCAGGAGCAGTTACCCTCCCAGCATGTAGGACTTTTTAAAACACCCCAGTGCATTGATCTGTAACCCAGGAGCAGTTACCTTCCCAGCATGTCGGACTGTGTACACCACCCCAGTACATTGATCTGTAACACTGTGTTAGATCCCTGCCCAGTGTGGGGAAACTTGCAGCCCTTGCTGGAAGTGACAGGATGTGCAGCTCAAATCCATTTCCAGCTCCAACTCTCCATTGTGCCCTGACAGGGGGTGCTGTGAGTGTGAACATCACTGCCATAGAGATACAGAGATGGAGGGGGAATCAGTTTAAACAATAACAAATGAGTGGGGTATGGGAAATAGACAGACAGTGTTGTGGAAGGATGTGTTACCAGGTTTCGGAATGCAGAAATTAAAACATTTTAACAGCACCGTGTGAAATAAGCAAGTGTTTCCAGGAATGGTTGGTGAACAGCATATTGGTGGGAGTTCAGATGATGCAGAGTTTTGGGTGAGTATTGGTTCTGCAGCTTTGTGTCTGAGCATAGGGTCAGCAGAGTCTTTGACTCATTGAGCTAAATCGAACAATAATTTGTCTCAGTGCCATTTCCATTGACCGTGACAGAGGGATCCTCTACACTAGGCCGAGCTAGTTTCCTGGTGCTATCTTATTGAACTCAACTCATTAACTACCCACCCTACCCCATGGTGTCCCTCATTCAATACCAGCCCGATTTTCCCACCCAATATGGCTGGAGGTACTCACCATCTCCCGGGTGCCCCTGGATAGTCCATGATCCATGACACTGGCGCCATCTTTAAAAGACCACTGGGCACACGGTTGAGCTTTCTCTGTTAGGAGCTGCCCTGCACAGTTTACCCCGAACATGGCAGATAAAGGGTAATTCCTCCACGGTTTGTCGACAGGGGTACGGAGGGCCTGGTGAATGGGCTAGTACAGGGTGACCTTTCCCTTCCCAGAGCGGGCAACACCACCAGACCCACCGAGCATGGTCTGAGCTCAGCACCCAGCTCAGTGCAGTATCTGTGGCCTGAAGAAATATGCAGCAATACTGGACAAGCTTCAATAACCTTCCCCGCTCTGTCAGGATAAGGGTCACCATATTCTCTCTGCTCCCTCACACTCACTGTACATCTGTTATAGCACCGACCCCGAACAAGGCTCATGGTCCACCACTCTCACTGCTGCATGCAGCACCTTCTCTCTCTCTCTCTGTCTCAGCCTGTCTGTCTTTCTTTCTCTCTCTCTCCCTCCACTTTCACCCCCTACCCCCACATTAACACAATGCATGGATACAACACTGTGGACTGACTCCCTCCTGACACCTCACCATGAACCTGTCCTCCACCTACACTAACACTAACAGCAGAGCCACCCACTCCCACACTCCCTCCCTCCCTCCCTTTCTCTCATTACAGGAGAAACAGCCTGGAATAGGACAGGGAGGGCCAAGCCGGGTGGTGGAGTGTCCGATATCCGTTCCCTCCCCCTCCCCCCGCCATGTGGGTAGGACCCTGGTAGGAGCCGGAGAGGACCAGGACGCCTCGTGTGGAGATTCTGAAGCATCCACGTCCCACCGACCGAGTAAGGAGCAATGTTCAGTGAAGGGCAATTCTCACTTTAAACCCACTGGCAGCTCCGTTTCCCCCCGGCACAACTTAGAAGCCGTGGCCCTGATGCCATCTCCCTTTTGTGTCGAGCTGGTACAAATGGAATCCCCACGGTCTCGGTGGGCATGAGGGTGGGCTCACAACACATCGTCACAACCACCTCCCAGGAAGGGAACACGGAGACTCCCTCCTACACCTCCTCCTGTAAACAGCTCAGATACTGAAACTAATCTGTGATAGTTACTGCTCTCCCCATTTGTCCTGACATCTTCAACAATCTGTGCTCATATACACCCAGCGCTCTCTTTTCCTGCAGCCCGTTTACCACAGCACAGCCTGCTTTAAACTGCCGATCATTGTTGTTCCTACCAAAGTGCATCACCTCACACTGCTCTGCATTGATCCCCATCTGCCATAAACCTGAACACTACATCAACGTGTGATTGTCCTGTGAGAGTTCCACACTGTGCTCCATAGACTTCAGAGTTCTTCCAGGTTCGGTGCCATCTACAAACATTGAGATTGTTATAGTGTCACAGTCCCCATGAAACAACTGAAATCCTGCCACACTCACGAGTGTGAGCAAGAGAAATACTGATATATTCCGATGGACAGAGTCGACATGCTTTCAATGAGCAACAAAAATCCTGCCATATATGAGACAGAGTAGATGAAATATTGACAAACCACAGAGCAAACGAAATCCGGATAGGTCCCAATTATCGATATTCATCAGGGTATAATGTGATCGTCTTGGAAGTGCGTACTGTACCTTCAAGAGAGAGGGAATGCTGGTCTGAACTGAGAGCTTACAAGCACCTGTGGTATGAGAGGATGGCAGACTCAGAAACAGTATATTGCTATGGAGTTGGAGTCGGGTAATAAGCCGTTTAGAGAAAGAGGGTCCCAGAGTTGTGCATAGTCGATCTAAAATATTCACTTTCAGAGTGAAATAAATTAAATTGATGTTTTTATTTAAACTGGAATTTGGCTGTCCTCTGTCCCTCATATTTTAACAGTTTATGAGGTGAATTGAGCATTTTTTATGTTTCATTTAAGTTACCAGATGAGCTTCACGCCATGCCCTAACCATCCCCATGTGTGTATCTGTGTGTCTCTGTGTGGGGCAGGTCTGCCAGTCTCTGTGGAGCTGAAAGTGATGCAATGCCACCCTCTGCTCGAATCCACACGCCACTGCACATGCATTGGCAGAGGGTTAAAACCAACAGGGATTCATTCAAAGAGGGGGAGGGAGAGGGCAGCTGTTCACAGCACCATCCAAACTGATGTCTTATCCATGGACTGATCTAAATATCCTTTAAACGTTGTAACTGTCCCTGCTTTCACCACTTCCTCTGGAAGTTCATTCCACACACAAGCCAGCTTCTGTCTAACATAATTACCTCTCATGACTTTCGTAAATCCTTTTTCCTCGCACCTTAAAAATCCCTCAGTTTTGAATCCCCAACTCTAGAGAAAAGACATCAGCCCTCCCTTCAGCATCTCTGTAACCCTCATTTTTTTTATAAACCTCTGTAAAGTTACTGCTTAATCTCATATTCTTCAGTGAAAAAAGTCCCAGCCGATCCAGCCTCTCCCTACAGCTCACTCCCTCCTTTCCCAGCAACATCCAGGTTAATCTCTTCTCAATCCTCTCCAGTTTAATAATATCAACGTCAGTCATATCAAAGTGAATAGTCAAGGTATTTTCTAAGGGTGCGGGGAGTCCAAAACTAGAGGACATAGGCTAAAGGTGAGAGGGGAAACATTTAAAAGTGACCTCAGGGGCTGCGATTTCACCCAGAGGGTGGTGTGCCAAAGGAATGAGAGGGCAGGGTGACCAGACTGGACACAGAGGTCTCACCAATGTCCTGTACAACTTCAACATGACATCCCAAATCCGATACTCAAATGTCTGTCCTATGAAGTCATGTGTGTTAAACACCTTCCCAACCACACTATCTATACGAGATGCAAATTTTAAAGAATTAATCCTGACGGCCTAGGTTTCTGTACTACAGCACTGCCAAAGGCTCTACTTTTAATTGTATAGGTCCTGCTGTTGTTTGATTTACCAAATCCAATACCTCGCATTAATCTAAACTAAACTCCATAAGCCACCCCTCAGCCCAGTGAATGATATTACTGTCACATCACCCTCCCCCTTCAATTTTAAAACGCCCATCCGTCTCCAGGAGGCCTGCACACTCCGGCCTTGATTTTCACAAAGACTCTGAGCTTGGCTTGCCTTGTATGGTTAGGGGGAGGAGGGACAGATTGCAGACACAGTCAGTGGGGAGGAGAGGCTGGACAGTAATCAGCGGCCTGGTGTCATTTCATAGTTTTAGGAAAAGGGGAGTCGCACGTGAGAGTTGGGTAAGAGTGATCGGTTTTTTTGGGTCAGAAATTAAGCTCTCCCTTCGTCTCTGGTGTTCAGTCATAAATATCTATTTGAGACCCTTCATTGGGCAGAGTGTGTCTGCAGGATTTCTTTCCTTAAAATTGCAGACTACAGATAATAGCGGTTAAAGATGTTTATACTTAATTTCGATAGCACAGCATGTACACTCAATATCCTACAGTTGAGACAAATATCTTGCATTTGTTTAACAATACAAAGTGTTTTGTGTAGTTCAGTAATGGGAACCTGATTATAATAAATCCACACCGAGCTGAACGTGGGCACTAAAATATGACCCAAAATCTGGGTATGGTAGTGTGGTGGGTAGTGTCCCTGTCTCTGATCCAGAGCTCTGGATTTGATTCCAATTCCTGAACTTGTGTGGTAGTGTTCCTAGCTCTGGGCTAGAAGGCCTGGATTCAAGTCCTGCCTGTTGCAGAGGTATGTCCCAGCATGTCAGGACAGTCTGATGAACAAACACACAGGAGAATACTGTTACAGCTTTATGGTATTGCTGAGTGATGCTAGTGTCCCTACCTCCGGGCACAAAGGTCCAGATGTAAAGCCCACAGAAGTGTCTCAGGATACATCTGACAAACTCATTAAAATGGATTTAGAATTGTGACTTGATGGAGAAGGAAGAGGTGTCAGTATTGCATTTCAGAATTTAGGCCCAGGATGACTGAAAGTACAGCCATTCGTGTTGATTGGGGTCACATTTTGCAGCAGTAATGTTTTATAAAATCAAAATGGCCATGGATAGGGTGAGTAGTCAGGGGTTTTCCCCAGGTTAGGGACGTCCAAAACTAAAGGGCATTGGTGGAAAGTGAGAGGGGAAAGGTTTTGAGGAGGCCTAAAGGGCACCATTTCACACAGAGGGTGGTGTGCGTATGGAATGAGCTGCCAGAGGAAGTGGAGGCTGGTACAACTACAGCATCTGGGTACTGAGAGACCTGGAAAGCTTTTCCAGGCACCTCTGTATTTCTTTAAAAATTGCATTCAGTTTAACACAGGTATTCTGAATAAATTAAACGTTTTTATTTTTTAATGACGCAGGGACATATAACAATATCTTCAAATTAACCGAGACCATTTGCTGCGAAGGGTATGGCTCTGTGTATGACAGCAGCAATGATGCACCTACATGGAAGAGGGAATGTGATGGAAACATAGTTTGGACAATGTACAAGGAGGCCTCACACGGTCCAGTTTGGGAGAGGATGACATTACTGTGTGATTCAACTCAGAGAGGGAGAAAATTTAATCTGCCTGAGAAGGAATGGCCTATTGCACTCTCTCCCCTTCATTGTTCCTCATCACAGCAATGTGTGTGAGCTAAAAAAAAACCTCTACAGTCATCGTTACCATTCTTATTTTTATAGAATCCCTGCAGTGTTGAAATAGGCCCTTCGATCCAACAAGTCCATATCAACCTTCCCAACCCATTTTCCAATATTTACTCCTGACATAATCTAGAAATTCCTGAACAATACGGACAATTTAGCATGACCAATCCACCGAACCGACACAGTTTGTGGTAAGAAACTGGATCACCCATTAGAAGTTCATACAGACAAGGGGAGAATGTGCAAACTCCACACAGACAGTCACCCAAGGCTGGAATCGAGCCCAAATCCCAGGTGCTGTGAGGCAGCAGTGCTAACCACCGTGCTACCCTTTTGAAGATCCCTAACCAGAATTCACTGGAATCTCCTCACTGCCGAAAGCAAAGAGAATTCAGACAAATCCAAACTCTCCCAGGATGAAATCCCATTGCTGGCAGCTTGTGTGAGTACAATATCTTCAGAAGCAGAATAATGTTTTAGACAATCTCACAATTTTTCCTTTGTCATGAGTTCCAATAATATTTGGACCAAGTTCTTTCAAGTTAAAATTGCAGAGATTGTGTGTGTGTGTGTGTGTGTGTGTGTCATGGTCTTTAGTAATGAAAATATTGATTATATAATTGCAATATGCAAGCAGTTTGCCATTTATCTTTCCATCATAGTTTGTGTAACATTGCTCTGGATCATAAACGTGTTGTTTTAGCAGATTAAAGAAACTAGCCTGACTTGTTCCTAAAACTGACCCTGACCCAGTCTGAGACCGATTTGATCGGCCATATCACCAACCTGGTTACATTTAACATTTGTTGTGAGCAGTGGAGAGGTGCGACTAGAAAAGGAAACAGTGACCCAAAAAGCCGGGGAACTATAGACCAGTGAGCCTGATGTCAGTGGTTGATAGGTTGTTGGAGGGGATTCTGAGGGACACGATTTACATACATTTGGGAAAGCAAGGGCTCATCGGAGTAGACAACGTAGCTTTCTGCATGGGAAATCATGTCGCATTAATTTGGCTGAGTTTTTTGAAGAGGTGACAAAGAAGATTGATGAAGGCAATTTGGTAGACATTGTCTAAATGGACTTCAGCAAGGTGTTCTTTCAAAGAACAAAGACCAAAGAAAATTTACAACCCAGGAACAGGCCCATCGCCATCCAAGCCTGAGCGAATCCAAATGTACTGTCTAAATCTGTCGGTCAATTCCTAAGCATCTGTCTTCCTCTGCTCCCCACCTACTCATGCATCTGTCCAGACGCATCTTAAATGAATTGACCGTGCCTGCCTCTACCACCTCTGATAAAAACGCGTTCCAAATGCCCTCCACTCTCTGTATGAACGACCTACCGCATGTATCCCCCTTAAACTTTCCACCTCTCACTTTGAAAGCACGACCTCTCGTTACTGAATCCTTCAACCAAGGAAAAAGCTTGTCTCTATCCACCTTTCATGATATTGCACACCTCAATCAGGTCCCCCCTCAATCTCCTTTTTTCTCGTGAAAATAATCGTAACCTACTCAGCCTCCCTTCATAGATAGCATTTCATTCTGATTGATAGACAGATTAGTAAGTTTCAGTCACGTAAGATACAGAAGAAGCAAGTCACAAATGGCTTGAAGGAAGAGGTATATTTTTCAGCCTGGAGGCTTGTGAGCAGCAGTGTGCTGCAAGAATCAGTACTGAGTTCACTGCATTACATCATTTAAGTAAAGGATTTAGATGTGAATATAGGTGCAATAGTTAGTAAGTATACAGAGGACATCAAAAAGGTGGTGTAGTAGATTATCTCAGAGTACAATAAGATCACAATTAGATGGGACAAAGAGGGAAGGAGTAACAGATGAAGTTTAATTTAGATGAATATGAAGTTTTGCATTTTGGGAAGGAAAATCAGGGCAGACATTATATATTTCATGGTCAGGTCCTGGGGCATGTTGTGAAATAAAGGGGCATAGGGCTGCAGGTGCATTGTTCCTTGAAAGTGGAGTCGCAGGTAGACCGTGTGGTGCAGAACACATTTGGCACATTTGCCTTAATATAGGAGTTGTGGTGGAATGCTGTATCTGTACAGGACGTTGGTGAGGCCACTTTAAGAATACCGCTTACAACTCGGTTTTCTGCAGAAATGACTTACACGGATGTCCCAGGACTGGAGGTTTGAGCTTTAGAGAGAGGTTGATTAGGTTGCGATGTTTCCCCCTGGAGTGTCAGAGGCTGAAGGGTGACATTATAGAGGTTTATAAAACCATCAGGGGCATGGATATTCTGAACAGCCACGTTCTGCTCTCCAGGATAGGGGAGTCCAGAACAAGAGGACATCTATTGAAGGCGAGGGGGATTGATTCAGAAGGGACCTGAAGATAAATGTTTCACACAGAGACTGGTGTGTGTACAGAAAGTGCTGTCAGAGGAAGTGCTGAAGGTGGTTACAATCGCACATTTTAAAAAGTATATGAAAGAGGAGGGATATTTACTAAATGCTGGCAAATGGGATGAGATCAGATTTGATATCTGATCGGAGTGAACAGGTTGTACTCACGGGTCTGCTTTCGTTCTGCATGACTCTTTGGTTCTATAAGAGGGATGATGAAAAATTCTGTAAGGTCCTTTCAGGTCGTACTTCTCTTCTCTGGAAGTTTATCGTGCCTCTATGATCACATTGATTGTAAGCTGCATTAGTTAAATATTTGACAAAGAAGTGAGTCACGGATAATGGGATACTGACAGGAAAGTGGGGCTGAGACCCCAACCTGATCAGCCATAATCTTACTGCCTAATGGAGAAGGCTCAAAGTATCTAATGACCCACTCCTGCTCCTCAGTCCCATGTTCCTGTGTTCCATTCAGCCCCTCAAACCTACTAGACAGGAGCAGTTGGAGGCTACTTACTCCTATAACTTGGTGCACAGAAACAGAGGAAACCATTCAGTCCGTCAAGACTGTCACACACGCTTTGAGGTGATTTGGGAAATGTAATTAGAAAATCCAGGTTGGGTATGAAAAAGGACCCTCATCTCTCTTTAGAAAGCTTCCCCTATCTGCAGCTTGAGCTCCATTTGTTGATGATGTTGTAGACCCAGATTCACTGTGAATACAGCCCACATACCTCACCCAGAGATGGCTCACGAAATCATCTGATCTCACTGACTGCAATATGCAATACCAGAACATTCATAAAAATAACACCCACTAACTTTCCAATAACAGAATGTTAGAACATCAGAAACGGGTCATGTCGTTCACTCCCCAGACCTGCCTTGCCCTTCACAAAGATCATGGCTGATCTGCTCCTGGACTCAAAGCATCTTACATACCCATTTCTTCACAGGCCTCAACTCTCTGACAGGTCAACATCTATCTATTTCCTCTTCAAATCCTTTCATTCATCTAGCTTAACGAACAGCTTTGAGAATAGAAATCCTGACATTCAATACCACCCGTTTGAAGGAAACACTTGCTGCTCCTATATCATGGCTTATTGATGCGAACAAAAGAGGTCGAGACAAGGGTTCAGGTAAAAATGACTGGCCCTGATATCAAGGCAATGGTTGACTTCTGTTGATAGCAATGAGCTGGACTTAATGGGAATCAAAGTAAACTCTCCAGTGTTTGGTGTCAAACATGGCACAAAGGTAGATGTTCATTATCTCAGTCCTGGGTCACCTCTGTGGGAGATCCTCAGGTTCGCTTCCTCTTCACAAACATCTTTAGCTGCTTCATCAATGTCTCCCCGTCCCCACCTTCCGCAACATAAGAACAGAAGTGGGGATGGTCACTGAAGATTCCACAATGTTCAGAACGTTGTGTCCCCCATCAGCTCCTGAACTGGTCTGTGTCCATCAGCAGCAAGACCCAGGCTCCATTCAGGCTTGTGCTGTTAAAGTGTCAGTAACATTCATGTAACAGCACTGTCTGACACTGCGCATTGCCACAGGAAAACAAGAGTTCATTCATCACCTCACGCTGGTTTTACAGGAATATGAGGAAGCCATTCAGCCCATTGACACTATTGGAGAAGAACAGGGACAGCACATTCAGTGCGTCCAGCCTATTATTCAGGAAGAGAAGGAGTCTAGTGTGATGGACCACACCAGGGCCCCTTGAAAATATTTGAAGGCGGTAGTCTGGACTCGAATGTTTTCTTATTTTAATGGAAATGTTAACTGCCTGTTCCAGATGCAATGTGACTGGTCAAACTACTCGCTGTGAAGCAAAATACCATCTATTTCAACACGAAAGAAATAACACCACAGAAAAAGGAATTTCGAATAACGTAATTCTATTGGACAGCTTAACACAATAATTGATCGAGGAACAATTACAAAAGAACTGTTCCAATATAGGGAAATCCCATAAACACAGCCCAATACGTCGACTCTCCTGCTTCAAGGATGCTGCCTGACATGCTGTGCTTTTCCAGCAATCGACTCTCGGCTGTCCTCACTGTCTCCTAATTTGTGCTCCAACATGATGACCAAGTGAAGCAGAAGCTGCACAGTAGACTGTTCCACGTTGTTCCTCGTGGCTCCGTTGCTCATGATATACATGTGGGACTTTAACGTGGTTTTCTAGTGGTGAGCAGGGAAGCCATATGTCTTGTGTGAAGTCTCAAGAAGGCATCATTCATCTCTGAGAAGACAGCCTGGTGTTCTCTATGTAGAGTGGAAGCTGATGGGAATGGATACCTGTTTCAGATGGAAGGTATTGTGGCTGCTGTTGTGGATTGTGAATAACCTGACGTTCAGTACAGTGTTCACACGCCGACTGCACAATAACATGGGGAGAGTTAATTTAGGCATATAAACTATTAGGAAAGTCACGTTAGACTGATGAATGGACTCTCTATGCTCAAATAATGCTGATCTTGTTCATGTTGATCTTGTCTAGTGTATGTCCTGTTCAGTGTAACCTGTATGCCTTACTCTGTCCAAGTCTATTTCCACCCTATGATCTGTCTGGCCATCTGCCTCCACTGCTCATAAATAAAGTGTTTCCCTGTACTGAAATACACGTGACAATAAATCAAACCAATGAATCCTGAGGAAAGTATGGAATTTATCTCCCTGTCAATGTCTCTTTTGGAAATAAGTGATCGCTGCCACTCCTCGTGTTTCAGGATCACAATTACTTCGTCTCTCACAGCTGTACAGATTAAACACTCACCTTATTCACTCTACCCTCATGTTACAATCACCCGTGTCTGTGTTAAGATTCAGACCGGTCAGCATAAAATTGTGATTGGGAGATCATGCTTCCCAAATTTCTTAGAGTCCTTTGGTGAAGTGACCAAGAATGTTGATGAGGGCAGAGCGGTAGATGTAGTCTCGATGGATTTCAGTAAGGCTTTTGATAAGGTTCCACATGGCAGACTGGTCTGGAAGTTTCCATCACGTAGAATACTGGGGGAGCTGGCCAATTGGATACACAGTTGGTTTGTTGATAGGAAGCAGAGGGTTTAGTGGAAGGATGCTTGTCAGACTGGAGGTTGGGTCCATAGCTTTTTGTTATCTATGATTAGGTTGAGAATGTACAAGGCATGATTAGTAAGTTTGCAGATGACACTAAAATATTTGGGAGCATGATCAGTGAGGAATTTGATAAGAAATTGCAGCAGGACTTTAATCAGGTGTGCGAGTGGGCTGAGAAATGGCAAATGGAATTTAATACAGATGTGTGAGGTCTTGCATTTTGGAATCTCAAATCAAGGTAGGAGTTTCACGGTGAATGGGCGGGCCTTAAGGTGTGTAGTGGGCAGAGAGACCTTGGAAATCAGGTGCACGGTTCCCTGAGAGTGGAGTCACAGGTAGGCAGGGCAGTGAAGAAGGCTTTTGGCACACTGGCCTTCGTCAGGCGGGACATTGAGTATAGAAGTTGGGAATTTATGTTGCAGTTACACAGGACTTTTGTAAGGCCACACTTGGAGTGTTGTGTTCAGTTTTGTCAACTTGTTATAGGAAGGATATAATGAAATTAAAAAGAGTGCAGAAGAAATTTACAAGGACATTGCCAGGACCCAATGGTCTGAGGTAGAGGGAGAGATTGGATCAGCTAGGACCTTTTCTTTAGAGTGTAGGAGACTGAGGGGGGACCTTATAAAGCTGTATAAGGTCATGACGGATATGGATAGGGTGAATGCTCTCAGTATTTTCCAAAGTTTAGAGAATCGAGGACGAGAGGGGATCAGTTTAATGTTAAAGAGGAAGGAATAAAAGGGAACCTGAGGGACCACTTATTTACATAAATGGCTGGTACGTGGATGAGCTGCCAGAAGATGTGGCTAAGGGGGGTACATTAACAACATTTCAAAAGCATTTGGATAAATATGCGGACAGGAAAGGACTAGAAGGATATGGGCCAACTGCAGGGAAATGGGGTTAGGGTGGATGGACATTTACAAGGTGGAGTCAAACCTCTTTGTTAATTAAAACCAAACACCCAGGAAAGCTCGCCTCACATTGTAATCTGTTAACATATGAGTGACACAGATCTCCTACATTCCACTATTTAAACAAAAATTAGCAACTTAGTTTCTTAACTTTTATAGTGAACACTAAACAATAACTATTCGCAAATACAAGCCCCTCTTTTCTTAGCTACTTACTATCTGACTCTAAATCTGTAAAAAATATGCTGTTCCAACAACACACATATTAAACGTTACAATCTCAATTCCACACAGTCTCTATCTTCCCCGCTGTGTTCACTCTTTCAGCTACTGATCTCCCTGGGTCATGTTTTTTTGAATGTAAGTATGTTTTACATGAACATGTGTCTTTGATAGTGAGTGTTTGAGATGGCCAGTTAGCACACCTGTTCTACAGCATTTAATCTGCTGTTGGATGGCAGCGGCTCTCCCTCTATTTTCAAAATGCTGGATTTATTTACTTCCCATGATACAATAATTCTCATAATTTGATTGATTTCCTGGTGTCCGAATAATAATATTCAAATTCCATTGGCTTCGGATATTCTGAGCATTATTTAAAGTCTTTGATTGCATTTGAATTGCTGTCAAAACAGCAACCAAAACTCAGGGTTCCATTTCCCCGCTAATTGTTACATTTGGAACAGTCTGACCTTTAGCTGGCATCTGTGGTTGTACTTTCGATTCAGCAAAACCCGTCCTATCTTAATGTGAACAGATTCCAGGCAGTAACACACCCTGGGCTATCTGTTATTCTGTATACTAACCTCCTTGAACCCCTCGATTAGATTCCAGGCTGTAACTCACTCCGGGGTATCCGTTAATCTGTATATAAACAACACTAAACCCCTCGATTACATTTCAGGCTGTAATTGAGTCCGGGCTATCTGTTATTCTGTATATAAACCACCATGAACACCTCGATTCGATTCCAGGCTGTAACTTCCTGTCAGGGTTGAAAGCTTAGGCTGGTAGTTATTGGGAATGCAGGTTGACGAAAGAAATTGAGGGTTTCGTTCAGAAAAAGAAGAAAGCATATGTCAGGTATAGACAGGATCGATCGAGTGAATCCTTAGAAGAGTATAAAGGAAGTAGGAGTATACTTAAGAGGGAAGTCAGGAGGGCAAAATGCAGACATGAGATAGCTTTGGAAAATAGAATTAAGGAGATTCCAAAGTGTTTTTACAAATATATTAAGGCCAAAGGGTAACTAGGGAGAGAATAGGGCCCCTCTAAGATCAGCAAGGCAGCCTTTGTGTGGAGCCACAGAAAATGGGGGAGATATTAAATGAATATTTTGCATCAGTATTTACAGTGGAAAAGGATATGGAAGATAAAGGCTGCAGGGAGATCAATGGTGACATCTTGCAAAATGTTGCAGATATACAGAGGAGGAAGTGCTGGATGGCTTGAAATGGTTAAAGGTTGATAAATCCCCAGGACCTGATCAGGTGTACCCGAGAACTCTGTGGGAAGCTTAGAGAAGTGATTGCTGGGCCTCTTGCTGAGATATTTGTGTCATCGATAGTCACAGGTGAGATGCTGGAAGACTGGAGGTTGGCAAACGTGGTGCCACTGTTTAAGAAGGGCGGTAAAGACAAGCCAGGGAACTATAGACCGGTGAGCCTGACCTCGGCGGTGGGAAACTTGTTGGAGGGAATCCTGAGGGACAGGATGTACATGAATTTGGAAAGACAAGGACTGATGCTGGATAGTGAACATGGCTTTGTGCGTGGGAGATCATGTCTCACAAACTTGATTGAGTTTTTTGAAGAAGTAAGAAAGAAGATTGATGAGGGCAGGGCAGTGTATGTGATCCATATGGACTTCAGTAAGGCGTTCAACAAGGTTCCCCATGGGAGACTGATTAGCAGCTGAGATGTCATGGAATACAGGGAGAAGCCGCCATTTCGATACAGAACTGGCTCAAAGGTAGAAGGCAGAGGTTGGTGGTGGAGGGTTGTTTTTCAGACTGGAGGTCTGTGAGCAGTGAAGTGCCACAAGGATCAGTGTTGGGCTCTCTACTTTTTGTCATTTATTTAAATGATTTGGATGCGAGCATAAGAGGTACAGTTAGTACGTTTGCAGATGACACCAAAATTGCAGGTGTAGTGGACATCGAAGAGGGTTTCCTCAGATTACAACAGGATCTGGACCAGATGGGCCAATGGGCTGAGAAGTGACAGATGGAGTTTAATTCAGATAAATGCGAGGTGCTGCATTTTTGGGAAAGCAAATCTTAGCAGGACTTCTACATTTAATGGTATGGTCCTAGGGTGTGTTGCTGAACAAAGAGACCTTGGAGTGCAGGTTCATGGTTCCTTGAAAGTGGAGTCGCAGGGAGATAGGATAGTGAAGAAGTCGTTTTGTATATTTTCCTTTATTGGTCAGAGTACCGATTACAGGAGTTGGGAGGTCATGTTGCGGCTATACAGGACATTGGTTAGGTCACTCTTGGAATATTGCGTGCAATTCTGGTCTCCTTCCTATCGAAAAAATGTTGTGAATCTTGAAAGGGTTAGTGTCTGGAAAGACACTGCTTGATTAGGGACAGACAGCACGGATTTGTGAAGCGTCGGTCTTGCCTTACAAGTCTTATTGAATTCTTCGAGGAGGTGACCAAGCATGTGGATGAGGGTAGAGCAGTGGATGTAGTGTACATGGATTTTAGTAAGGCATTTCATAAGGTTCCCCATGGTAGGCTTATGCGGAAAGTCAGGAGGCATGGGATAGAGGGAAATTTGGCCAATTGGATAGAAAACTGGCTAACCGGTCGAAGGCTGAGAGTGGTGGTAGATGGTAAATATTCAGCCTGGAGCCCAGTTACAAGTGGAGTTCCGCAGGGTTCAGTTCTGGGTCCTCTGCTGTTTGTAATTTTTATTAATGACTTCGATGAGGGAGTCGAAGGGTGGGTCAGTAAATTTGCAGATGATACGATGATAGGTGGAGTTGTGGACAGTGAGGAGGACTTAGATATGATGCAGAGCTGGGCTGAGGAGTGGCAGATGGAGTTCAACCCTGCCAAGTGTGAGGTTGTCCATTTTGGAAGAACAAATAAGAATGCGGAATACACGGTTAATGGTAGGGTTCTTAGTCAGGTGGAGGATCAGAGGGATCTTGGGGTCTATGTACATAGATCTTTGAAGGTTGCCACTCAGGTGGATAGAGTTTGTAAGAAGACCTATGGAGTATTATCGTTCATTAGCAGAGGGATTGAATTCAAGAGTTGTGAAGTGATGTTGCAGCTGTACAGGACTTTGGTTAGGCCACATTTGGAGTACTGTGTGCAGTTCACCTCACTTTAGGAAAGATGTGGAAGCTTTGGAGAGGGTGCAGAGAAGATTTACCAGGATGTTGCCTGGAATGGAGAGTAGGTCATACGAGGATAGGTTGAGAGTTCTCGGCCTTTTCTCGTTGGAACGGCGAAGGATGAGGGGTGACTTGACAGAGGTTTATAAGATGATCAGAGGAATAGATAGAGTAGACAGTCAGAAACTTTTTCCCCGGGTACAACAGAGTGTTACAAGGGGACATAAATTTAAGGTGAAGGGTGGAAGGTATAGGGGAGATGTCAGGGGTGGGTTCTTTACCCAGAGAGTAGTGGGGGCATGGAATGCGCTGCCCGTGGGAGTGGTAGAGTCAGAATCATTGGCGACCTTTAAGCGGCATTTGGATAGGTACATGGATGGGTGCTTAATCTAGGTTAGAAGTTCGGCACAACATCGTGGGCCGAAGGGCCTGTTCTGTGCTGTATTGTTCTATGTTCTATGTTCTATGTTCTATAAAAGATTTACAAGGATATTGCCAGGGTTGGAGGATTGGAGCTACAGGGAGAGGCTGAAAAGTCTGGGGCTGTTTTCCCTGGAGTGTCAGAGGCTGAGGGGTGAACATATCGAGGTTTACCCTGGGGTAAGGGAGTCCAAAACTCGAGGGCATAGGTTTAGTTTGAGAGGGGAAAGATACGAAAGAGACCTAAGGGACAACTTTTTCACGCAGAAGGTGGTACGTGTATGGAGTGAGCTGTTAGAGGAAGTGGTGGAGGCTGATACAATTGCAACATTTAAGACGAATTTGGATGAATATATGAATAGGAAGGGTTTGGAGGGACATGGTCCAGGTGTTGCCAAGTGGAACAAGATTGGGTTGGGATATCTGGTCGGCATTGACAGGTTGGACTGAAGGGTCTGTTTCCATGCTGTACATCTTTATGATTCTATGACTCTATAACTCACTCCGGGCTACCAGTTATTCTGCATATAAACCACCCTGAAACCCTCGATTAGATTTCAGTTTGTAACTCACTCTGGGGTATCTATTATTGTCCCGAATTCCCTTGATGAAATTCCAATCTGTAACTGACTTCCAATTTTAAGAGACTCTGTACATGAGCCACTTCAATCGTTTGATTAGATTCCCCGTCTGTATCACACTCCTGGGTATCTGTTATTCTGTATATTAACCATCCAATCCAAACCCTTTTAAAATTGCCCATGGTTTTCAGGGATGTGTGCGTGAGGTGCATTAGTCAGGGGTAAATGTGCGGAAATGGGTCTGGATGGGTTATTCTTCTGTGGGTTAGTGTGGTCTTGTTGGGCTGAAGGGCTTGTTTCCCCACTGTCGGGATGATATGAATCACCCGTAACCCTCTCGATTAGATTCCAACGTGTAACTCACTTTCATGTATATGTGACTGACATGTTTCAACAAAATCCCAAAACCTTCAATTCTATTCCACTTCGATAAACATGAGGCGCTCCATTTTGAGAAAGCAAATTTGAGCAGGATTTATGCACTTAATGGTCAGGTCCGAGGGAGAGTTGTTGAACAAAGAGACTTTGAAGTGCAGGTTCGTAGCTCCGTGAGAGTAGAGTGGCAGGTGGATAAGATAATGAAGGCAGCGTTTGGTATGCTTTCCTTTATTGGTCAGTGTTTTGAGTATAGGCATTGAGAGGTCATCTTGCGGCTGGACTGGACATGGGTTAGGCCACTTTTGGAATATGGGCATGCAATTCTGATCCCCTTCCTATCGGAAGGAGGTTGTGAAACTTGGAAGAGTTCAGAAAAGATTTACAAGGAGGATGTCAGGGTTAAAGGATTTGAACTACAGGGAGAGGCTGAATAGGCTGAGGTTGTTTTCCCTGGAGCGTCAGAGGCTGAGTGGTGACCTTATCAAGGTTTATAAAATCATGACGGGCATGGATAGGATAAATAGACAAAGTCTTTTCCTTGGGGTGGGGAGTAAAGAACTAAAGGGCATAGGTTTAGTGTGAGAGGTAACATGAAAGAGACTTAAGGTGCAACTTGTTCACTCAGACGGTGGTACATGAATGGAATGAACTGTCAGAGGATGTGGTGGGGGCTGGTGTAATTGCAACATTTAAAATGCAGCTCGATAGGTATATGAATAGGAAGGTTTGGAGGGAGATAGGCCAAGCGCTTGAAAAAGAGACTAGAGTAGGTTAGGATATCTGGACGGCATGGTCGGGTTGGACCAAAGGGTCTGTTTCCATGCTGTACATCTCTATGACTGTATGACTCCGTGACTTTGTGACTCATCCCTTATTATCTGTTGTTCTGTATGTAAACCACCTTGAACCCCTCGATTAGATCCCAGTCTGTAACTCACTTCTGGGTATCTCTTCTGCTGTGTGTAAACCCTAAACGCCTCAATTAGATTCCACTCTGGAACTCACTCTTGGGGATCTGTTATTGGATCTGTGAAGTGATCCTTCTTGGATGTTAGACCAAAGACAAGATAAACTAAATGGTCAAATGTTACATTGAGAGCAGGAACACAGAAAGCTGCTGGTTCATTTCTGTCCTGTTACATATCTCCAAGTTTCAGATTGGGGCTGAATTTCAGTCACAATGCGAAAGTCTCAAAAGCTGTTTATTGTCCTGCATGAATGCATCATCATAACATGAATTCCCTTGCAAGATAGGAAATGGAAACAGCTCCTGGAAGGTGTCTGTATCTCTGTGTGTGTGATTCTGTGTGTCTGTGTATGTCTGTTTGTGTGTGATTCTGTGTGCGTGTTCAATGTTTTATATCTTTTCAAACTGCATTGATATTGCCAGTCTCTCTTGCTTTTCCTAATTTATACACACTCAATATATAATAGACAAAGACAATATCTGCAGGAGTAGGCCATTCAGCCCTTAGAGTCTGCACTGCCATTCAATATGATCATGGTTGATCATTCCTAATCAGTATCCTGTTCCTGCCTTATCTCCATAACCCTTGATTCCACTATCGTTGAGAGGTCTATCCAACTCATTCTTAAATGAATCCAAAGACTGGGCTTCCACTGCCCTCTGGGGCAGAGCATTCCGCACCACCTCTGGGTGAAGAAGTTTCTCCTCATCACTGTCCTAAATGGTCTACCCCGTATTTTTAAGCTGTGTCCTCTGGTTCGGTACTCACCCATCAGTGGAAACATGTTTCCTGCTGCCAGTGTCCAAGCCTTTCGTAAGCTTTTACATCTCAATCCGATCCCCTCTCAGTCTTCTAAACTCAAGGGTATACAAGCCCAGTCGCTTCAGTCTTTTAGTGTAAGGTAATCCCACCATACCAGGAATTGACCTCGTGAACCTACGCTGCACTCCCTCAATAGCCAGAATGTCTTTCCTCAAATCTGGAGATCAGAACTGCACACAGTAGCAGTGCAGTTTTGCTGATATAAAATGGTGGATGTGGACAAATCTAAAATGTCTGCCTGACCGATTTGTGTCAGAAATACTTTCAGCAAGGGAGAGGGGGCAACGTGTCAAAAGCCATTTCCATTCATTGATGCTAGCAGAGATAGGAAATGGAGACAGCTCTTTGACGGTGATTAAAATGCAAATCCCAGAACCTGTTTACAGTGAATGCGGAGAGACAATGTCACATTCCAGTAAGGTCTGCCTTACTTTCCAAGCTCCTAATATATGAGAGAGACATACTATTCAAAACCGGATAGAGCTCAGCCACTGTATTGTAGATTTGCAGAGTTGGATCAGAAGCCTGCCTGGCTAGGCCTCATCCCAAATTGAAGGGTTTCTCAAATTCCACACTGACCTTCTGTGGGTTCAAATTGTGTGTTATCTACAAATAAAAGAAAATAATGCACCTGCAATTGAACAAAGCTTTTCTGGAACTTTGTGTCTCTGTTGGTTTAAGTATCTTTCAACAGGATTGAAGATAAATGAGACAGTGAGAGACAGGTAGCACTATAACCAGAATTGCAGTGCAATATAAAAGGTATATTAATACTTTCAGTGAAAGGGGAGAACAGAGGAGGATAGTCCTCAAACACGGAAAGTTGGCAGTCAGTAAAGTTGTGTAGTTTGTGACTGCATTATGTCTATGTGAGTCAAGATTTGAAACCACTTGGCCAATAGTACACTTTGTGACTCACTCCCAGGTACAAGTTATTTCACATAAAAAGGTTAACATACCCCTCGATTAGATTCCAGGCTGTAACTCACACCGGGCTATCTGTTATTCTGTATCTAAAACTCCCTGAACCCCTCGATTAGATTCCAGGCTGTAACTAACTCCAGGGTATCTGTTATTCTGTACATAAACCATCCTAAATCCCTCGATTAGTTTCCAATCTGTAACACATTCCAGGCTATCTGTTATTCTGTCAAGAAACCAATCTGAACCCCTCGATTGGATTCCAGGCTGTAACTCACTCTGGGCTATCTGTTATTCTGTATATAAACAACCCTGAACCCCTCGACTGGATTCCAGGCTGTAACTCACTGCGGGCTACCTGTTATTATGTATATAAACTACCCTGAAACCCTCGATTAGATTCTCGGCTGTAACTCAATCCAGGGTATCTGGTATTCTGTATATTAACCACCCGAACCCCTCGATTAGATTCCAGTCTGTAACTCACTCCGGGCTATCTGTTATTTTGTATGTAACCCACCCTGAGCCCATTGATTTGATTTCACTCCCTGACATGTTAAGCTCATGTTCCCAACACAATCTAATCTCAATAATGATTAATGCATCACTGGTCCTCCTATCTGCTAGCACTACCATCATGTTAACTTTCTGATGTTTACGTACATGATTACCTGTAGCAGTGAGTCGCAGGTAGACAGAGTGGAGCTGAACACATTTGGCACATTTGCCTAAATCAGTCAGAGCATTGAGTATAGGAGTTGTGGTGGTATGGTGCATCTGCACAGGATGTTGGTGAGGCCACTTTAAAAATACTGCGTACAACTCGGATTTCTGCAGAAATGACTTACACAGATGTTCCAGGACTGGAGGCTTGAGATATAGGGAGAGGCTGATTACGTTGAGGTGTTTCCCCCTGGAGTGTGAGAGGTTGAGAGGCAACATTATAGAGGTTTATAAAATCAACAGGGGAATGGATATTCTGAACAGCCATGTTCTGCTCCCAAGGATAGGGGGGTTCGGAACAAGACAGCATAGGTTGGAGGGGAGAGGGCGAATGATTTAAAAGGGACATGAAGGTAAATGTTTCACACAGAGAGTGGTGTGTGTACAGAAAGTGCAGTCAGAGGAAGTGGTCAAGGCGGGTACAATCACAGGAGGAATATTGGCCAAATGCTGGCAAATGGGACAAAATCAGATTTGATATCTGATCGGAGTGAACAGATTGGACTAACGGGTCTGTTTCCATTCTGCATGACTCTCTGATTCCATAAGAGGGATGACGAATAATTCTGAAAAGACCTTTCAAGTCGGAATTCTCTTCAGTGGAAGGTTATCGTGTCTCTGTCTTCACATTGATTGAAAGCTGCATTAGTTAAATATTTGACAAAGAAGTGAGTCATGCACAATGGGACGCAGACAGGAAAGTGGAGCTGAGACCACAACCTGATTGGCTACAATTTTAGTGCCTGGTGGAGAAGGCTCAAAGTATCTAATGACGCACTCCTGCTCCTCAGTCCCATGTTCCTGTGTTTCATTCAGCCCCTCAAACCTGCTAGACAGGAGCAGTTGGAGGCTACTTACTCCTATAACCTGTTGCACAGAAACACAGGAGACCATTCAGCCCCTCAGTGCTGTCCCACGCGGTTTGAAGTGAATTGGGAATTGGAAAACTCAGGCTGGGTACGAAAGAGGCCCCTCATCTCTCTTCACAGAGCTTCCCCTCTCTGCAACTTGTACTTCATTTGTTGGTCATGTTGTACATCCAGATTCAGTGTGAATACAGCTCCCATACCTCACTCAGGGATGGCTCACAAAATCCTCTGGTCTCTCTGTCTGCAACATTCAATAAGAGAACATTCATGAAAATAACAGCCACTAACTTTCCAATAACAGAATCTGAGAACATCAGAAACCGGCGCATGTTGTTCACCCCCCAAGCCTGCCTTGCCCTTCTTTAAAATCATGACTGATCTGCCCTCGGTATCAAATCGTCTTTCATCTCCAATTCTTCATCGCCCTCAACTCTCTGACAGGTCCATGTCCATACACCTCCTCTTCAAACATGTTCAGTCATCTAGCTCCCCGAACACTCTTGAGAAGAGAAATCCTGACATTCAATACCACCTGTTTGAAGAAAACACTTGCTGCTCCTATATCATGGCCTATTGATGTGAACAAAAGAGGTTGAGACAAGGGTTCAGGTAAAAATGACTGGCCCTGATATAAAGGCAGTGGTTAACTTCTGTTGACATAAAGGACCTTAACAAAACTGGACTTAATGGGAATCAGAGTAACCTCTCCAGTGTTTGGGGTCAAACATGGCTCAAAGGAAGATGTTCATCATCTCAGTCCTGGGTCACCTCTGTGCGAGATCCTCAGGGTAGCTTCCCCTTCACAAACATCTTCAGCTACTTCATTAATCTCTCCCCGCCCCTACCCTCCACACCATAAGATCAGACGTGGGGATGGTCGCTGAAGATTCCACAATGTTCAGACCACTTTGCCCCCCGTCCGCTCCTGAACTGGTCTTTGTCCATGTGTAGCAGGATCCAGATTCCATTGAGCCCTGTGCTGTTAAAATGTCCATAACATTCAAGTATCAGCACTGGCAGGTACTGCACATTGCCACAGTAAAATAAGAGTTCATTCAGCACCTCGCACTGGATTCACAGGAATATGAGGAAGCTATTCAGCCCATTGACACTATTGGAGAAGAACAGGGACAGCCCATTCAGTGCCTCCAGCCTATTACTCAGAAAGAGAAGGAGTCTAGTGTAATGGACCACACCAGAGCCCCTCGAAAATATTTGAAGGCCGTAGCATAGATTCTAATGTTTTTGTATTTTAAAGGAAATGTAAAGTGTCTGTTCCAGATGCAATGTGACTGGTCAACCTACTCGGTCTGAAGATAAACACTATCTACTTCAACACGAAAGAGAAAATGAAACCAAAGAAAGAGGAATTTAGAATAACGCAATTCTATTGGACAAGTTAACAGAATAATAGATCTAGGAACTATTACTAATCAACTGTTCAAATGTAGGAAACTCCCATAAACACAGCCCTTGGCAAAAAGAAATATTCAGACACAGATTGTCACAAACATTTCTCCAATCCATGAATTAAAAACAGCATCAAGAGAAATTTCAGAGAGGGTTGCAACCAGGAAACATTCACTGAAGCTTCCTGCTCTGTGGAGACCCAATAGTTTCTGATGTCACTGAGAAACCAAAACCCAGAGATCCTAATCTGTGAGAGCTGGCCACACCCATTCAGGCTGCATTAAAATAAACACAAGGCCTCACTAGCTGTTACTCAAGTGGTCTTAACTAGCCAGCTTGGTAACAATCGTTCAATCTCTCTTAAAATTTTCCAGGACAAAATAACCTCTTAAAGCTGCAGCATTGTCACACTAGTCAGTACCATGAGCTGTCAAACAGGAACCAGGGGAAACCAGTCAGGCCCTTGGCCCTGTCCAATCGGACGAGGTTGAAGCCAATCACTCCCTTGAGTCACTTAAACAGGAACAGCAGGAGGCCATTCCCACCTCAATGCACTTACACGGGGGCAGAATGAGGTAATTTTTGCTGATTCCTGATGAATGTCTTATGCTCAAAATGTCGATTCTCCTGGTCCTCGGATGCTGCCTGACCCGCTGTGCTTTTCCAGCAATTGATGCTCTACTCTGATCTCCAGCATCGGCAGTCTTAAGGGTCTCCTAATTGTTGCTCTAACATGATGAACAAGTGGGGCAGAGGATGCACAGACAGACTGTTCCACGTTGTTCCTCTTGGCTCTGTTGTTTATGATACACATGTGGGACTTTAACGTGGTTTTCTAGTGGTGAGCAGGGAAGCCATATGTCTGGTGTGAAGTCTCAAGAAGGCGTCTTCCATCTCCAAGAAGACAGCCTGGTGTTCTCTATGTAGGGCGGAAGCTGATGTGTATGGCTACCTGTTTCAGTTGGAAGGTATTGTGGCTGCTGTTGGGGATTGTAAATAACCTGACGTTCAGTACAGGGTTCACTCACCGACTGCAGAATAACGTGGGGAGAGTTAATTTAAGCATATAAACTATTAGGAAAGTCATGTTAGACTGATGAATGGACTCTCTAAGTTCAAATAATGTTTGTCTTGTTCATGTTGATCTTGTCTAGTGCATGTCCTGTTCAGTGTAACCTGTATGCCTTACTCTGTCCAAGTCTATTTCCAACCTATGATCTGCCTGGCCATGCTTACTATGATCTGCCTCCACTGCTCATAAACAAAGTGTTTCCCTGGACTGAGGTACACGTGACAATAAATCAAACCAATCAATCCTGGGTAAAGTATAGAATTTCTCTCCCTGTCAATGTCTCTTTTGGAAATAAGTGATCGCTGCCACTCCTCGTGTTTCAGCATTACAATTTCTACGTCTCTCACGTCTCTACAGATTAAACACTCAGCTTATTCACTCTATCCTCATGTTACCATCACCGGTGTCTGTGGTAAGGAGATCATTCCTTACAAAGGAGATCAAATCCATAGAGAGTGCCCCAAATGCTCTCTCAGCAAGGCTCTACAACAGCCGGAAGATGGCTTTACTTATGTTCTCGAATCATCTTACAATGAAGGACAGCATACCATTGACTGCACACATTACTTACACAGGGTTTGATTCGGAGCAGTCAGCATAGACTTGTGAGTGGGAGATCATGCTTCCCAAATTTCTTAGTGTCCTTTGATGAAGTTACCAGGACGTTTGATGACGGCAGAGTGATAGACGTAGTCTCTATGGAGTTCAGTAAGGCCTTTGATAAGGTTCCACATGGCAGGCTGCTCAGGAAGGTTACATCTCTTAGAATGTTGGGGTACTGGCCAATTGGATACACAGTTGGCTTGATGGTAGGAAGCAGAGTGTTGAGTGGAAGGATGTTTGTCAGACCGGAGGCTTGATCCATTGCTGTTTGTTGTCTATGATTTGGTTGAGAATGTACAAGGTATGATTCGTAAGTTTGCAGATGACACTAAAGTAATTGGGAGCATGATCAGTGAGGAAGTTTATCAGAAATTGCAGCAGGACCTTAATCAGGTGGGAGATGGGCCGAGAAATGGCAAATGGAATTTAATATAGAAGCGTGAGGTCTTGCATTTTGGAAACTCATATCAATGTAGGAGTTTCCTGGTGAATGTGAGGGTCTTAAGGGGTGCAGTGTGCAGAGGGACCTTGGTGTTCAGGTGCACAGTTCTCTGAGAGTGGAGTCACCGGAAGACAGGGAAGTGAAGAAGGCTTTTGGCACATTGGCCTTCATCAGGCAGGATATTGAGTATCGAAGTTGGGACGTTATGTTGCAGTTACACAGGACTTTGCTAAGGCCGCACTTGGAGTATTGTGTTCCGTTTTGTCACCTTGTCATGGGGAGGATGTTATTAAATGAGAAAGAGTGCAGAAGAAAATTACAAAGACGTTGCCAGGACCCAATGGTCCGAGTTATAGGGAGAGGTTGGACAAGCTAGGACCTTTTCTTTCGAGTGTAGGAGACTGAGGGGGGGAACCTTATAGAGCTGTATAAAATCACGAGGGGTATGGATAGGGTTAATGTTTTCAGTCTTTTTCCAAGGTATAGAGAATCGAGGATTTGAGGGAATCAGTTTAAGGTTAAAGGGGAAGGAATAAAAGGGAACCTGAGGGGCCACTTCTTTACACAGAGGATGATACGTGGATGAGTTGCCAGCAGATTTGGTTGAGGGGTGTACATTAACAACATTTCAAAAACATTTGGATAAATATGTGGATAGGAAAGGATTGGAAGCATATGACCCAACTGCAGGGAAATGGGGTTAGCGTGGATGGACAGTTACAAGGTGGAGTCGAACCCCTCTGTTAATTAAACCCAAACACCCAGAAAAGCTCGCCTCACCTTGTAATCTGTTAAAACATGAGCGACAGAGATCTCCTACATTCCACTATTTAAACAAAAATTATCAAGTTAGTTTCTTAACTTAAATAGTGAACACTAAACAACAACTATTCACAAATACAAGCCCCTCTTTTCTTAGCTACTTACTGTCTGACTCCAACTCTGTAAAAATGTGCTGTTCCAACAACCCACATATGAAACGTTAAAATCTCAAGTCCATTCAGTCTCTATCTTCCCCGCTGTGTTCACTCTTTCAGCTGCTGATCTCCCTGGGTCATATTTTTCTTTAATTGCAAGTAGGTTTACATGAACATGTGTCTTTGATAGAGAGTGTTTGAGATAGCCAGTTAGCACTCCTGCTCTACAGCAGTTGCTCTGCTGTTGGATGGCAGTGGCTCTCCCTCTATTTTCAAAATGCTGGGTTTATATACTCCCCATGATATCATAATTCTCATACTTTGATTTCTGTCCAGGTGTCCAAACAATAATATTCAAATTCTGTTAGTTTCTGGTATCCTGAGCGTTATTTAAACTCTTTGGTTGGATTTGAATGGCTGTCAAAACAGCAACCAAAACTCAGGTATCCATTTCTCAGCTAATGGTGACATGTGGAACAGTGTGACCTTTAGCTGGCATCTGTGGCTTTAATTTCTATTCAACAAAACCCGTTCTGTCTTAAAGTGTCCATACATGTTTTTGGCTTCATAACATCTTCCTGCTTCAGAAAATAAAATGAACCAGCAGAATGAAAAGATGGCATCATTCCTTTTCCTCTAATTCTTAATCCCAATTATATGAAATGCAAAAGTATTAATCTCAGATATATCACTCATATTAATTCTGCAAACCAACACAACACTGGAATAAGTCAAATCTTATCTACACTGCTTTCCTTTAAATCCGCGAAAACCCATCTGCTATCACATTGTAGGAGCCACAGCCTGTACATTTTGTGAGTGTAAAGTCGGTAAGGTAAGACTCCAATTAAATAGTCTCATATACTGGTCTTTAAATATTCCAAAAAATGTGAGAGATTTGTCGTTGTCCACAACCATCTCCGACAATTTGTTTGTTATATGCACATTAAAAAAGTGTCAGGCCAGTGTGAAACTTAATCATTCTTGTTCAATAATGGAGATTTTGTATTTTCTTTTTCTGGTGGATATTGAGTTTTTCAACAAGTAGCCAATTAGCCATTCAATTCCATCATCTTCTTTCTGTATCAATACATCTCTGACCCCTATATCCCGAGCATCAAACCCAATTTTCAAGGGGCTTCAGAACATTTGGTGTAGCTAAAGCTGGTGTGGTGATTAATACTGCTTTAAAATTCTCAAATGCCTCCTGGCATTGTTCTGTCCACCACAATTCTATGTTCTTCTTTAATAAATCCATCAGTGGTGCCAATACGCTGCTGACATTTGGAACAAACTTCTGATAGAATCCACTCAGTTCCAAAAATCGAAGCACCTCTTTCTTCGAGGATGGTCGTGGAAATTCCTCAAAGCCCTTCGTCTTTGTGTTCCATGGGATCAACCTTCCATGTCCAATGTAATGTCCCAAGAACGTCCCCTCTGCCTTCGCGAATTCTGTTTTCTTTAAGTTTATTACCAAGTTTGCTTCTTGTAATCGTTCAACATGTTCTGTCAACTGTAAAATGTGAGCTTTCAATCACTTACTCAAGATCACTACATCATACAGATAAGCTGCACAATTTGTTCGTATGGCCACAACTCTGTTTCTGAGTCTTAAATGTGGCTGGTGCATTATTCATCCATATGAAATACTCGATAAAGTGTTTTGTCATCTCTGGTATATTTACGAGATAGTTTAACTGACTCCACGTTTTTTTTAAATTTGAAACGGGCCACTAAACCTGGATTTGAAGAGATTTCTTACCACTGGTGGTAATAATAATACATCATCCCCACGGGAAATCTTCAAAGTTTCAGTGTTTTTATCTGCCACCTGCTTCACTCTGTGCTGTGCTCTTCAGATACCGCTTAGAAAACTCAACGACTCCATCTACTCTCTCCTTTACCTCGTAGACATATTCCAGGTGTGAGATTTCCGACTTCGGTCCTGTCAATTTATATTTAATTAATTTCAAAGGACCTCTCACTTCATGTACGAATATTATCTCAAAGGAAGTAAAGTGAGTAGATTTATTTGGGGCATCGCTAATGGCAAACAATTTAATGGGGCACCTTTATCCCAATCATTTGGCCAACCATGACAGTACGCTGTTAACATAGTCTTCAGCGTCTGATGCTAACTTTCCAAGGCTCCCTGGGATTCAGGATGGGACGCCCTTGATTTGAAGTGCTGTATGCCTAAGCCATCCATGACTTCCTTAAACAGCTGAACGGTAAAATGAGACCCTTGGTCTGACTGAATCTCTCTGGGTAGCCCACAGCGAGTAAAGAAAGCTACCAACTCCTCCACCTCCCTTTTTGCTTTGACACTCCAATAATGGAATTGCCTCTGGAAATCTGGTAGACACATCCATTATGGTCAGCAAGTATTGGTTTCCGCTTTTACTTTCGAAAGGGGAGCTACACAATTAATCATAACCCACGTGCAAGGTTATTCGAATGCAGGAATTGGCAAGAAAGGTGCTGGTTTTATTACTGCCTGTTACTTACCTACCATTTGGTATGTATGACATGTACAACAAAAAATAACTGCATCCTTGTGCATTCCAGACCACTAGAAATGCTTCTGTACCTTATCCTGAGTCTTCTGTACACCTAAGTGACCGCCTGCAGTTAGTTTATGAGCTACCCGTAACACTGCCCGTTACTGCGAACACAACCTGGTGCACTTCGGCCCATTTCCATTCTGCAGTAACCTATCGGGGTCTCCATTTTAACTTTATGATTCTATCTTTAAGTTAATAACGTTCAACAATATATTCTGATTCCTTTTCTGTGTGTGTGCATGTGTATGTGTGTGTAAATGTGTGTGTATATATCTGTTGTAAGTCCATTAGCCTTTCAGGACTAAACACCTCTGCCTGATCCTCTGCCTGTTCAGGTTTTTCCTGCACCGTTACATCAAACAGGGGGTCAGGTCACTGAGCATCAAACCATTTGTCTTTTTCGTTCGTTTTTCCTTCCTGCTGTAACTTATGACAGTAGAATCTTGTTCCTACACAGTCTGGAAAAAAATCCTTGGTAATTTTCTTTTAAATCACCAATTCCCTAGTCTTCCTTTGGCTTCTCCACCACAAGGGGTGCCTATCCCACCTCGCCTCCTGCGAAATCGTTCCCAAGAACAAACTGTCTTCCTGGAACTGACACTCTGTTATTCACTGTCACTGTTACTTCCCTAATCTTGATTTGGCATTCCATCCTGATGTTACCCAAGGGAATGTTTAATTTCTTTCCCCATTCCTCAAATTAACATGCTCTTCTAATACTACTGCAGCTGCCTATTTCTCTGATACATCAAAGTGCTTACCCAACTCCATTACAATTTCAGCTTCCCTTTTGTCCCTGGTTAAACCCAATTCCAACCTATTTGCTAATTCTAAAAAATGTTCTCCTTCTGTCTTTCTAAACTTCCTTGGAAAATTTGGGAACCTCTTTAGTAATGATAAAAGCCATTTCCCTCACTTTTCATTTAACTAACCACAATAACAAAATAAAACGAATTTTCCCACTGGTTTTATTTGAAGATCAAAGTTACTAATTGCAATGAGTTGGAATGTGCTGGGACCTGTTGTATCTCAAATCTGTTGTATCTGTTGTATCTCAAGTCGGTCCAAGTGCCACACGGCAAGGCCCCAAACTGTTATGACATCAATGTAGAACCCCTTTGTTAATTCAAATCACACACCTAGAAAAGCTCACCTCACATTATAATCTGTTAAAACGTGAGCGACAGAGAAGTCCTAAATTCCACTAATAAACAACAAATAACAATTTATCTGTATGCAAGTTAGCTCGCTGAGCTTGAAGGTATGTTTTCACAAATTTCGTCACCATGACAAGGTGACATCATCAGTGAGAATCTCCGCTGAAGCTCTGGTGGTATGTCCCACCTCTCCATTTATAGGTTTTGGTTTCTTAAATTGGGTGATGTCATTTCCGGTTATCTTAACAAGAGAATGTAGACAGGATCTAAATAGATGCGTTTATTGATGGACGTCTGTTTAGAATACCATTCCTCTCAGAAGGTCCTTGCGTGTCTTCGTATGTGTGAGTGCTTTGTACCAGTCAGAGTGGTGCCGTTCTTTGGCTGTATGTATGGAACATAGTGATAGTGCGTCATGTCTTTTGGTGGACAGTTGGTGTTCATGTATCCGCGTAACACAACAACAGGACAGTTTCAATGGTGGAACAATGATTTTATACACACTATTTAATCAATGTGTGTGTGCAGAAAAGTCGCATTTTTCATATGTGAGCAACACATTGTAAATGAACAACAGAGACACAGTTAACGAAAGATGATGCATATGATGTATAAAATTGATAAAACATTAAAACATGTTTTGATCCTCTCAACGTTCCCTCCTTTTCTGGGATTCCAACTCTAATCTCTCATTCTCACCAGGATCTGTGCTCCAAACTCTTGATTCTGGTGTCCCAACTTATTTCAGTTAATCGGCTTTCTACAGGGACTTCAATATGTTGCCCTGCTGGGTTCTTTCCAAAACTAGTGTCTGTCATATTATTTGAGATAAATATTCTGGCTTCAGACTCAGCATTTGAACATATTACTCTGTTGTACATGCACTGTACAAAGGACCACAGCACACAGGCTTTGGCAAAACATTGGGGGATGTTCATCTACTTCTTTTGATAATGTAGTTTTCTCATTTTCCACATCTCCATATCTATATCCTCTCTCTCGTTCTCCCTTTGTATCTAGTTAAGAAATCCACCAATTATTCTTCGTGTCCCATCTCCCAAAACTCCTTCTTTCAGTTTATATCTAACGCTCTCTTCCAGATGTAATGTGGTTATAATTAAGCAATGGAACTACAAAGACATGCGGGCATTGCTAGCCAGAGTTAATTGGAAGGGGAGCTGAGCAGGAAAGACCATGGAGCAGCAATGGGAGGAGGGTCTGGGGATAATTCGAAAGATAATACCAGAAATGCAACCCCAAGAACTTGAAACATGCTCATGGGAGAACAAGGCAGCCATGAGTGATAATGCATCAAACCAAAAGAGGAAACATACAATATGGTGAAGATGATTGGGAATCCAGAGAATTCATTGGCTCTGAAACTACATAAGGCTGGCATCACTGACACTACAGAGCTCTTAATCATGATCAGGGAATGAAACAGAGGAAACACATTGACTTTAAGCACAGAATATGGTATTTCTCAAGGAAAATGTGTCAGGTGAATTAAACATTTGCATTAAGATCATTTAAATGTTTTTGCAGAATGTGTCAGATTGGAAGCAATACCCGGGGAGAGAGACCCTCAGCAGGATGAGAGTATGAAAATGGAAGTATTGCCACATCAGAAACCGGGTTTGGTCACTGAGTGCTGGGCTGATGGGTGAATGAGTCTCAGTGAGAATTGGGGAACAGACAGCAGAATTGCATTGCAGATATTGCAGCTCGAAACTGCGTATTCACTTAGTGCTGACGACCACAGCAGCAGGAGAGTCAGACATGCATTAAACCACAACCTGTAACTTGTTGCCAGGGAAACACCTCAGTCTGTCATTACCATCAACACCATCTATAGCTCAGTGTCGAGTGTGGGTGAACATGTCAGAGTCAGATTCCCATGAACTTTCACCTGATGCTAACTCATTAAAGATACCAGACTTGACCAACCAATCTGAACGAACTCCTGCAGTCCTGCCGCATTCAGTCATAAATGATGATGGACGATTAAACAACTGACTGGAGGAGAGAGCTCCAAAAACATTGCCATGCTAAATAATAGAACAGACCTGCACATCAGTGTAAAAGAGAAGATGTTTTATCTGCACCATCTTCTGCCAGCAGTGTTGAGTCGATGATACACCTCACCCTCATCATGATGCCCACAAAATCACAGATGCCAGTCTTCAACCAATTTGATTCGCTGCACGTCACATGAAGAAACAGGTGAACACAGTAGATACGACAAAGGCAATGGGTCCTGACTCCATTCCTGCAATAGGACTGAAGACTTGTGCTGCACAACAAGCCGTGTCCCTGGGGAAGCTGTTGCATTCCAGCTCCAACTCTGGCATGTCCCTGGCAATGTGGAATATCACTCAGCCATGTCCCGTCCCCTAAAACGGGAATAATTACAATCTGACCAATTACCACCTCCTCAGTCCCATCATGACGGTCAAATTGGTGGGAGTTCTTTTTGACAGAGCTTCCCAGCAGCACAGAAATAACCTGCTCAGTGTGGTTTCCGATAGGTCCCCATGTGGAGATGGTGCTGTTGTGGTAATGTCACTGGATTACTAATCCAGACCAGGCTAATGCTCTGGCAGTGTGTGGAAGTTAAAAACAATTAATAAAATATCGAGATCTCAAATCTGGGGTCAGTAACAGTGACCTTGAAGCCAATATTGATTGTAAACAGAATTTCCTTCTCCAAAGTACTTTTAGGAAGTGAATCTCCCGTGATTTCCTGGGCTGGGCTAAAACTGACTCCAACGACCTTGACATGTGATAGACATTTCAATGGTCTCTGAACCCCAAGCAAGGGCACTCATTTGTATCAAACTACTCCGAGGTCTGAAAGGATGAAACCGGACAGAACACCCAGCCTCAGCATCAGTGTCGGAAAAGGGAATAGGAACACAGTCCTGTCGACCCTGCAGAGACCTCCTTCCTAACATCTGAGAGCTTGTGACAACATTTACAGAGCTTTCCCACAGACTGCACAGAAACATCGGGAATGGAAAACACATTTAGCCTCCTCATTATAGTTCATGGAAAAAATCGCCTCAATGCACTTACCCCACACGATATACATATCCGTTAATGAAAGTACGTTTGGTCCATCGAGTTTGCTACCCAATTCAATATAATGATGGTTCGCCCTTCATTTCTCCACCATACTTCTGCTCTCCCACCATCCCTTTACTGTCTCTAAATCCTTATTTATAAGCAGTGTCTCGGTTTCCAGGTGCGAGCGTATTCCCCAAGTTCCCCAGTCAGCGAGAGCAGACATTTATTATCATTTCAATACAGAGTGACTGCCTGTACCTAACACTGTGGCCCCTTGTTTTACAAGTCGCAGCCAGGGGAATTATCATCCCTGCTTCCAAACTGTCTCACCCTGTCAGAGTTTTGTATATTTCACTGAGATCTCCACTCATTTTCCTAAGCCCCATGAAATACTGTCCAAGTCACCCCAAACTCTGCTCCCACCACAAGCCTGTCATCCCAGAGATCAGTCTGGTCATCCTTCACTGCTCTCCATCAATGTCAGGTTTGTCCTTTATTATATAAGGAGACCAAAACTACACACAATACTGCACAATGTTCGAGATGGGATCTCACCAAGGCCCTGTACAGCTGCAGTAAGACACCTTTTCTCCTGGACTCACATCCCCCTGAAATGAAGGTCCACACACCATTTATCTTCCTCACTGCTTTCTGTTTCTGCAATATTCCTTTCAGCGACTGGTGTACAAGGAGATGCAGATCCTTTTCAGTGTTACAGCTCCCCACTTAAAGGGTCTGTATACACTGGTCAGCGTGCCAATGCCATGCCCAGTATTGACTTCTGGTTTCAGAACTCTCTGCGCTGCAGGGACATCAGAGGTTTATGCAGAAGGAAACAACAAAAAGGAGCATACGTCCCTTTGTAGATCAACATGTCTCAACCAATGCTTTCGAAATGGTAGGCTGCCATTTATCGTTTCCACCAAAGAACACACCGTCACCTCTATCCACATTGTGCTCCGTCTGCCACGTATTTACCCATTCACTCCACTTGTCTTAGTCTTCTCGGTGCTTTTATATAACCTCCTCACCCACTCACAATCCCACACCCGTTAGTGCTGTCAGCAGGCTGGGATATATTGTATCTGATTCCAGCAACCAAATGTTTAAAGGGCAATGTGAACAGCTGGGCCCCAAGCACTGATCCCTGCGACACCTCAGCAAACTTCCTCTGTTAATTTCTATTTATTTATTTCATGAATCTGGGCATGACTGGTTCGGCCAGCATTTCTTGCCTGTCCCTAATTGCCCTTGAGAAAGTGGTGGTGAGCTGCCTTGTTGAACGCTGCAGTCCGCCTGCTGTGGTTGACCTCCAATGCCATTAGGGAGAGAATCCCAGGATTCTGACCCAGTGACTGTGAAGGAGCAGTGATAAATTTCCAAGTCAGGATGTTGAATGGCTTGAAGGGAACCTGACGATGATGGTATTGCCATACATCTGTAACCCTTGTCCTTCTAGATAGACATGGTCGTGAGTTGGGACGATGGCATCTGAGGATCTTTGGTGAATCATTTCATTGTAGCATGTAGATAGTAAAACACTGCTGCTGCTGCTGAGCGTTGATAGTGGAGCATTGTGGATGAAGGGACAGTCAGACTGGCTGCTTTGTCCTGGATGGTATAAAGGTTCTTGAGTGTTGTTGGGGCTGCACTCATCCAGGCAAATTGGGAGTCAACTATTACACTTCTGACTTATGCATTGTAGATGATGGACAGACTTTTGGAAGTCAGGATGTGAGTTACTCGCCGCAGTATTCCCAGCTTCGGACCTGCTCTTATAGTTACTGTGTTCATGTGGCGAGACCAGTGAGTTTCTGAGCAATGATTACCCACCAGGAATTTGATACTGGGGATTCAGTGATAGTAACACCACTGAATGACAAGGGGCAGGTTAGATTGTATTTATTGGTGACGGTCACGGTCTGGCATTCGTGTGGGCTGAATATTACTTGCCACTTGTCAGCCTGGATACTGTCCAGATCTTGTCGCGTTTAAACATGGACTGCTTCAGTATCTGAGGAGCCACAAATGTTGCAGAACATTGTACAATCATTGGCGAACATCCCCACTTCTGACCTGAAAAAAAGAAGGTCAATGATGAACCAGCCCTGAAGATGTTTTCGGTCACTGCCCGAGTTACTCCTACAGATTTGGAGCTGAGTTGACTGACCTCCATCAACCATGACCATCTTCCTTCGTTTCAGGTATGATTCTAACCAGCAGGGAGTTTGCCCCGGATACCCATTGATTCCAATATTGCTAAGGCCCCTTGATACCACACAGGGTCGAATGCAGCCTTGACTTAAAGAGCTGTAACTCTCACTCTACCTCTGGAATTCAGCTGTTTTGTCCATGTTTGAACCATGGTAATGAGTCAGGAGCTGAGTGGCCCTGGTGGAGCCCGAACTGGGCGTCATTGACCAGGGTATTGCTGAGCAGACGCTGCTTAAAAGCATTGAGAACTTCTACCACTTTACTGATGACTGAGAGAAGACTGGTGAAGTGGTATTTGGCCGGATTGGGTTTGTTCTCCTTTTTATATCCAGGAGATACTTGGGGTAATTTTCCACATAATCAGGAAAAGCCATTGTTGTAACGGTATTGAAACAGTTTGGCTTGGGGAGTGGCAAGTTATGGAGAACAAATTTTCAGTACTATTGCCAGAATGTTGTCAGATTATGGATCCTATGGAGTATCCAGTATCTCCAATCCTTTCTGGATATCATGTGGACTGAACCAAATCGGTTGATGACTGTTAACTGAATTGCTGAGGACCACTGGAGGGGGCTGAAATGGATCATCCACTCAGCATTTCTGACTGAAGATTGTTGCGAATGCATCAGCCTTATCTTATACATTGAAGTGCTGGGCTCCTCCATCATGGAGGAAGGGGTTATTTGTGGAATCTCTTCCTCCAGTGAATTGTTTAATTGTCCCCAACGTTTATCGACAAGATGTGGAAGGACTGCAGAACTTAGATTTGAACCGTTGCTTGTGGGATCACTTAGCTCTGTCTATCACTGCTTATGCTGTTTGGTGCACAAGTAGTCCTGAATGGTGGCTTCACCAGGCTGGCACCTCATTGTCAGGTATGCCTGGTGCTGCTCCTGCCATCCTGCACACTCCATTGAACCAATGTTGATTCTCTGGATTGATGGCAATTGTCGTGAGGGGGATATGCCAGGCCATGAGGTTATGCGGGAGTACAATTCCACTGCTACTGATGACCCACAACACCTTATGAACATCCAGATTTGAGCTGCTAGATCTGTTTGAAGTCTGCTCTATTAAGCACCGTGATAGTACCACCCAAAATGGTGGAGGTTATTCTCAATATGCAGGTGTGACTTTGTCTCCACAATGACGATGCGGTGGTCACTCTTGCCGATACTGTCATGGACAGATACTTCTGCAAATGGCAGATTAGTAAGGCTGTGGTCAAGTATGTATTTTCCTCTTGTTGGTTCCTTCATCACTTGCCGCCAGCTATATCCTTTAGGACCTGGCCAGCTTGATCAGTAATGCTGTCGCTGAGATACTGTTGGTGGTGAACATTGAAATCCCCCACCCAGAGTACATCTTGCGTACGTGCTACCCTCAGTGCTTCCTCCAAGTGTTGGTCTGCATGGAGGAGTACTGATTCATCAGTTGAGAGAGGCTGGTACAGAGTAATCAGCAGGAAGTTTCCTTTCCCATGTGCAAACTAATGCCATGAGACTTCATGGGATACAGGGTCACTGTTGAGGACTCCCAGAGCAATTCCCTTCCAACTGTATCCCACTGTACTCCCACTTCTGCTGTGTCCGTCCTGCTGATGAGACAGGAGATATCTGGGGAAGGTAATGGGGAGTATGGGACATAGTCATACTCACAGAATCATACCTTTAAGTAAATGTCAGGCTGTTGCTTGACGAGTCTGTTTACTTCTATTCACTGTTTCCTGCCAGCTGTCCCATTCTAGAAACAAATCCATATATTCGCCCCAATCCACTCAGATTTTATTTTGCAAATTGAGCTTGGAGCTTTACCAATATTTTTCTAAAAATCATAATGTTTTTCATCATTGCTTCTCTTTCATTTGTCTCCCAGTTTGTTTCTCAAACATAATTCCCATTTCATAAATCTATGTTAGTGTTGTCTATGACCATTACTTTCTGCAACAATTATTTCTAAACCATTTACGAACTATGTTCTATGTTCAATGTACTCTATCATTTTCCCACACCAGACTCGGGTTTCCTTGTATTGTTAGAAAGTTTTGTGAAGACAGAACGGAAGTAGTAGCTCCATAGTTCTGCTATTTCCATGATCCCCATTTTCCATTCTCTGGTTTCAAACAGTCAGGAAATTGCACTTGTTTTCTCATATTTCTAACATTGACGTAATTTAACAAGCAAATACAGTTCGCTCTTATAACCATTATGAATATAACTCTTCAGAACCTCATCAATTCCTGCCTTAAACTGCTCAATAATTGACCTTCCACACCATACATTCACAGGGGCATAGGGTCTGTGCCGACAGAAATACAGCACGATGGAAACTACTCCCACTTTCCTACACCAGGCCCATAGCCTGGATTGTTATGACACTTTCAATTGCTCGTCCAAGTGCTTTTTAACGATTGTGAGGTGATCATTCCCCTCTCAGGAAGTAATCCCAGAACGCCACACCTCGAGGTGAAAAAATGTTTAAATCATCTCTGAACCTCAAACTTTTCACTTTAAAAGTGTGCTCCTTTGTTCTTGACCCTCTCACTAAAAGGAACAGCTGCTGTCTATCCACCCTGTCCATGTCCCTTATAATCTTATCCTTCTGAATAACTGACTCCTCAGCTTTCTCTACGTCAAAGTAAACAACCTGAGCTTATCCAGCCTCTCTCCATAACTGATATGCTCCATCCCAGGGAACATCCTGGTGAATCATCTCTGCACCATCTCCAGTACAATCAAATCCTTCCTGGAATGTGGTTTTCGGAGCTACATATAGTATTCCATTTTGTCGGAACCAAAGTCCTGTATTGCTCTTATAATCTACAAGGAGAAAGTGAGGACTGCAAATGCTGGAGATTAGATCTTTAAAAATGTGTTGCTGGAAAAGCGCAGCAGGTCAGGCAGCATCAAAGGAGCAGCAGAATCAACGTTTTGGGCATAAGCCCTTCTTCAGGAATCTGCCCGAAACATCGATTCTCCCGCTCCTTTGATGTTGCCTGACCTGCTGCGCTTTTCCAGCAACACATTTTTAAGCATTAACCTGTCCAGTCACATTCAGGGATGTGTGGAGAAGCACAATCTGAGCTTCCCAGTATGCTGCCATTCATTGAGTACTCACCTGTCTGGTTCCTTCTCCCAAAGTGCATCACCTCATATTTATCAGGGTTACATTCCACCTGCCATTGATCTGCCCATCTGACCATTCCATCTGCATCTTCCTGTAACTTCAGGCCTTCCTCCTCACTGCTAACCACCCAGCCAATCTTTATGTCAAATATACACTTACTTATCTCACCTCCCCCACTCTCCACCTAGCCCCCTCCACATTCACATCGATATTTTGTTATGAATAACATAAACAATAAGGTACACAGCACTGATCCCTGTGGTACACCAGGGGACACTGGTCTCCAGTCACACAAACAGCCTTTTCCCACCACCCTCTGCCTCCTGCCAATAAGACAATTTTCATTGTAACTTGTCATGTTATCCTTCATATTGTGAGATTTTGCTTTATTTTTCAGTTTCCCAGGTGGAAATTTGTCAAAGGCCTTCCTACAAAAGTAAATAATCGACCTCCTCAAACGAATTCAATCAAATCCATTGGATGTGACTTCCTTCCGTTCAAGTCATGACAATTATCCCTGATCAAACCTTGTGACTCTGATTGGAGTTCGATTTTATCCTTCCCTATTTTATCCAGTAGTTTCCTTAACAGTGATTTAATACTCACTCGTCTATAGTTCCCTGGTCTATCTCTCCCACCCTTACTGTGAAGTGGAATCATATTAGCAGTTGTCCAGTTCTCTGGCACCTCCCCTATGGTCAGATTCTAATTAAAATATTCAGTCAGGGTCTTTCCTCCTTCGACCCCAACAACCTCCTGTGATACAACTCATTCAGACATGGAGATTGGTCCAAATTTATCCAGAACAAAGCCTCAAATCCTTTCTCATGTTTTACATCAATCTGTTCAAGAGCTTCGCCGTCCGTCTTCTTGAATTCTGTACCTGGCTCCTCCTTCTTCCAAGTAAAATAGATGTGAAGGTCTCATGTAACAATCCATCAATGTTCTCCAGCTTGACACACAGATTGTCACTTGGTTTCTAATGGACACTAACTGTTTGCTGATTATTCTGTTCTACTTGTTCGTGTGGAATATCGTGGGATTCTTCGTTATCTCGCCTGCTTGTACTTCTTCATGTCCCTCTGTAATTCAGTCCTTTCGATGTTTCTAAGATTCACCACAATCAATTCTCATGTTTTGAATTTCGAGATTACAGGCTGAGGTTCCCCATCAGACAATCTTGGCATTTTACGGATTAATCTGGATAATACCTTTTGAAGTTTGTCTGTAGTCAGTATATTCTTTCTTAGATTGGGACTCCGAACGATACACAATATTCTACATTTAGTCTCACCAACGCTCGATGCAACTGGTGCACGAAATCCTCTATCTTCCAATTACATTCACATGAATGTAAACCTAAGTTTTACTTTCCCACTGGCATATGTTCTTCCCAATACCTCTCGCTTTAATTTTTCTTATGAACTTGCTGTGTGAGATCTTTAAAAAAAGCTCATGAATATCCAACTATACGTCATCCAATGGTTCATCATTGCCTATGTCCACAAGAATCATCTTCAAACCACTCCAAATAATGTTTGACACTTCTGGTTTTCCTTTCATCGGTACATTCTCACACTCCCCAGTTATGTTATTACCGTCTATATATCTAGTAGCATGTTCTTTGTAATCGAGTCCAACAGACACCCAAATGCGGATGACAAGATAACTGGTCTGTTGTTAACCACTCTCCATCTTCATCCCTTCTTAAACTGTCGGATAATATTTATAATCTTTGACTTATCCAGATTGGCTAAATGACTTTCGGGAATGTGTCGGAAAATAAAGTGAAAATCCGCGATGCAATCAATATGTCTATTGCTGCTTCCTCTGAAATTCTTGTATGAAGTATATCTAGTCTGTCAGATTTATAAATACTCAATCCAGTTTTCTTTTCAAAGATGACCCCAACACTGATAAGAATGACCTTAGACGTTACTTACACAAGTCCCATGGTCACTTGGTATTTCTGGAAGAATTTCTGGACATTCTTCCATGAAGATAGACACAAAGAAACTGTTTCTTTTCCCTGCAATTTCTCTGTTCTCTGCAATAGATTATCCTGAACGCACACCAACTCTTCCACATTTGACCTTGTTTTTATTTTTTTCATACATCGATAGAGGCTTTTTAGCAGTCTTTATGTTTTTCTTTCATTTGCACGCTTTTTCTCTTTTTGATTTTATTCTCAGTTTCTTGGTCATTCTTTGCTGGGTCCTACATCTCTCTGAATCCACTGGCTTACTGCAACACTTGGCAGTTTTCTAAGCTGCGTCCTTTCATCTAATAGGTAGATGAAGGTGGGGTTGAAAGTGATAGTCAGAGAGGAAGGAGGGTGGAACAGACTGATAGGGAGGAAGGTGGACACATAGGAATGTTCAAAAGGGCGGTGCTGATTTGGAAGTTTGGAGTAGGATAAGATGGGATTAGGGGAAATGGGGAAATGGGGAAATCCATTATAATCCCCTGTGGTTGGAGGATCCCAAGGCAGAAGAGGAGGCTTTCTTCCTTCATGATTCTGTTGGGTTGATTTGGCGATGGATCAGGCCCAGGATCCTCATGTACTTGGCAGAGTGGGAAGGGGAATTAAAGTGCTCAGCCACAAGCTGATGGATTTATTCAATGTGGCTGTCTGAGAGATATTCTCTGAAATGATCCACAAGTTGACCTCCTGCCTCACCAATGTAGAGAAGACCACATTGGGTTTAATGGATGCAGTAGATGAGGCATTCTGTCTCCCTTCGTCACCTATCACTTTCAACCCCAACTTCATCTACCTATCACAATCCCAGCTACCTCCCCCCTGCCGCACCCCCTTCCCAATTATCTCTCAGCCCCCTTGGCCCAGAAGCTTCATTCTTGATGAAGGGCCTATGCCCGAAACATCGATTTATCTACTCTTAGTATGTTGCCTGACTGTGCATTTCCAGCACCACACTCTTCGACTCTGATCTCCAGCATCTGTAGTCCCCACTTTCTCCTCCACCTTCAGGGCTTTGATGACTCAGATTTATAACGGTTACTTCAAATAAAACAAAAACTGTCGTGTACTCAAACGCCATAAAAGAAATCCAATACATTGTGGTCATTGTTCCCAAAAGATCATTTCCAGCAAAATTTTCAATTAGCTCTTCTGATCACTCAACACCAATTCCTAAATAACCTGATCTCGAGCTCAGTGCTCGACATAATGTTAATGTAAACCATCTCACACGTGGTCATGAGATCCAGTTTTCCCAGCATAAGCATTCAATTGGGTTTACACAGTTTAGATGTAATTTAAACAGTACATTATTACTGAAGTACCCACAAATGTGTACATCAGTTCCTGTTTTAGAACATGTCCAACAATTGTAATGCAACTTTCACTTTGATATATAACTCCAATCAATGTTTGACCCTCCTTGCTGTTTTTGCGCTCCACCTTACTAGATTCTGTGCAATCTGAGCGACATGGGCTCTGGGGAGATTAATGGTAGAGATCATCTCGCCACATCATTTATGATCTTCTCAAACTTTAATTTCTCCAGATCTCCCGTTATGCTGATGGAGTAGAGAAGGACAATGATCTTCCAACAGAGAGATCTGTTTTCCCCCAGAGAGCTGAGACAGCTCTAACCTGGGTGGGAACCTTACAATAGGCTGGTAAAGTGTTGCTGCTGCTCTACAGGTTCTTCGTGAGATGCCATCTGGAGTAGTGTGTACATATTTAATCTCTTTAATGAAGAAAGGATGTTGTTATATTGGAAGCAGCTCAGAGATGGTTCCCTCAACTGATTCCTGCAATGAAGGTGCTTGCTTATACTGAAAAGATGATCAGGTTGACCCAGTAGCCATTGGAGTTTACAAAAATTAAAGATGATCTTATTTGAACATAGATGACAGAAGGAGTCAACAAATGAAGCGAATTATGCAGATAGTGGAGGAATCCATTCTGTTCTTCAGCCTGCTACACAGGAACAACATGAGGATACTCAGGCCTTCAAGCCTGTTACATAAAAACAGGATGAGGCTATTCAGCCCCTGGAGCCTGATATACATTTACAGAAGGAGGCCAGTCAGCCACTCGAGCCTATAACAGTAGGCCATGCTGCACCAGTATCCTGTTAAACAGCAACAGGATCAGTCCATTCAGCCTCCTCAAGTCTGTAACATAGCAACTGGAAGAGGTCACACAGTGACTGGAGATTGTTACACAGAGATAACAGGAGGCCATTCAGACCTACCGAGCCTATTGCAAGGGAATTGGATAAGGATAAAAGAAACTATCTGAGAGTTCTTTCATGAGAAAGGAAGAGGTAATTTAGACACGTGTCTGTTGTATGGGAACAAGAGAAGACCAATCAATCCCTCGGTCCCATCTCTGGGATACATGAGGAGACCGTTCAGTATACCCACCTGTTATAGAGGAATATGAGAAGACCTATCAGCCTCTCAAAATGTTACACAGCAACAGGAAGATTCCATAGTCTCCCAATCTTCTAAAGCAACAACTTGAGGAGGTGATTCGGGCCTTGGAGATGGCAAAATGGGAACTCCGGAAAGATGTCAGCCCATCGCGTTTGTACACCAGCAGGATGATGAGTCCATTCAGCCACACATGGCTCTTTCACAGCAATTGGAGCAGCCCTTTTAAAGCTTTGTGCCTGTTGAACAGGATTTCAAAGAAAACGTAAAGGCTGTCGAAAGGGAAGAACTTATAATAATGGTATACTTTAGGGACTAAATTGTAACAATAAACTATTGTAATTTAAGGCTAATTGTTGGAGTCCATTGTTCAGGACATTTGCAAAGTTAAACTACAATCCGTCAGAGTCAACATGGTTTTACAAAGGACAAATCAAGTTTGAATTGTTTGCTTGAGTTATTTGAAGATGTCACAAACAAGGTGGATCGTGGGAGATGGAACATATCTGGTCTTCCTGAAGGCATCAGATATGTCGCTTCTCCGACGAGCAAATGGTAAGATCTGACAACTTGGGTTTAGGAGTAATTTATTAGCTTGGATGAAGGATTGGTTATCCAACAAAATGGAACCAGATGGAATAAATGTGTCATTTTCTTTTGGCAAATGCAGTTTGTGGGGTGCCATTGATTTCAGTACTCATGCCTCAACCATTTGCGATCGATGGCATTACTATACTCGGTTGATGGGACGAAAATACGATGCCACATTTTCAGATGACACTCACATCGATGGGAAATTACATCAGAATGATGATGCAAGAGATTTTAAAACTATATGGATTGGTTGGGTGAATGGGCCAACATTTGACAAGGAAAATTAAAGTGGATAAATATGGGGCTATTCTAGTTGGCCAGGATAATAGAAAGACAAATTATTATCTAAATGGAGAGAAAGTTCAAAGTGTTTCGGTGCAGAGGTATCTGGGTGTCTGCTTGCATATCACAGAAAACCTGCCTGTGGTTACTGCAAGTAATGAGAAATGCAAGCATAATTTCAGTGTTTATTTATAAAAGGATAGAGTAGAAAGATAGGGAGTGTTGATGTAGCTATGCAAGGCATTAGTGAGGCTGCAACTGGAGTACAGTTTGGGTGTCCTGCAGAATCAGGTATTTCCATTGGAGGCAATTCAGAAGAGCTTCATCAGATTTATTCCTTATTTGAAGTGTTTGTCTTATGAAGAGAAATTGAGCAGTTTCGGCCTATACTCTTCAGTTTATAAGAATGAAACGAGATCTCCTTGAGGTCTGTGAAATGCTAAAAATAATTGAATGTGTAGATATGGAGTGGATTTTTTTTTCATGTGGCGCAATCTACAACAAGAGACCAGAGGTTTAGTGTGGAGAGATGGCAGGAAAGTTGAACAGAGGGCGTGTTGACATCAGCCTCATCGAGGGGTTGGATTCCTCACAGATGCTCCTTGTTCTTTTTCAACCCTTCGACTGTGTTGCCCAGGAATGAGGGAGGACTGGATATCATACAGGAAGCAGCCATTCAGGATTAATCAGTCTCAATCAGTTAGACAGAACGTAAACAGTAGGGTCACAGAGTAACCAGTACTTGGTTCTCAACTATTTACAATCTATATGAATGATCAGGAGGATGGAACAGATATACAGATGCTGAGTTTGGTGCTGTCGCTGTGATAAACAAGAGATTAAATTATCAAGAGAGGTTGGAGAGTCTGCAAATAGATTCAGAGAGGTAAAGGGAATAGATAATAGTTTGGCAAGTGGAATTCAACATGATATAACCTGTCATTTCATTTACAGAAATAACGGAAAGCAATATGTTACTGAAATGGAGAGGGATTTTAGGACTTATTGATACTGTGTACTGGGGGGTTCACTCAGCCCCGTTCAGACATGGGAGGTTTTGCTCCATCCCTGATCGTCTGCTCCCAGACACTCCAAGTGACCCAATTGCTCTCCGTACACATCGAATACTTTAATGTGGTTGATTGGTGGTGGGGATGGTGTTTTAAAACTTGCATCAAACGGACGGCCTTTATCCAAGATATATTCATTTCTTTCTCCGTGGAGACCCAATGGGAATGGCTGACTGCTTCTGAATGAAGAGACCATGACTGCTGCCAGGACAGTGGGTATTCACCAACATGATGTACTGTGCATGGGCATACTGTAACATTAATAGAGAGAGAGAGAGAGAGCTCCTTCAGTTCCTCTACCTCTCCCCATTGACATGGGTATTCTGCAGATGCCATGCACACCGTCGGGAATACCACTATACTGAATACACCCGGCAGCTCCCTGCTGTGGGAGAAACAATGTATTTACCTCATCCAACATATATATATACCCTCCATCACCGAATGGTGACATCAATGTTGAGATACTGGGGGATGATGGATATGTCACCTAGTTCTGCCTAGAAAGTTCTGGATCATAGAAGCTGAATGAAACAGTAACCCTAACAGCCACTGACAGCACCACCCGCTCCCTGGTCTGATGCTGCAGGACATGTTGAAGGAGGTGACACCACTCTGTGACCAGTTCCTTGTTCAGTCAGGGTCCCCTTACACTCTGCTACTGGGTTAAGTGTAGCTTGGGAAGCTGTTCATGGAATACTTGGGGTGGATACAGCAGACCCTTTTCCCCACACGCACTCACTCCGTGGTTTCAGAGTTTCCCTTCTCTGCAGCCTCTGCTTCATTTGTTGTTCATGTTGCAGGCTCAGATGCTGTAACTACAGTCCCCATGGTCCATCCAGAGTTGGGTCACCAAATCTTCAGGTCTCCCTTAATGTCTGAGGCAGCTCACAACACAACTTCCAGCGAACCATCCCCAGCACCTCCACTAACTTTTCATTTACAGGAGTCAGTCAGAAACCCCTCGGCTACAAGTGTTGTGGACCAGACCAGATCCCCGCAAAATATTTTAAGAAGGCCGCTTAGACCCAAACCTATTCCTATTTTAAACATAGATGTGAAGTGTGCGTTCCAGATATGTTGTGACTGGTCAAACCTCTCGACATTAAGCAAAATATAATCCATTCAAATGTTTTGTTTAATATCCAATCGAAGAAAAGAACATTTTGAGATAGCTTATATGTTGGAACACTTACACAAATAATAGATACTGTACCTTTTTCTGTACACTGCTTGGCACAAAGATAAATTCAAATACGGATTCTTACATGCAATTTTTTGATCCATGAGGAAACAACATGAAAAGAGATCTCAGAGAGAAAAGCAGCTGGGGATCATGTATTGATACTTTCAACCCTTCAAGGATCCCCAAAAGCTTCTGAATGCTGCAGATAAAAACAAAACGAGAAAACCTGGTCTGGGAGAGCTGGCAACTGCCCTTCGATTGTTGCTACCATTTAATGAAACCTTAAGGCCTCCTCAGTTATTTTTTAAACTGTGTTTAGACTGCAGTTCTGCACCTCTGCCTTTAAAACCTCTCTTCAAAATCAACCTAAGAGAACATAACCTCTTTACAGTGATAGTAAACTCACAACTCACCTTTAATAAAATGATCCATCAATATACAAAAATGGATTAATTTTAGACCTGCTAATCGTCCTCTATTAGTAGACTAAAATGCATATATATTACATTGACTCTGAGCATACAAATGTTCACAACTAGATTCGATTTCAGTCATTTTACTCCTGCCACAAAATGCCTTTGACTTTCTTCATCCAAGTCTCCATAACGTGTCAAATCTTAGGTTTCTCGCCCTATCAACGGCATAATTTCAAATTGAATAGCAGCAATAATAAGCTGAATCGAAACAGACTGGTATTCGTCACCCTAAACTTCTTCAATAACTTTAAGGGGTCACGATCAGTGATAAAGATTTGTCTCAGGTATGTTATTGGTAATTTAAATGCTTAAATGTTGTAACGCCAACAACAAGCTCAAGGCCTCCTTCCTCATTGTGGAATAAATCTGTTGATGTTTCCACTGGATGCTGCAACCACACATTACGTAATGGAGCACTTCTCATCTCTCCAATAGTCCTTCTCAATGACATAGCTCCTCATATCTCGACATAAAAGCATTACATGCTTCTGTGCCTCTTAATGCTGTAACCCCTTTACCTGCTACTCCTGGCCTATGCCAATGAACCTTACTCTCACAGGGATATGTTTTAAGAAGATCTCGCACATTCTTCTCAATCCCTCACAGAAACCAGCCTTTGATTTCTGAACCAAATCATCATCATCAGCCATTTCAGCTTCTAATCTTGCCATTTTAACTCTTTGCTCTTCCACACGAGTTGTCACGACTGCAGGAAGTGAATTGTTGAACTTCTCCAAATAAGAATCTCTCTAAGAGTGCTATAGCTTTGTTCTGTTTTTAAAACCCTTCCCCACCTTTCAAAATTACTTTGTTAGATTCTTTCAAACTCAATGTGCATTTAACCATGGACGCTATTTTAGATCCCTGAAACACTGTCTGTCGGCTTCAGGCACAAGCTCATATGCACTTCAGATGGCTTTCTTCACCTCCTCCTCCTCCTCACATACCTCCTCCGATAGGGATGCAAATACCTATCAGCTTTGTTTGAATCAACTAAATCCACATGGTCACTGGGCACTGCATTTGTTTAGCCACTTTCTCAAATGAAATTAAAAAGGCTCCACCATTCTTCTCATCAAATTTAGATAATGTCTGGGTTTATTTAAACAGATATCCATCAGGCCTTTGGCTACTATGGGGTTGCTCATCCTCACTATCCTCCTTATCCAGCCTACCGTCTTCCTTCATCTCGACCCTATATGTCAACTTTCCTCTCTAATTACTAACTTTTGAAGTTGAAACTCTCTGCTTTTATTCTCTCTTTTTCTCTCTTTCGTCTTCAATTCCTTTTCTTTTATTTCTACTTTTCATCATAATTCAAACAGTTTCAATTCCTTCTCATGTTCAAGATGCCTCATTTGAAATTGAATTCTAGCCATTTCCAAAGACTCTGATGGCGTTTCCACCAAATGTAATTGCCAAGCTCTAGCTGTAATTATCTCTCATTTTCTCACAGACAAACACAGCCCCAACTCCAGCTTGTCTGCCAATTCCTACAGCTTTGCCTTCATTAGCTTTTGTAAAACCCCCAACTTCATTTCTTCCACACCCAGAGAACTCTTATTGACTGATAAAATCTTTATACACAAAACACTGTTTAAACCAACCGAATTCAACATCCGAAACAAAAGACACTAACAACTATCATACACGACCTTTGAACCCAATAGCCTCCCGGTGCATACTCTCCAGTGTCTGCATGAGCTTATTCTGGATGCTCTGGTTTCCTCCCACAATCCAAATATGTGCATGTCAGGTGAATTGGTTATGGTTAGTTGTTCATAGTTTTCAGGGATGTGTGGGTTAGGTGCCTTAGTTGAGGTAAATGTGCAATAACAAGGTCGAGGAATGGGTCTGGGTAGGTTACTCCTCGGAGGGTTGATGTGGACTTGTTGGGTCGAATTGCCTGTTTGCACACAGTAGGGATTGTAATTCTAAACCCAATTTGGTATTATCGATTTCGACCCCGACAAGAGACCCCAGTTTGCTATAGACCAACCAGACAGCCTCAAACTATTTTAAGGAGGTAGCTTGGATGCCAACCTTTCCTTATTTTAAAGGGAGATGCGAAGTGGGTGTTCCAGATGTGATGCGACTAGTCAAACCACTCACCATTAAGCAAAACACAACATACTTAAAGACTCTAATGAAAATACATACAAAATGAAGAGGAATTTAGAATAATTTAACTATTGGTACCTTCTACAAATGAACTCTTCCAATATACCAACATCCCATAAACACATCTCTTGGAAAAATTGAACATTCAGACGTACATTCTTGCATACAGTTCTCCAATTCAGGAGGAAACAGCATCAAGTCAGGTTTCAGAGAGCGTAGCAGCTTGGGATAAGTTACTAGGCCGTTGTTACTGCTATTTATTATAAACCCTAAAAGTGTCGTAAGTTATTTACTTGATCCGTTTTCAGTAGGCAGTTTGGCCTTTAAGATCTCTTATTTAAAGAAAGGAGAAAATAATCTTTTTTAAAAAGTGACAGAATTGTCACACACTTTAGATCCCTGGCCCTTTACTTGAGGGACTTCCTCGATCGGAAGATCACCTGAGAGGGACAAATACAGGTACAGACCAAGTTACAACGATGTGTCTCATAACATCTGAAACACCCCTGTCCATGGACCATCACATGGGACATACCAGGAAGTGGAAAACAGCCTGACAAACACCATTTCACTGTTTCTGAGCTTCACAATGCCAGTACTCGATACACTAGAGAGCCATAAACAAAGGCCAGGGAAAGAAACAGAGGGACAGAAAGATTCACATTGAAGACAGAAAGAGACAGTTAATTAACTGAAAAGATGTTGTGGAAATATGGAGGAAAAGACAGGACAGTGGGACTAACTGGAGAAGTGAGAATCTTCGAGAGTAAACTTAAAAGAATGAGAACGTTGAATAAAGGCATTGTCAGATCAGCTGGAATGGTTTGTTACACAAATTCTCAATCTGCTTCAGAGAACACCACAAACAACATAAACTGGGACAAGATGACAGTTCAGCATGGAGGGCTGTGCAGAGCATGCAAGTGTATTGCTCACTAAGCTGCACTATCTGCCCAGCATGGAGAGTATTGCAAACTTTACTATCATATGGTAACTTTACTCGCATCAAATTACTGCAATATCTACAATGAGAAGGTTTGCTGTGTGTGTGTTCATCAGAGACTGAGAGAGAGAGTGTGTGTATGGTGTGGTTGAATGCGAAACTCATTGTTTTTAAAGGAACGTACATGGAGGAAACTATTTTAAATAAGAACAACTAGCAGGCATTTTATTAATCAACAGAGAGAGAACGAGAGAAGTTTCATGGACAGATGAGATAAAGTGTTTGAGAATGTTAAAATAAAGGCATTGCCAGAAAAAAAAAAAGCAATATACATCGGCATGCACATGAATGACAGATGGATGGGAATTTGGTGTGAGTTCGAGTCAGATTTGCTTCGGCAGGTTTGAAGCCGGGAGTGTCAGCAGCAGATGTTTTGCTTTGTTAAGACTGTATTTCATAGCTCAAGGTTCAAACAGCAGATGAACTAAACCAGTGAGATATATTCTGGAGTGGTGAGCATTTCAAGTTAGAAATGGTCAGGATATGGTGTCATGAATCAGCTCATGGTCAAAGGGATCTCCCACAGTTGTGACTTGTCTGCTTCAGTCGCAAATATTGGCCAGGGATGGGATGGAAACAGTGGCAGGAAGTGGAGTTTGTAACCAGAACAGTAGAGCGTGACCTCCCTGCTCTTAATATTTAAATAACAAAGGCAATGATACAGTAAATTGTAGGTCTCCGCTGGAATTGAGTAGGTCAACATAGAGAGTAACACTCAGAGAGGGAGACAGTCATTGAACACATGCATTGTTGTAGTTAGTAGTGATCTGTAGAGTAAATATCTGGAATGAGAGTTTCAGCAGTAAAATAATAGTGGCAAGAACTGTAGACGATATAAAAGAACAGTAATACAGTCATAATCGGTTTTTAGAACAAAAAAATCTTGACGTTGACACTTACCAGGAACACCAACGATAGCTAGGAAAGGATAATAAAAGTATTGAATAATGAGAAGAGCATAATATATCCGCCATGATAATGACAACCAATAAACTGCAGAAAGACGCCAAACATAAATGTATAAATTCCTGTCTATTGTTGGAACATGCCAGTCTAATGTTTCCAGATTCTGATACATTTTTGGAACATTCCAGTCTAATGTTCTCAGATACTGATCTCTCCACCCCCTCTCTCTGGGTTTGCTGTTCCCTGTCAGTGCTGTCGGTGATGCTCCCGCTCATGTTATGGGATACCACATTGAACAGCGCCCATTTATCATTAAAAGATGGAAACCCTCCACTGGGATAATTAGAATCCATGGAGATTGGCATTAAGCACAGTCACTGAACAAACACTGGGATAATTAGCAAAGGGTACGACAACGGATGAATGGGCACTGCAAAACAATCAACAGACAGGAGGGTTCCCTCCCAGTTGGGGAACACTTCAGTGGTCCAGGATATTCAACCTTGGACTTTCTGGTGACCATCCTTCAAGGCGGATTTCAGGACAGGCAGCAGCAAAAAGTGGCCGAGCAGAAGCTGATTACAAATTCCGGTTCCCAGAGGGAGGGCCTCAACTGGGGCCTTGGGTTCATGTCATATTGCAGGTGACCACCATTGCACTACGCACACACACACACACACACACAAACACACACACACACACACACACACACACACACAAACACACACACACAGAGGCACTCCTATACACACACATACATACAGACACATATGTACACAGACACGCACACAGGCACACACACACCCTTACAGACACACACACTCTCACAGGCATCCGCTCAGAGACTTAGACCATTCTACACTCATGCATACACATATACACTCTCTCTCACTGATACTCAAGCCCCCCACCCCAGACACACACACACACTCCCACACTCACACATGCACCCGCTCACAGACTTAAGACACTCTACATCACTACACACAAATATACACTCCCTCTCACACTCATAACCCCCAACTAAGAGAAACACACACATACAAACCGACAAAGACCCACAGACACACATATATTTTGTGGGAAGAATTCGTACTAGCAGAGTTACATCGTACTTTGCTCAAAAACTGCATGCATTCATGTAGAACCCTGAGCTCAAAAACTGCATGAATTCATGTAGAACTCTGTTATCTCACTTTTCAGATTAGAATCAATCTAAACATTATGGTATAGACAAAGTACACAGGGGCTAACACCTTCAAAATATTGTCTATCTAACACTCGTTGTTACTGCTAACCTGAGAATGCAACTTTAAAAGAAAAAGGTTTTGTAAGTTACACATGAAAGAAATGAAACTATCATGATATTCGAACAGATGAAAGACTCAACAAACAATCAAAGTATTTTCAATATATAATTTCAGTTACATCACACTGTAAATTTTTGCAATAAATTCTGTGCCTTGGAAGTGTGTCCTCCACGATCACCTGATGAAGGAGCGGCGCTCTGAAAGCTAGTGTGCTTCCAATTAAACCTGTTGGATGAAAACCTGGTGTTGTGTGATTTTTAACTTTGTACACCCCAGGCCAACACCGGGATCTCCAAATCATGACTAAACAAACAGGCTCAGTTAGCCAGTTCCACACCTCATTTTTCATTTCACTATAAAAGGGAACATTTACCGGGTTTGGAAGGAATGGATAAGGGTTGCTGAGGGATGGACTATAAATCTTTAAATCCTTTGAATCTTTTTTAAAAACTTGTATATGAGAGTATTAAAAGGCACTGCAGTGGTCTACATATGTTCCTCTCTGTTTTTGAAAGGAGGCAGTTATAAAGTAGCAGATCGGTTGCATAAAAAAAAGTCAGGTGGGCAAGTTTCTAGATACCTTAACCCAAAGTATAATACCTATTGACCAGTGTGAGGCTCCTCCTGGTTTTAAGTGCCCTGTTATCAAATCCTTTCATAACCTTGAGACAGAGAATTGAGACTGCTGCTCAGCAACAGGCCGAAGCAATTCTGTCCCTATGGGCCTCTTACAAAGGTATAAGAGAAGGCCATTTAGCCCATATTAGTCTGTTGCTACTTGAAAAGGTGGAAATCTAGAATATTGTCACATTTTGCCAACAGAATCATTCAAAACGAAGGGATGTGTCACTGCAGCTGTATGAGGTGTCACTGAGAGGGCACCTCGAGTACATTGTCTTGTTTGTGTTTCTGTAACTGAAAAGGGATGAACCTCCAACAGATACAGTTTAACGGCTGCTCGTAATCCACGGGTTGTTGTGGCATTTAATGTCTCGCGTCTGTTACACATGGACAGGAGGAGGCCATTCAGCGTTTCAAGTCTATTACACAGGGCCACGAGGAGCCCATTCAGCCTCTCGAGCCTGTTCGAGAGGGGCAGGAAGTGTTTATTTACCTTCCACGTCTGTTACGCATAAATATTAGTTTTAAATTAGTTTTGCAATAGGAAAGACCTGATGTAAACATTAAAGTTCTAACTTTGAACAAGGCCAATTTTGGAAGTATTAGGTGAGCCCTGTGAAAGGCTAATTGGAATACCCTATTCACAGGTAAAGGGATGGTGGGAAAACGCAAGGCCATCAAAACTTGGTTTCAGAGAGTGCAGAGCCAACGTGTTCCCATTAGTGAGAGGGGCAAGGCTGGTGGGTGCAGGGAGTGCTGGATGGCTAGATATATTGATGGTCTGGTCAAGGCAAGGAAGGAGGCATATGTCAGGTAAACAGAGCTGAGATCAACTGAAACCTGAGAGGTGTGTAAGGGCAGCAAGTGTACAGTCAATGGGGAAATCAGGCCAGAAAAATGTCGACAAGGGATGGCTTTAGAAATACGGTTAACGAGGTGTTGAAGAAATTATACAAATCCTTTAATGTCAAAAGATTAACTAGCGGGAGAATAGGGCCCCTTTAAGATCAGTAAGGCTACCTGTGTATGGAACCACAGGAGATTGGAGGGATAAAAAACATGTATTTCTTTTCAGTATTTAATGTGGAGGAGGTTACAAGAGCGAGAGAATGAAGAAATATACAGTGATACCTTGAAAGTGTCTATATTACAAGGAGGTGTTGGATATTTTAAAACGCATAAAGGTGAACAAATCCCTGTGACCTGAGCAGTTGTTTCCCAGAAGTTTGTGGGAAGCGAGGAAAGAGATTGCTCAGCATTTTGCTGATATATTTGTTACATTGATTTCCACAGGTGAGGTGTCAAAAGACTGAAGGGATGCTAACATAGTGTCATTATTTAAGAAAGTAAGGAAAAAAAAAACAAGTAACTATAGATCGGTGACTAAATTGTTGGAGGGGATTTCGAGGAAAAAGATCGATATGCATTTGGAAAGACAAGGACTGAAGAGGGCTTTGTACATTGGAGATCACGACTCACTGACTTGGTGTAATTTTTTGAGGAAGTGATGAAGATGATTGATGAAGGCAGGACAGTGGATGTTGTCTTTATGGAATTCAGTAAGAAAACCAAACAGTTTTACATGGTAGACTGGTTAACAAGGTTAGACTGCCTGGGATCCAGGGAGAACTCGCCATTTAGATCCAATTTTTTCTTGAATATTGGAGACAGGGCATGACAGTGGATATTTGTTCATTAAACATTGAGACCTGTGACCAGTGGCGTGCTGCAAAGATCAATAGTGGGTCCACTGCCTCTTGTCAATTATACAAATCATTTACATTTGACTATATGAAGTATGGTCAGTAAGTTTGTAAATAATACCAAATTTGTTGGTGTCGTCGACAGTGAAGAATGATCTCTCAGACTATAATGGCATTTTGCTTAGGTGAGCCGAGGAGTGGCAGATGGAGTTTATAATAGTTAAGTGTGAACTATTGCATTTTGGCAAGACAAATCAAGGCAAGACATACAGGTAGGGTTCTGTCGAAAGCTGCCAATCAAGGAGAACTCCATCGAAATTATCGAATTCCTACAGTTAGGAAACAGGCTTTTCGGCCCATCGAGGCCACACCGAACCTCTAAACAGTATCCCACTGGACAAACCCCTACCCTATCCCTCTTAGCCTGCATTTCCCATGGCTAATCCGCCTCACCTACACATCCTTGGGTACTTTATGCAACTTAGCATGGCCAATCTCCCCTTATCTGCATATCTTTATACCGTCGGAGGAAAACATAACATCCAGAGGAAACTCATGCAGACAAAAATAGTTTTCCTTTCACAAAACCATGCCAACTCTGCATTAAGCTTTTCTAAATGCCCTGTGATTCCTTCCTCCATAGCAGACTCGAGCAGATTCCCAGTAATAATGGTTAGGCTAAATGGTTGCTGCTTTCTGTCTCTTTCCTTTCTTGAAGACAAGTGCCACATTGGAGGTTTGTCCAGTTTCGCTGGAACACTCCTGTAATCCAGCGAGTTATGGAATATTTCACACAGTCCTGCTCGTTACTCTGTGACCAATTCTTTTAAAATTAACTATGAATTACTGCTGACCAGCTTACCCTTATTCTTACCTGTTAGTTATAAACCTTGTTACTTTTATAACAGACAGTTCAAAAATTCCCTCCTATTACCATTTTGTTCAGACCATTGACATGCTTACAGTACTTTCCCCATGAGGAACGATTTAAAATACTGGTGTAAGTTATTTGCCTATTCCCTGTGGCCAGTTCCCTAGTTACACCCTCCATATGGACTCAATGTACTTTCCTGACTGTACTTCTGCCTCAGCTCACAAACACATTTTGAAGCTTTTTTTATACAGACGGAAAAGCTCGTGATGCTTGCTTTTATATTTCTTGCAAATTTATTACATCATATCTTTTCATACATCTTCATCGCTTTCTAGATTCATACAGTCATATTGGGCACAAACAGACCATTTGGTCCAATTTGTCCATGCTGGCCAGATTTTCTAAACTAAACTAGTCCCATTTGTTTGCACTTGGCCCATATGCCTCTAAACGTTTCCCATTCATATGTTTGTCCAAATGTCTTTGAAATATTGTAGCTGTACTTGCATCTACGACTGTTCCTCTGGCAGCTCATTCCCTACTTACATCACCCTCTGTGTAAATAAAGTTGCCCCTTTGTCCCTTTCAAGTTTTCCCTTTTTTACTATAAAGCTATGCATCTATGTTTGAACTCCCCGATCCTGCAGAAAAGACCTTGGCTTTTCACTCTATCCATGCCTCAAATGACATAAAAAACTTCAAGAATGTCACCTCTCAACCTCCTACAATCCATCTGATACTAACTTCGAGATAAAATGTTTAACAATAAGCACTTAAATTTGAAAGAATAATGAGGATGACAGGTAAAGAAAACAGCCCGACCTTCATACTGTCAGTTTTTCTCTATGTTACAAAACTAAGGCAGCATGAAACTGTTACTAGTGCCAATAAGAGGTCAAGCACCTGAGTTCCTTAGTGTGAAGGAGGTGATGATCTAGAGAGTGAAAACCTATCTCTTTTGCTAGATCTATATAATACCATTTGGTCAACATTCTCTCTCCTGTTCTCTCTGTGACCTTATGTGGTTGTGTTTTCTTTATCTTACACTCAGTTAGAGAGACCCCTTTCCCCCATTCACATCTTAATTTAAACCCATTTTGCATCATCTTCTCGTTCACAACTGCTAATATCCCGTTTATCTTATGCCATGCCCTCTTTTCCAAGTCATGCATCCCCCAAATCCGGCAAGGGATTAAAAAGCCCAGTTTCCAACCTTTTTCAGTTCTGAACAAGTCACACGGACTTGTAAGGATAACTCTGTTTCTCTGTCTCTGCAGATGCTGCCAGACCTGCTGGGTTTCTCCAGAAACGAATAGGCACAGCACAAACTTTCAAATAAAGAAATAGAGAAGGATACTGGAACTAAAAACACAGAAAATCGCTGGAGAAACGGAGAGCTTCGTAAAAGGGTCACTGGACCCAAAAGTATCAATCTATATTCATTACAAAAGACGCCCGCAGACCTGCTTTGTTTCTTCATCAATTTTTGAACAAGCTCCAGTTTGTGAAACCTTCTCAAACGCCCTGTCCAACAGGGAGCGTCGTACCCTGGGAATTGAACGATAATGCAAAGTGCACACATTCATTGGCTCTGAAACTGCATATGGCTGGCATCACTGACACCACAGAGCTCTTCATCATGGTCAGGGAGAAAACCAGAGAGAAACACATTCAATTCAACCGCAGAAGATGACAATAAGGTAAAGGAGAAGATTCAGATGAATATGTTAAAGGGTTTGAGTAATGTAACAAATTGGAAGCATGACACCAAGGAGAGACCCTCAGCAGAATGAGAATATTAAAATGGAAGTATTCCTGCAACAGACAACAGGTGAGGTCACTGAGTTCACTGCTGATCGGTGCATGGGTCTCGATGTGAACTGGGGGACAGTCAGTACAATTGAATTGCAGATATTGCAGCTCAAACTGGGCTATCACGTGATGCTGTTGACAACAGCAGCAATAAAAGCAGGATTGTATTCAAACATAATCTGTATCATTTTCCCCAGGATATTCCATCAGTCTACAATTACCACCAAGCCGAGCGATGGTTCAGTGATGTGTGTGGGTGAACATGTCAAGGTCAGGACCATGTGTACCTTAAGCTGATGACAAATCATTAAAGCTTCCGCACCTGAGTGGTTTCATTCCAAACTGCAGAACTAACATCTGATAGAGAGGACGAAATGATCCCAAGACGAACAGATCAGATCTTAACTCTGCAGTCCTGCCACATCCAGACATAAATGTCGATGTAGTATTAAAAAACTTACTGGAGGAGAGGGCTCCAGAAATATCCCCATCCTAAATAATGGAACAGCCCCGTACATCAGTGAAAATGACAAGGATGTAGTATCTCTACCATCCTCAGCCAGAGGTTTTGAATCGATGATCCACGTCACCCTCGTCATGATGCCACAGAATCACAGATGCCAGTCTTCAACGAATTCGATTCGCTGCACTTGACATGAAGCAACAGTTGGACACGTAGATACGACAAAGGCAATGGGGCCTGACACCATTCCCGCAATGGTACTGAAGACTTGTGCTGCACAACAAGCCGTGTCCCTGGGGAAGCTTTTCCAATCCAGCTCCAACTCTTACAACTCCCTGGCAATGTGGAAAATTACTCACACAATGTCCCGTCCCCTAATAGATTAATAATTACATTCTGACCATTTAACACTCCCTCAGTCCCTTCACGATAATCACATTGGTGGGAGTTCATTTTGACAGAGCTGTCAAGCAGTACAGAAATAACCAGCTCAGTGTGATTTCCGATAGGTTCCTTTGTGGACATGGTGCTGTTGTGGAAATGTCACTGGATTGCGAATCCAATACTGGATAATGCTCTGCGAAGCTGGTGGAAGTTAAAACAAATAAAATATCATGATCTAGAATCTGGTGATGGCAACAGTGACCTTGCATCCAATGTTGATTGTAAACATCGATCTCCTTCCCCAACGTACTTTCAGGAAGTCATTCTCCCGTGCTTTCCTGGTCTCGCCTAAACATAACTCCAGACACAGAGCCATGTGATAAAGTCTTCAATGGTCCCTGAAATGGCCAAGCAAGACACTCAATTGTATCACACTGATCCAAGGTCTTAAAGGATAAAACCAGACAGAATACCCAGCACCAGCCTTGATATCAGAAAAGGGCACGGGAATCACAGTCCTGTTGACACTGCAGAGACCTCCTTCCTAACATCTGAGAGCTTGTGGCAACAGTTACAGAGCTTTCCCACAGGCTGCACGGAAACATCGGGAAAGGAGTAGGCCATTCAACACATTGAGCCTTCCCCATTCTAGTTCATTGAGAAAATCTCCTCAATGCAGTTTTCCCGACACAGTGATCATATCCATTAATATGTTTTAACATTGTGAAATATAAAATAAGAACTGTCGTAGTCCCTTCAGTCCATCAATCTTGCTTCTCGATTCAATATACAAGCAGTTTTCTGATAACGCGGGTTTATTAAACGTGATTTGACTGCAGTGCGATTCGTGAATTGTGCACCTTTTTCTATAAAGTGAGCTCCCGCTCCCTCTGGCGCGATTCCTTGCCAGGCACCAGCTGAACAACAAAACCCAGCTTCAGGATCTTCTGTCTGCAAAATGCACCCTCTGAGTGTTCAGCTAAAACAGGAGTGCAATCCGCTCTGCAAAGCCTTGAACCCGAGCCTGAAACGGGGAAGTGTTCTCTTCAATTAGAAGGAACTTTATTTCAAACTGGAGGAGAATCTTGAGGAAAAATGGAATTCCATGTTGGCATCAGGTCGTTAGTCAGCCCTGTGCGCTTTCAGGTGAAGAGTTTGGTGAAAGGTACAGGGATGTAGCCAGTGACTGTATATTGAAAGTGTTGCATTTACAGCACTATTTCATTGCCAAATATGATTTAAATGTTTAATTAGACTGTGCTAGTGTGCGTGTGTTAGACGAACTTTAATTTTGTTTTCTTACGAATATTTTGCGGTTCGCCCATTATTCTCTTTTCACCATAGACCACATCATTAATATTGCATGATTTTCTGCAACACAGTGATGCACAGGAACACAGCAACCACGTTATTGGAGAACAACCTGTAATGATATCTGATCCTCTATCTTCATACCATACCCTGCTCTCTCCCTATCCCTTTAGTTTCCAGAAATCTATTTTTATATTCAGTGCCTTGGTTTCCACAGTCTGATCTGGGAGATAATTCCCCAGGTTCACCAGTCACTGAGTGCAGACATTTATTCTCATCTCAATGCAGAGTGGCCTGTCTGTACCTAATACTGTGGCCCCTTGTTTTGATGTCCCAGCAAGGGAAATTATCACCCCTGCTTCCAATCTGTCTTGTCCTTACAGAGTTTTATTTATTTCACTGATAACTCCACTCATTTTCCTAAAGCCCATGGAATTCAGGCCCATCCACCACTGGAGGTTCTGCTCCCACAACAGCGATCAGTCTGGTCATCTTCGCTACTCTCCCTCAATGTCAGGTTTGTCCTTTATTAGGTAAGGAGACCAAAACTGTGCATAATACTGCACAGTGTTCGAGATGAGGTCTCACCAACGCCCTGTACAGCTGCAGTAAAACACCCTTACTCTTGTATTCAAATCCCCCTGAAATGAAGGTGAATACATGATTTATCTTCCTATCTGCTTTCTGCTCCTGCAATATTGCTTTCAGTGACTGGTGTACAGGGAGATCCAGATCCTTTTGAATGTTACAGCTCCCCACTTGTTGGGTCTGTGTACACTGGCCAGCATCCCAATGCCATTCCCAGTATAGACTTCATGATTCAGATCTCATTGCCCTACACTGACCTCGGAGGGCTGCACAGAAGAAACAAAAATGCAGCTTAAGTTCATTTATAGATCAACATTTTTCAACCAATCCCTTTCAAGTGATAGGCTCCAGTTCTGTTTTTCCCATCAAAGGTCACAATATCACATATCCCCCGCCTCCACTCATGTGCCACATATTTGCCCAGACACTCCACTTGTCTCAATCACCTTGGAGCATTTTGACATCCTGCTCACCCACTCACAATCCGATATTTTTTATTGCCATCTGCAAACTTGAAAATATTGTACTTGATCCACTCAATCGTACATATGCTGTGCATGGGGAATAGCTGGGGCCCAAATCCCAACCCTTGCTATATACTCCAAGCTTTCCATTCAAAAAATACATTGTTTTATTTCTACTCACTGCTTCCTGACACCTCTCCCATTCTAAAACCATATTAGTCCCAGTCCCATAGGATTTGAATTTGCATAATAGGCTTTATCAAAAATCTTTTTGAAAATGCACATATTTCATTGCTTGCTTCTCCATAATTATGCTAAAGGAACTTTCTCAAATATGATTCCTATTTGATCAATCTCTGTGCTCATTACTTTCAGTTCCAATACTTTCTCTAAAACTGTTCAGGTGCTAATTTCATTCTATTCCATTTTTCTAAACAGACTAATGTTCACTAGTTTTGTTGGGAAGTTTTCTTTTTTGTTTCGTTTTCTTATGTGAAGACAAAACTGAAGTATTTGGTCCACAGTTCTGCCTTTTCCCTGTCCTCAATTCTCTGGTATCAGACTGTAAGAAAGTTGCACCTTTTTTCCCGTAATTTTGCCATTGACATATTTTCAGAAGATATTACAAGTTCAATCTTAAAACCCTTGTTAATACACTCTTCAGGAACCCATAAACTCCTACCTTAAGCTACTCAATGATTGATCTTCCACAGCCATACAAACACAGAAGCACCGACTTTGTCCCATCAACAATACAATACCGTCGACATTAGCCCCACTTTCTGACACAAGACCGTAGCCGTGAATCTTATGGCATTTCAAGTTCATAACCGTGTATTTTCTAATGGTTGTGAAGTTACCATGACAATCCTTCTCTCAGGAAGTGCATTCCTGATCCCAGCACCCTCTGAGTGAAAAACAATCCTCAATTCCTCTCCACATCTCAAATCCTTCCCTTTAAAATGTGCTCCATTGTTCTTGGCCATTTGACTAAAAGGAACAGCTGCTATCGATCCATCCTGTCCAGGTTCCTCGTAATCCTATCCTTCTGAATCTCGGCCCACTCAGCCTTCTCTCCTCCAAACTAAACAGCCCGAGATTATCCAGCCTCTCTCCATAGCTAATATGCTCCATCCCAGCGAACATCCTGGTGAATCTCCTCTGAGCCCTCTTCACTGCAATCACATTCTTCTTGTAATGTGGTTCCTAGCACTACAATCAGTATTCTATCTTGGCTAAAGCAAACTTCCGCATAGCTCTTATAATCTATGCCTTGATGAATAAAGGTTATGTCTACGGTCCCCTATGCTTTCTCCCCTGTCCAGTTCCTTCTTCCAAAGTGCATCATTTCATATTCATCAGGGATACATTCCATCTACCATTGATCCACCCATTTGACCATTCCATCTGTATCTCCCTGTAACATAAGATCTTCCTCCTCAATGCCAACCACCCGGCCAATCTTTGTATCAAACACAAACTTAGTTGTCACACTCCCGCCACCCCCGTCTATATTCACAGCTGCATCATTTATGAGTACCACAAATACTAAGATTAAAGATGACACAACACCAGGTTATAGTCCAACAGGATTATTTGGAAGCACGAGCTTCGAAGAGCTGCTTCTTCATCAAGTGGTTGTGCGCTTTGAAATCTCGTGCCTCTGAATAAAACTGCTGGGCTATCACCTGGTGTTATGTGATTTTTAAGTTTGTCCACCCCAGTCCAACACCAACACCTCCGTGTCACAAATAATAAGGAACACAGTACTGATCCCTGTGATACACCATTGAACACCGGTCTCAGTCACACTAACAGCCTTCAACCACTACCCTCTGTCTCCTAACATTAAGGTGAATTGGAAGTAACTTGGCAAGTCACGAATGCTTCCGGCCTGTTCCTTTGTTATTATTTTCCGCTTGACACACTTGCAGAATATCTGGGAATTCTCCCTAATCTTGCCCTACCAGCAGGTTTCTATGCCCCTGTTTTAGGCAGTTCTCACCAAGTGAAGAATTTCCTCATTATTGTGGTCTTCAATGGTCTGTCCCTTAAACTGCAATTATTTGCCTTGAATGTGGAACTGACAGCCAGGGAAACGTCCTGTTTATTTCCAACTTGGCATATGTTTTGTGAAGTTTCCACGTTTCATTGTGACCCTCCTCTCATTCTTTCAAACTCTAAAGAACACAGGCCGAGTTTCCTCATCAGGCAATCTCGCCATCTGAGGGATTAATCTGGACAATATCCATTGCACTTTTTTGTGGTCAGTATATTCTTTCTCAGATTAAGTCACCAACACATTACACAATGGATGTAGGTTTGCTCGCTACATTTCCAGACGTTTCGTTATCTTACTAGGTAACATCTTCAGTGGACTTCATGCGAAACAATGCTTAAAATTCCTGCTTTCTATTTATATGTTTGGATTTCTTTGTGTTAGTGATGCTATTTCCTGTGGCGAAGTCATTTCCTGTTCCTTTTCTCAGAGTGTGGTTGGTGGGGTCTAAAAACTAATAGCACATCGAGTTAGACATCTGTCAGGAATACATATGGATTTTCTCCATTGTTGCTGTTAATTCCGATATATCCAATATTACATGCTGTATAATAGATTCCAACTTGCAGATGTCAAGTTAATTGTTCGGCAGTTCTCCAAACTATGTCGTCTTCCCTTTATAGATGCTTGGATCCCTTCCATCCATCTTTCGTGCTTGGACCACGTTTTCTAACTTCCATTTATCCACAATGGCTTCTCGCCTCTGCAGAATGCACGGGAAAACGAAACACAGTTATCGACTGTGCAATTGATATTTCTATTGCCGATTTATGTCTGACATTTTAATATGAAGTACATTAGGTTTGTCAGACTGAGCAATGCTCAATCTAGTTACATTCTCAAATACCACCTTGTTACTGATATAAGTTGACTTTATGTCTTCAGTTGCACAAGCCCAACATGATCACTGGGTATTACTGGGTGATTTTGTGGATCTTCCTCCATGAAGACAGATGCAAAGTAACTGGTTATTTTCTTGGCCATTTCCCTGTTTTTCACAATAAACTCCCCTCTCCCGTTTACCAATTTCCATATTTGACCTTGCTTTTACTTTGTTTCCTTTGAAATACAGATTCTAGATTTATGCAGTGTTTTTGTTCTTGTTTGTTAGCATTCATGTTCTATTTTTGATTTCCTTCTCAATTTCATGGCCCTCGTTTCTAGATCGTGAATTTGTGAGAATTCTCAAGTTTCCACAATGACTGAAATTCTTCTGAAGCCACTTCTTATGATTAATACTTTTTCCCATTTGTTATGTTAAACATCATTGTGTCATTTTCCCTTTATTTGGTGTTTATACCTGAAACAAATAGGCGTATTTGTTTCACCTTAGCATTATTTCTATAAATCTCCTGGTCCTGACCAGATATATTCAGGAACACTGCAGGAGGACAGAGAAGGAATTGCGGGAGCCCTGGATGATATTTTTGCATCATCGCTGGCCAACAGGTGAGGTCCTGGGGGATTGGAGGGTTGCAAATGATGTGCCCTTACTCAAGAAGGGCTAAAAAGAAAAACTTGGGAACTATGGACCACTAAACCTAAAATCTGTAGCAGGTAACTTTCTTGAAAAGGTCCTGAGAGATAAGATATACGTGCATTAGGAAAGACAGGGTGTGATTCTGAGCAAGATTAGAGTGTTGCTAGAAAAGCACAGCAGAGCAAGCAGCATCCGAGGAACAGGAAAATTAATGTTTCGGGCAAAAGTCTATCATCAAAGTCAGCACGGCTCTGTGCATCGGACATCATAGCGCACAAATCTGTTCGAAGTCTATGACGAAGTGACCAGCAACGTTGAGGAGGTCAGGGTTGTATGCGCAGTCTATATGGATACAAGTAAGGCCTTCAATAAACTTCCACATGGTGCGCTGCTCTGGAAGATTCGATTGCATGAAAATTGAGGATGATCTGCCAAATTGGATACAAAATTGGCTTGATGGTAGGAAGCAAAGAGTAATAGTGGAACGATGCTTGTCAGACTGGAGACCTGGGACTAACAGAATGCATCGGGGCGATGCTGGCACCACTATATATTGCATATATCTATCATTTAGATGAGAATGTACGTGCATGATTTGTAAGTTTGAACGTGACAATAAAGTAGGCGGTTACATGGAGAATGAGAAAGGTACTCAGAAATTTCAGAACTTACAGCAGTACCTTGATCAGCTGGGGAAGTGGGCCGAGAAATGGTAAATGAATTTTAATGCAGATCAGTGTAAGTTCTTACATTTTAGAAACTCAAATCAATATCGGAGTTTTATGGTGAATGGCTGGGTCTTAAGGAATGTAGTGGAACAGAAGGACCTTGGAATTCAGGTACATAGTTCTCTGAAAGTTGATTCAGAGGTAGACAGGGCAAGGAAGAAAACTTTTGGCACACTGGCATTCATCAGTCAGGGCACTAGGTAGCGAATTTGGGCAGCTATGCTGCAGAATACGGGGCACTGATGAAGCCATACTTATAGTGTTATGTTCAGTTTTGGTAACTTTGCTATAGGAATGATGTTATTAAACTGGAATGAGTGCAGAAGAAATTTACAAGGATGTTGCCAAGGACTCAAGGCTCTGAGTTATAGGGAGAGGTTGGAAAAGCTAGGACTTTTTTTCTTTTGCGTGTATGTGACTGGGGAGAGGATCTTATTGAAGGGTATAAGATCATAACAGGCATGGATAGAGTGAATGCACTCAGCCTTTACTTCCCTGGATTGGACAATCACAGACTAGAGGGCATCAGTTTAAGGTCAGAGGATTAAGAATAAAAGGGAACCTGAGAAGCAACTTTTTTACACACAGGGTGATGCGCATATGGAATGAGCTATGGAAGTAGTTAAGGTGGATACATTCACAATATTTAAAATGAATTTTGACAAATACAGGATAGGAAAGGATTAGAAGGATACGGGGCAATGGCTGTGCCATGGGGTTAGTGTGAATTGATATTTTGGTCAGAATGGATCAGTTTGAGCCGAAGGGCCTATAGGACTCTATGACTCTAGCAACCATTGCTTATCTCCCACTGAATGTTATTTTGTATTTTCCCAATTCACTGAAACAAACTTGACCCTCTCGGCTCCATGCTTCCATCATTGACCAAAATGTACAAACATTCTATATTGTCTGCAGACGCCGTGTAAAATACAACATATTAATGTCACTATTCCTCCAAAGCTGCTTCAGAGCAAGGCCATTGATTAGTCCTCCTGAGCATACAACACCAAATCCGAAAGAACTTGATCTCTAATTTGGTTCAATACATACTCTTCAACCCACCTGATATATATTGAGCGAATTTATTTTTCACAGTCATTTCGTTAACACAGTTGAGATGCAACTCGAGACCATCCAATAAGAATGCAGTATCGATGATATTTGCATGTCTAAGTTTCAGAGCATATAACGCTCAGAATTCCTGCAACAGTTTTAGTTTCGATACACCAATGTTTGCTTCTCCTTGTTATTTGTAAGCTCCCCTTAAACTGAATCTGAGGGACATGGTCTGTGGCGTTACTGGTGATAGACTTGGACAAGACATTCCGGAAGGGTCACCTTGACGCTGCGTTACAGGCCAAGAGTCAATAACCTTCTCCGCTCTGTCAGGATAAGTGTCACCATATTCTATCTGCTCCTTCACACTCCCTGTATACCTGTTATAGCACTGACCCCCGAACAAGACACACACTCTATTTCTAAATAAGGCTCACGCATTTCCAAACTCACTATTGAATTCAGCAACTTTCTTCCTCACTTTCTCTGTCACCTACACAAAACCCTCAACACTAATAATACTAAATTGATTTACAACTGTTGACTGACTCAGTCCGGACACCTCACCATTCCCCCCCCACCCCACATCCAACAGCACTAACAGCAGGGTCACCCATTTCCACTCTCCCTCCCTCTCTCCCTTTCTCCTGTTCCAGGAGAAACTGTCTGCAGTGGGACAGAAAGGGCCAAGCCGGGTGGTGCTGTGCCTGATGTCAGTTCCCTCACAGCCTCTTCTCCCGCCATGTGGGGAGGAACCTGGCATGAGCCGGACAGTAACAAGAGGGCTCATGTGGCGCTTCTGAAACATCCACTTCCCATCAACGGAGTAAAGAGCAACATTCAGTTCACACTTTAAACCCACTGTCAGTTCCAACGTCAGTCCATTCACTCCCAAACAAAAACCGATACCTCACTGTATACTATAGTGTCCAAGTGGAAATTCCCTCCCCAGAAGTTTGTGGTGCCTGGATATTTACATTTATTCAAAGTTGTACTTGTTGACATTTGACAGAAAAGTGAATGTAGAAAATGGTATACAGACAGAAAAGTGCTGGGGAAATCACAATCACATGACCCATAATCTTTGTGCATGGTGGAGCGGTGACAAAGTGTCTAATGGCACACTCCTGCTGTTCAGTCCGATGTTCCTATGTTCCATCCAACCACTCACAGCTCCTGCACGGAGCATTTGGAGGCCACTTGCTCCAAATACCTGATCCACAGTAACACAGCATCTCATTCAGTCCCTCAAGACTGTCACACACACACGATTTAGTGTGGGTTGGAAAAGGCTACTTGGAAATCCAGGCTGGGTTCGTAACACGCTTCTTGTCTCTTTGCAGAGTGTCTCCTCACTGCAACTTGTGCTTTATTTGTTGGTCATAATACAGGCCCAGATTCACTGTGAATACAACCCTCATATCTTACCCAGAGATGACTCACAAAATACTTTGCTCTGTTTGATTGCAACGTTTAGTAACAGAACGTTTAGGAAAATTACAGCCATTAACTTTGTAATTACAGAATATAAGGACATAAGGAACCAGATCAGCTAATTCGGACGATCAAGCGATTGTCCACCATCATGGCTGATCTACTATTGGCATTAACTCCTTTATAATGCCCAATTCTTCACATCCCTTAGCTGTCTGACAGGTCCTCATTAAATACTTTCAGTGATGTAGATCCCATAACTCGCTAGCCCAGGTAATTCCTGACATTGATTACCCACTGTGAGAGGAAAATATTCCCTACACATACATCGTCACCATATTGATATGAACGAGAGGTGAACACAGAGGCTCAGCAAACAGTGAATGGCTCTGATATCAAGGGAGTATTTGACTGAGGATGGCATCAGGACCACCCACTTATTTGAGTTGAATGGAAATCAGGTGTAACCTCCCACTTGTCTGGGTCTTTCAGAGCACAAGGAAAGATGCTTGTGGTCGGTGGCCAACAGTCCTAACAGTTCCTGGACATTTCTGCAGGAGATCCTCAGGTTAGCCTCCTCAGCACAAACATCTTCAACTGCTTTATCAATATCTTTCCCCATCATAAGATCTGAAGTAAGGATGATGACTGAAGATCACACAATATTTAGAGATGTTGTGCCCCCTCAGCTCCTGAACCATCCTGTGTCCATGTGCAGCAAGACCTGGACAGCATTCCGTTTGCGCTGTTAAAGTGTCGGTAGCATTCATGTAACAGCGCTGCCAGACACTGCACGTTTCCACAGTTAATAGAGGAGCTCAATCAGCATCCCAGGCTGGTTGCACACTGTTATGTGGAAGCCATTGAGCCCGTGGAAACTACTGAACAAGAAGAGGGACAGCCCATTTAATCCACCTGCTTATTCCACATGAAGAAATGAGGTCTGGTCAGTACATCGAGCTGTTAAACATGAACAGGCAGAGCCCAATCAGACCCTTAAACATGTTCCGTGAGACCAGTAGGAGGCTATTCAGCCCCACGAGATAGTTATACAGAAACAGGAGGGCGTCATTGATACTCTAACATGACAAACCAATGAAACCGAGACTGCATTGATGGGGGCTCCATGGTGTTAATCATGGTTCCATTGTTTGTAGAACGTGTGCTACCTTAACATGGTTTGCTGGCAGTGATAAGGGAAACCAAATATTTTGTGTAAAGTGTCAAGGAGGCATCTTCTATATCCGAGAAGACACTCCCATGTGCTCTATGTAAGTCAGAAGCTGCTGGGAAGAGTTAACTCTTTTATAATGAAGGTACTGTTGCTGCTGTCGGGCTTATGGATGTCATAACGTTCATTGCAGGATCACGCACCAATTGAACTGTATTAACGTTGGGAGAGTTTTTTTTTACTAAAGCCTGAACATCTCTCTCTGTTTCTGAATCGAAATAGGGAGTGGGGGTCGTTGGGTGGAACGTTCTCAGAGGCTCTTAAACTATCGAGACCCATGTAACCCGAGTGAAAAAAAGGCCATGGAATTTATCACCGTAACAGTGTCTGTTTAGAACATCATAAGTGATTGTGCATCCCCCTTAATGTTCAATGCAATCACCTTATTCTCTCACTGAGCTTCACTCACTGTTCATGTTGCCATCATCCCAGGGATTAGTCTGGTGAGACTTGAGAGAAAGTCTATCCACAGTACCTCAAATACTGCCTCAACACACTCAGGGATGATCACAACAATCCTTTTCTCTCACTTAGACAACGCCGTTTCTTCCTGTGTAATGATACGCCATTATTTCTCTATGAACTACGACTGACATGGAATTTATAAGTTCCTTATATCTGTACGTCAGCATCAATAAAGCCAGCACCAGAGTTGCCTATGGAGATGTGCATCACACTCGGGGAGCATTTCAATGAGATCGAATACACCTAAAAGATGTAATGATCACCTACCTGAATAGAAATGAGCTGTACAAATACGGGAAACAGGTAAAGGATGGGAGCTACCTTTACTTTTGTTCTTCTCTTCCAGGATGTATGCAGTCCTGGTCAGGGCAGCATATTACATCAATCTTAAACTGAGTGGCTGGTTCAGTTGTTGCACAGGACAGTAAAGAGTAAAACACATTGCTGGGGGCTTGTAGTGTTACAATTCAGTATAAATTCTCCTGCTTAATTAAAACCAGCAACACAGAAAAGAGTTATCCAATGCAGTAATGTGTGATAATTCTAGAGTCTAAGAACTATTTAAAGTAAAAATTAACAACTTTATTTCTTAAAGTTTTACAGAGAATAATAATCTAACGAATATGTACAACTTCTTCCTCTAGTCTGTCTTTGACCTTCCCCCTCCACAATACGAGTCAGATCAGACTCCTAATTAAGATTTACAAAATAAAACTTCTTATCTCAAAACCAGGAAGCTTTCGGTGCTTCTCCATAGTCCTGTCTTCTTTTCTTCTGGGGGATTCTGCTTCACTAGTTACTAATCAATGAATATACTTTTAAGGGAACTATTTTTCAGGCAGTCTTTGCATGCTGGTAGCTTGGCAGCTCTGCTCTCAACTGTTCAATTTTCCACGGTCTTGAACCTTCAAACTATTGGATTGTGTCATTGGCTTTTAAGATTATCAATCTATTACATTCAAACTTGATTGGAAGTGGGTCATTTGGGGTATAATTTAAACTGTTCGGCTGAATTTGTTTTTGTCTCAAGACAATCAGCTAATCGAATTGTTCGGCCAAATGTTAAATTATATCTATTTTTCAGAAGACTTGGTGCTGCCAGGTAGTTTAACGGTGCAGTACACCCACATGTTCATCACTGAAGTCACACGGACACCTGATTAGGGAAGTTTGACACTTTGACTTACCTAAAGGACTTCAGGCAAGCAGATGGGCTTTTATAACAAATGATAATTGTTGCTTTTAAATTCCAACACTTTCCTTCATGAGATATCAACAGACTATTATTCTGTGGCTCTAGATTATGAGTCAATGACTTGACTACATAAACTGCAGGGAACGTGCAGGGAACACGTCAAACATCCTCAAGAGCAATTATTTAGTGATGGACATGTGATTAGAAGGCACTTGAAACTGTTGCATCCAGATTGAACAAAGGCAAAAATCATGGTTCATTCAGAAGTTGCACTGAGCCTGCAGACGAGACTGAGATATCATGATGGTGGTTTTGGAAAGGATTGGTGAGTGGGGAGGACATGGAGATATAAATCCATGAAGGACAAAATGGATTATGGAGTTTGAGAACATTCCGTGTCCTTCTCACTTATCAGTGAGTAATTTATAAATAGTAGTTTGATAGTTATAATTTATAAGGAAAGGATTTTTTGTTTGGAACTGAAGACATTGACTTGCACTTTCCAAAATGTGTATATCATGAGCAGAAATTGAGTTCAACCCAGTTTAGTAGACAAATATAATGACTTACCAGGAACACCAACTATCGCAAGGATGGGATCGTAACCACCTTGAATAATCCAAATGATATACAGGATCGGTGATGCTAATGCTATCCAAGGCCGGGAAAGCCAGTAAAGACCCGAGGATAAACTTCTGTCCATTGTTGGAACATTCTAGTGTAATGTTCTAAGATTCTGATTAATTGTTGGAATACTCCAGTCTAATGTTCTCTGATTCTGTTACATTGCTGTACCATTCCAGTCTCATGTTCTCAGATTCTGATCCATTGTTGGAACATTCCAATCCATGGGGCTCAGATTATGAATCATTATTGTAACGTTCCTGTCTCATGTTCTCAGATTCAGAACTCTCCTCCCGCTCTCTCTCTCAAGCTGCTGATCCCTGTTAGTGCTGTCAGTGATGCTCCTACTCACACTATGTGATAGCACATTGAACAGAGCCCATTTATATTTCAACCATGGAAACTCTCCACTGCCATAATTAGGATCCACTGAGATTGATATTAATCTCAGTCACTGAACAAATAGCTCCAGTTAACCGCTTTGAATTCAATAATGATTTTATTAAAATTCAAAAGAACTTTTAAAGTTTACACATTTGGCATGGGATATGTGTGGGGGGTGAACAGGAAGAAATATTTGAGATGGTAGATTGATTGTATGTAATCATTCAATCTGCCTTAGATATGACAGTAATGTCAAAGGATTGTCAGAACTTAAACAAGTTTCTCGGCTTATAAATCGAAATATACTGTCTGTAACTACTGATCAGTGATTATAATGTCAGGAAAATATGTACAGAATTTTTCTAATCCATAATCTGACAGAAAATTGCTTTTGACAACATGAGTGATAACAGACAAATGGCATGGATATGCTAACGGAGAATATGATGTGACACACAATTCAGATGGTTATTCAAGGATCATAGAGGGCAGGTAAGGGTCCTGCTGTTACTGTTATCGATGTCAATCAACTGTATTGAAGTAGATTCACTGGATTTCAATTGCAGTGTGATTATGATATCGGGACATGGCTGCTGAGAGTTCAGGGAGGGAACATGATATTTCCCAGCCATCAGTATTGGAATTTTATTCTTCATAAATCATATGAATATCAAATTCAAGGGTACATCGCCAATGAGGAATGAGGAGAGTCAATATTAACCACACAATCAGAAGACATTGGAACAGAAATTTGGCCATTAGGCCATTTGAGCCTGCTCCGCCTTTCCATGATGTCTGTTAAGCTTCTCAACCCCATTCTCACACTTTCTACCTGTAACCCTTGATCCCCTTTACAGTCAAGAACCTATCTGTCTCACTCCTAAATATACTCACTGACCTGGACTAGACAGCCCTCTGTAGCAGTGAATTCCATAGATTCACCGCTGTCTGGCTGAAGAAGTTTCTCCTTATCTTTGTTTGAAAAGATCTTCTCTTTCCACTGTCCCCTCGGGTACTAGTCTCTCCTACATTCGATACATCTTCCCAAAATCCCCTCTCTCCCAGGTTATTTAGTATTCTGTAAGTTTCAATTAGACCTCCTAACATCCTTCTGAATTCTACCAAATACAGACCCAGAGCCCTCAAATATTTTTTATATGATAAGCTTTTATTTCCTGGCACCATTCTCGTGAATCTCTTTGGAAAACGCTTTGGAAAATGCATCCTTCCTGAGATATGGGACGCAAAGCTGCGCACAATCATCCAAATGTGGCATGACCAAAGCGTTGTAGAGCCTTAGAAGTACATCCCTGCTTTTATAGTTAAACCTTCTTGAAATTAGTACCATCATTGCCTTTGCCTTCCTAACTACTGACAACCTGCAAGTTTACCTTTCAAGACTCCTGGACTAAACTCCCTACTCTTTTTGCCCTTCAGACTTCTGAATTTGCTCCCTATTTCTAAAATAGTCCTTGCCTCTATTCATCCTGGCAAAATGCTTTCCCACATTTCCCCACATTGTACTCCATCTGCCACTTCTTTGCTCACTCTCCAAACCTGTTAAACTCCTTCAGCAGGTGAAAGTGAGGACCGCAAATGCTGGAGATCAGAGTCAAAATGTGAGGTCATAGAAAAGCACAGCCTGTCAGGCAGCATCCGAGGAGCAGGAGCTTCGACGTTTCAGGGATAAAGCCTTCTTCAGGAATGTGGGGTGGGTGGTAGGGGGCAGAGAGATAAATAGGGGTGGGGGAGCTGGCGCTGGGATGAAGGTAGCTTGGAAGGCGACAGCTAGATGAAGGTGGGTGATGGTAGTGATAGGTCAGAGTGGAAGGTGGATTTGATACTTGGGAAGGTAGATGGACAGATAGGACAGTTCAAGAGGGCGGTGCTGAGTTGGACGGTTAGATCTGGGATAAGGTGGAGGGAGGGGAGATAAAGAAACTGGTGAAATTGTCCTTGATACCGTGTGTTTGGAGGGTCCCAAGGCAGAAGATGATGCGTTCTTCCTCCAGAAGTCAGGTGGCTGGAATTACGCAGTCGAGGAGGTCAAAAGCTTGCAGGGCTTTGGCGGAGTGGGAGGGAGAGTTAAAGTATTCGGCCACAGGGAAGTGTTGTTGTTGGGTTTCTGTGTCCAAGAGTGTTCCCTGAACCGTTCTGTAAGTTGACATCCTGCCTCACCAATGTATAGGAGACAGGAGCAATGGACTGACTAGACTAGGTGTTTGGATGCACAGGAAGTTCTCTGCCTGATGTGGTAGGATCCTTTGGGGCCTTGGGTGGAGGTGAGGAGGGAGGTGTTGGCACAGGTTTCATACCTCTTGCAGGTGTCAAGGGATGGCGTTGGGAGTGGAAGGTGGCTTGGTGGGGGCGTGTGGACCTAACGAGGGAGTTGTGAGAGAATGGTCTCAGCAGTATGATGATAGGGGTGGGGAGCGAAGTATATCTCTGGTATTGGGATCTGACTGTTGGTGGCAGAAATGGCGGAGGATGATGCGTTGTATCCTGAGTTTGGTGGGATAGAGGGCGAGCACCAGATAGGTTCTAACTTGTCGTTGGAAGGATGGAGTGCAAGGGCGGAGGTGTGGGAAGCTGAGGAGATGCACGAGAGCACACTCCTGCAGCCGAACCAACTCTTCAATGCTACCTGTCCCTCTGTCTATCTTTGCACTGTTTGAAAGCTTAGCCAGAATGCCCTCAGTTCCTTCATATAGATAATGAATGCACAAAGTAAAAAGTTGTGGACCCAACACAGAGTTTTGTGGAACGCCACTTGTCACTGGTTGCCATCCAGAGAAGAGCACTTTTATCCCCATTCTATGCGTTCACTCAGGCAGCCAAACTTCTATCCATGCTATCACTTTGCCTCGAATACCATTGGCCCATACCTTTCTCAATAGCCTCATGCATGGCACTTTGTCAAACGACTTTTGAGTGCAGATGGATAACATCTATTGGTTCTCCTTGATCTAATCTGCTCATTACTCCCTCACTGTTTTCTAGCCGGTTTGGCAGGACTGATATCCCCTTGATGAAACCATGCTGACTCAATCCTATTTTACCAAACACCTCCAAGTATCAGAAATCCCATCCTTCATGATGGATTCCAGGATGTTACCCACAACCAAGGTCAGGCAAATCAGTCTGCAGTTTTCCATCTTCTACCTAACTCCCTTATTAAACGGGGTGTCATGTTAGCAATTGTACAGCCACTTTGCCGTTTCCTGATTTTAGTCATTCCTGAATGATTACCACTTACGCTTGCACTAACTCTTCAGCTATCTCCCTTACAATGCTGGGGTGTAATCCAACTTGTCCAGGTGTGCGATCCACATTCAGGCCATTCCGTTTTCTAACATGCTCTTCTTGGTGATGAACACCATATTCAGGACTGCCCTCTCACTCTCGTGAATTCTTGAGAAATTACTCGTGTCTTCCACTGTCAAGACTGCTGCAAAGTTCCTCAGCCATTTCTTTGTTTCCCACGACCGTCTCTCCAGCATCATTTTCCAGTCGTCCATGTTCACTTTTACCTCTCTTTTGCACTTTATATATCTAAAGAATCTCTTAAGGTTTCCTTTATATCAATGGTTAGCTTACCCCCATATTTAATCTTCTCCCTCCTTATTTATTTTTCCTTGCCTTCTGTTGGCCCCATTCTCCAATTTCCCTTTGCCCTTCACATTGCTTGCGCTTTTACTTATACGAAATCCCTGACTTCCCTCGTCAGCCCTGGTTGCCTTATCCTCCCTGTACCATGCCTTTATTGCTCAGCATGTATCTCTGCAGTGTCTCCTGAATTAATCTTGGAATTTTCTGCCATTACTGTTCCGCTGTCTTTCCTGCTAGACGCCTGTCCCGGTCAATTCTACCCAGCTTCTCCCTTGTGCCTCTCCAGTTGCCTTTATTCAGCTGAAATACTGTTAACTCTGATTCTACTTTCTATCTCTCAAATTGCAGAATAAATTAAACCATGTTTTAATCACTGCTTCTGAAGTTTTCTTTCACCTTAAGTTGCCTTATCTATCCTGCGTCATTAAACCTAGTGTCATCTGTTCCAGAGTGGGCTCCACAACATGATGCTCCAAAAAGCCATCCCATAGACATTCCTCAAATTCCTTTTCTTGCGATCCACTCCCAACCTGGTTTCCCATTTCACTTGCATATTGAAATCCCCCATGATCACTGTAACTTTGTCTTTCCAACAGATCTTTTCTATCTCCTGGTTTGTCTTGTACCCCAGCTCCTGACTACTCTTTGGAGGCCTGTGCAAGTCTCCAACTGTGGTTGTCTTATCTTTGTGATTCCTCAATTCTACCCACGCAGATTCTACACCATCTGACTTTACTTCCTTTCATACTATTGATTTAATTTCATTTCTTATGAATAATGTAAACCCACTCCCTCTGCTACCTATCTTTTCGATAGGATATATGTCCTTGAATATCCTGATCCCTTTGCAGCCACCTCTCTATGATGCCCATCACGTCATACCTACCAATTCCAATCTGTGCCACAAGCTCATTTACTCTATTCCTTATACTGCGTGCATTCAGATATAACGCCTTCAATCTTGTATTAACGTTTCCTCTTCTCATTGTTATTTGTTTGTCCGGTATGCTTGAAGTATGATTGCTTACACTTTCCATACACTCTGTTTTAGTTGCGTCTGTGCTAGAGATTTTATTAACCTCTCCTGAGTTCTGTGCATTTACCTCCACTTTTCTAATTAAACCCGATAATGGACCCCCCACGCTGCCAACACAAACACTCTCCTAATCAGTTTAGAGCTCTGTCTACAGCCTTAGTTAGGATTCAATCGGACTCTGGTCCCAACACAAAATAAAGGTACAAAAAAAACAAGCTTTTCTGTACATACCAAAACATGAAAACTACAAAGATGCAAGATTGTTAGAATACACTTACGATGTGGAGTTATATTAATTGAAATGTGAATTTAAAAGCCACGGACGAGGTTTTCAACCTTTATTAGTCATTATTTGACCCACAGCTGAGATGCTGATCTCCCCCCTGTCAGTGATCCCCCTCATTGAGAATCTCTCGCCCTGTCTCTCACACCGTGTCTAGAGGGACTACAAGTTCCTGTTGGCCCAGAATATTTAAATTAATTCACTTTCTCCCTGGAACTAATCTATTGTTCTTTTGGATCCTGTTCAGCGTCAGCAACCCAGTTCTGTGATATTATTGGCGATAAATGATCTGGGATGACAGCATAGTGCTCACAGGGTACGGACCAGACAAAGGGCTTGCAGTCTGTGGGAGTTTCTAAATGAAATTTCAGTGTATTTCTCCTCATGCTGTCTTCTGATATAACTTCACACTCGTCTGACACCCCTTGTTCTCACTCACGCTGTCGCTCCATTTTCTCTCCATTCCTTTTCTCTCTCTTCACTTCCTTTTTTCTCTGTTAATTTTTCTCTGTCTCACGCACACACGCACAGACACACACACATTCTGTTCTCTCTGTTGACAAATTGTGCTGTTGGAGAGCTCGTCGGTGTACAATGGGCTAAATGGCCTCCTTCAGTGCTCTATCAATTCTGAAGTTCTCTGACCCACAATAAAGACTTCAGGTGCCTGGAGAGACAAACTGATACTGCGAAGGACACAGTGCAGAATCATCCTTTATCTCTTCCTGTTGTCTGATATGCAGCGGCCTTGAAATGTCAGTTATAAAAAAAAGATAGAAATTCGAGCAGTTGAGAGAACGTTCACGAGATGATTTTACTGTCAGGATTTAACAAGCAGTTCCCTCTTACAAAATTGGATTTGCCTGATTGCAGCTACTCCCAATTGACACGTCCTAGCTCTGCCTGATGCTGACGTAGTTTGCCTTCCGCCAATTCAGTAGATTCGCACAAGTCCTGACATATCCATGTTCATACCTATCTTAAATCTGAAAGAGCTGTGACCACTATTTCTAAAATTATGTCCCACTGAAAGGTCAGTCACCTGGCTCGGCTCATTAGCCAATACGAGGTCCAGTATGGTTCTTCCTCTCGTTGGACTATCCACATACTGCTGCAGTTAACAAATTTTGCTCCGTCTAAGCTCCTTGCTCTAATGGACTTAGATTATTGGGGATATTAAAGTCACTCACTATGACCACTATGTTTTTAATACATCTTTCCTTAATCGACATACATATCTGTTCCTCAATCCTGTCGTGGCTGTTGGAGAGATTATAGTAATGCAGTGCGTGTATCCATCTTATTTTTGAGCTTGACCCAAATTGCTGCAGTGGATGTTCCCTCCTGTGTGTCCTGTTCACGTGCAGATGTAGCATTCTCCCTGATCAGTAAAACAACTCGGCCACCTCTTTTAGCTTCTTCTCTATCTCGCCTATACCAATGAAACCCTGGATACTTTGAACGGCCCGTCCTTTCCCTCTCTCAACCACGTCTCTGTAAAGCCGCAACATCATAGTCCCATGTATGGATTCAGGCTCTCAGTTCATCGTACTTACCCATAACAATTCTTGCATTCAAATAAATACACTTCAGCCAAACTCCATCAGATCCTGACCTGATATTTGGTTTGAGTTTCCCTGATGTAAATTCCTCCTCGTCTATTCTCTGGTAACAGGAGATTACAAAGCACTGTCAGTAAAGCGGAAAATATTGTAAACAGACAATTTCTGTTTCCTCACTTGTCCCTTCAATCTGTACATTGCATCCCACACTGTCCAATTCCAATAAACTGCTGGGTAATTATTTTGCTTCAAACAACAGTCTCCAGCCTCTCACGGCACATTCTTCTACTCGCTCTGGACCCATTGGAGTGATAGTTTTCTGATCCCTCTCTCAACCAAATCTCTGTAATATTTGTATCATGGTTATATATATTCATCTGTCTTGCCTGTCATACTTCTCACATTAAAATCAGCATACATCAGACTGCCAGTCCATTGTGTTCATTCCCCTCTGCCAGTTTGTTGCTGGTCTTAGTTGTACTGGGATTAGTCTCCAACTGCTCTTCAGTCACTGTGCTTGTGGATGTACTGCTCTGGCTCTCCCCCCGCCCCCCCCCCCCCCACCGCCACAATAGTTTAAACCCTCCTGAGTGACAACAGCAAACCTGCCTGCCAGGAGATTGCTGCCAGTTCACATCCATCTCGTCCTTTTTGTGTATTTCATACTGACCCAGGATTCCCAATGACCCACATATCTGAGATTGCTGCCAGTTCACGTCTATCCCGTCCTTCTTGTGTATTTCATACCGACCCGGGAATCCCAATGATCCACATATTGGAGATTGCTGCCAGTTCAGCTGCATCCCGTCCTTCTTGTGTCCATCCTATCGACCCGGGAATCGCAATGATCCACATATTTGAGATTGCTGCCAGTTCAGCTGCATCCCGTCCTTCTTGTATCTATCCTACCGACCTGGGAATCCCAATGATCCACATATTTGAAGTGCTGCCTTCCCTACCAGCTCTTTGGCCATGTGTTTATCTTTACTACCTTCCTATTCCTAACCTCACTGGCATGTGGCATAATCTAGTCTCCCCAACATTCAAATATGCTTTCAGCACATTTCCAGCAAGACCTTTACTTTAAAATGGATAGACTTGACAATAAAAACTTAAGTGTGATCTCATTAACCAGGAACGTGGAGCCCAATGAAACAGTCGCAATGATCATAGGATCTGATATCTATCACCTTCACCAAACCTGCGTGACAAGATATACTTATGGAGCATCTATTTGTACATGGACAAGGATAAACAAAAATTAGTCCAAAAGACCTGATAATGTCATAACAGATGGGTGCCAGTCAGCCTGTTTACTCTGCTTTACTGTTCAATTGGATTTCAGCTATTCTGTTCCTTTTAATGGCTGGGTCTTTACCCCGGATCCCTCGCGCGTCAGAAAGTGCCCAATGTCTTTTTGCGCTCACTGCGAAGGGAGCATCCAGTGCCAGGCGATGGGGTGTGGGGAATCCCGGGGTGGCTCAATGAAAGGCTGCATGCAGTGACGGATGGACTCAGGGACTGAGACAGACAGAGTAGGTAATCAGGGACATGCACTCACATAAGTAGCTGGGCAAGATTCCCAAACACTCAGGAAGCCTGAGGACCAGAGCCACTTTTACAATAAACCTGTCATATTTGCAGCAATTCTCCATCAAACTCAAGCAAATATACTATAGATGGCGGAAACCTGAAACAAACACAGAAACATACTGTGGAGAGAGAAAAGAGGCAATTGTCCCAATGCAGAGATTGCAAAATCTCCAGAAAGACAGGGTCCAGAGATTGGAATTGAACCCGAGTCCCTGGCACTGTGAGGTAGCAATGTTCTGCCACCACGCTATCCAATGATGGACAATAGGATTAGGCCGGTTACATTAGTATATTTTCGACAGTTAGTTAACAGGAATGCTCTCACGCAGCCTATCTAAGATTGGGAAGCCATTATACAGCAGCAGAGGACAATTTAAGAAGCAATAAAGTGATGAACACGAAACATGTAAGCTAGCTTGCTTTAGAAAATGAGATTGCAGGAGTTAAGATATATAAAAGGGGAAAGTGAACATTGGACAACCAGAAATTGAGGATGGCTGCAGAGAAATGGAAAACAAAGAATTGGAGAATGACCTGAATAGGTACTTTCCGTCAATCCTCACAATGGTAGATACTAGGAACATTCCAGAACTTAAAGCGAGTCAAGGGTGAGGAATGGATGTAGTGATCAGCGCTGAGGAGAAGGTACTGGGGAAGCTGCAATGTTTGAAAATGGATAAATCACACAGACAGGAAGGATAACAACCAATGTTCTGAAGGAATTAGCGGAGGATATTGTGAAACCATTGGTTGCGACTGTTCAGGAATAACTATCATCAGACCGAGTCCCAGAGAACTGGAAAATGGATAATTTAAAATCTCTGTGTAAGAAGGAAGAAAGGCAAAATACAGGAAATCATAGGGCAGTATAGCCTGGCATCGGTCGTTATTAGGGATTTAGAATGCATTGCTAGCAATGACACTGCAGAGTACTTGGAGGTGCATGGTATAATAGGGCTGAGTCAGCATGGCTTCATCAAGGAGTGGTCCCGCTGACAGGTCTGTCAGAATTCTATCAGAAGGTAATGAGCAGGTTTGACAAAGGGAGGATGTGATCTGATTTGCTCATAGGGAGTGGGTTAACTTTGAATCTGTGTTAAATTGAATCATGTTAATTTATTGGTTACAACTTGCATAAGCAAATGTACATAAACAAATAAAATTGCAGAGGAACAATTCAATAGTAGATAAATAAAATAAGGATGGAGGGTCGGGTGATGTGTTGCTTCTACATGATGTGGGAGTGGTCGACCCCACTGTGGTTCCCAGTGACCATGTCTGGAGTAATTGTCGCATGCAAGAACAACTCTGGTTCTGAGTCGATGAGCTGGAGTTTGAGCTTCAAACATTGCGAGGCATCAGGGAGGGGGAGAGTTCCCTGGATGCTGTGATTCAAGAGACAGTTACACTCCTCAGATCAACTGACTCAAATTCAGCCAGTGGTTAGAAAACAGAGAGATTATCTATGAGTGAGGCAGATAAAGGGATCCAGGACGTAGAATTGCTGGAGCCTCAGCCCCTGTCCGTGTCTAACAGGTTCAAGAGTTTTGTTCCCTGTGTGGATGGGATGGGGACTGCAGGGAGGATGAGCTGAGTGGCCACAGCACCGAGTTGAGGAATGCTTTCAAGTGGGGCAAGAGAAGAGAAATGTTCATGTAACTGGGGATAGTATAGTTAGCGGCATAGACACGTTCTCTGTGACCCAGATTGGAGTCCTGAATGCGGCATTACTGACTGGTGTTTGGCTAAGAGATATCTCGTCTGGGCTGCAGGGGAACTTCGAGTGTGAGGGTAAAGATCCATTGGTCATGGTCTGTGTAGGTACCAACGACAGAGATAAAACTATGTCAGAGGTTCTGCTAAGGGATACTAAGAGCTCGGAGCTAAATTAGAAAACAGAATCAAAAAGGAAATAATCTCTGGATTACGGCCTGAGCCATGAACTAATTAGCACAGAGTCAGCAGGAAAAATCGTGGTTCAAAGTTTGGTGTGGGAGAAACGGGTTTGTATCATGGGACATTGACACCAGACACTGGGGAAGGAGCGCACTGTTCTGATCGGACGGTCTTCATCTGAACCATGTTGGGCCCAGAGTCCAAGCAAATCGCACAACTCGGGCTGTAGACTGGGCATTAAGCTAAATGGGGGTGGGGTGATGTCAGTTATAGGGAAAATTAGAAAACCCGAATTAAAGGAGCGGGTAAGACAGCAGATCTCAAGAAGAAGGCGTTTGGTGTGCTTTCCTTTGTTGGTCACAGTATTGAGTACAGGAGTTGGGAGGTCATATTGCCGCTGTACAGGACATTGGTTCGGCCACTGTTGGAATATTGCATGCAATTCTGATCTCCTTCGTATTAGAAAGATGTCGTGAAACTTGAAAGGGTTCAGAAAAAAATTGCAACAATGTTGCAAACTTCGGAGGATTTGAGCTATAGGGAGAGGCTGAGCAGGCTGAGGCTGCTTTCCCTGGAGCGTCGGAGGCTGAGGAGTGTCCTTTTAGAGATTTATAAAATTATGAGGGGCATTGATATGATAAACAGACAAAGTCTTTTCCCTGGGGTCAGGGAGACCAGAACTAGAGGGCAGAGGTTAAGGGTGAGAGGGGAAAGATATAAAAGAGACCTAAGGGTCAACGTTTTCACGCAGAGGGTGGTACGTGCATGACATAAGCTGTCAGAGGATGTGGTGGAGGCTGGTACAATTGCAACGTTTAAGATGCATTTAGATGGGTATATGAAGAGAAAAGGTTTGGAGGTATATGGACCGGGTACTGGCAGGTGGGACTGGATTAGCCTTAGGTAGGATTCAATCGGACTCTGGTCCCAACACAAAATAAAGGGACAAAAAAGCTTTTCTGTCCATACCCAAACATGAAAACATGAAAACTACAAAGATGCAAGAATGTTAAAATACACTTACGATGTGGAGTCATATGAATTGAAATGTGAATTTAAAAACCACTGACGAGGTATTCAACCTTTATCAGTCATCATTTGACCCACAGCTGATATGCTGATCTCCCCCCTGTCAGTGATCCCCCTCATTGGGAAGCTCTCGCCCTGTCTCTCACACTGTGTCTAGAGGGACTACAAGTTCCTGTTGGCCCAGAATATTTAAATTAATTCACCTTCTCCCTGGAACTAATCTATTGTTCTTTTGGATCCTGCTCAGGGTCAGCCACCCGGCTCTGTGATATTATTGGCGATAAATGATCTGGGATGACAGCAGAGTGCTCACAGTTTACGGACCAGACAAAGGTCTTGCAGTCTGTGGGAGTTTCTAAATGAGTATTTCTCCTCATGCTGTCTTCTGATATAACTTCACACTCGTCTGACACCCCTTGTTCTCACTCACTCTGCCGCTCCATTTTCTGTCCATTCCTTTTATCTCACTTCACTTCCTTTTTTCTCTGTTAATTTTTCTCTCTCACACACACACACACACACAGACACAGACACACACACATTCTGTTCTCTCTGTTGACAAATTGTGCTGTTGGAGAGCTCGTTGGTGTACAATGGGCTAAAAGGCCTCCTTCAGTGCTCTATCAATTCTGAAGTTCTCTGACCCACAATAAAGACTTCAGGTGCCTGGACAGACAACCGGATACTGCGAAGGACACAGTGCAGAATCATCCTTTATCTCTTCCTGTTGTCTGATATGCAGCGGCCTTGAAATATCAGTTAAAAAAAAGATAGAAATTCGAGCAGTTGAGAGATCGTTCACGAGATGATTTTGCTGTCAGGATTTAACAAGCAGTTCCCTCTTACAAAATTGGATTTGCCTGATTGCAGCTCCTTCCAATTGACACGTCCTAGCTCTGCCTGATGCTGACGTAATTTGCCTTCCGCCAATTCAGTAGATTCCCACAAGGTCCTGACATATCCGTGTTCATACCTATCTTAAATCTGAAGGAGCTGTGACCACTGTTTCGAAATTTATATCCCACTGAAAGGTCAGTCACCTGGCCAGGCTCATGAGTCAATACGAGGTCCAGTATGGTTCTTCCTCTCGTTGGACTATCCACATAATGCTGCAGTTAACAAATTTTGCCCCATCTAAGCCCCTTGCTCTAATGGACTTCCAGTCATTATTGGGGATATTAAAGTCACTCACTGTGACCACTCTGTTTTAATACATCTTTCCTTAATCGACATACATATCTGTTCCTCAATCCTGTCGTGGCTGTTGGAGAGATTATAGTAACGCAGTGTGTGTATCCATCTTATTTTTGAGCTTGACCCATATTGCTGCAGTGGATGGTCCCTCCTGTCTGTCCTGTTCACGTGCAGATGCAGCATTCTCCCTGATCAGTAAAACAACTCGTCCACGTCTTTTAGCTTCTTCTCTATCTCGCTTAAACCAATGAAACCCTGGATACTTTGAACGGCCAGTCCTTTCCCTCTCTCAACCAAGTCTCTGTAAAGCCACAACATCATAGTCCCATGTATGGATTCAGGCTCCCAGTTCATCGTCCTTACCGATAACAATTCTTTCTGTGAGAAGGAAACACTCCTCACAAACACTCCGTGACCTATTCACATGAATAAAAGATATGAACACGTGGTAAGAGTGACTGGCCCTGATATCAAGGCAGGATTTAGCTGTGGATGGTATCAAGGAACCCGAATACAATGGAATGTAATGGGAATGAATTGTAAACTCCCCACTGGTTAGAGACATTCAGAGAACAAGGGAAGATATTTGTGATTTTTCACAGGATATCTCTGCCTGCATCCTCAAGGTAGGTTTCTTCAGCTGTTCCAACTTCTTTCCAACATCTTATGGTCAGAAGTGGAGATGTTCTCTGAAGATCACACAATATTAAGAATAATTTGTCACGTGTCCACTGCTGAAGCAGTCCGTGTCCATGTGCAGCAAGGCCTGAATAACATCCAAACTCTGTTATTGAAGTGAAGGTAACATTCACGTAACAGTCTTACTAGAAATTTCTCTTTCTAGTGTTCCACAGTTAAATATGAGGAGCTCATTCAACACCTCAAGCTGGTTTCAACTGAATATAGTCAACCCACTGAAATTATTGAATATGAACAGGAATAGCCCATTCAGTCCCTACTGCCTATTACACGAGTAGGGAAGGAGTGTAGTCAGCACATCGACGTGTTAAACATGAACCAGGAGTTGCCAAGTCAGGTCTTTGAGCCTCTTCCATGAGACCAGGAAGAGGCCAATCAACCTGTCAAGTCAATTATGCAGAAATAGGAAGATGTCATTGATGCCCCAACATGACAAACAGCGAAGCAGAGACTACACAGATAAACCGCTCTATGTTGTTCCTCCTGGGTCCAGTGCCAGTGGTACACGTGTTACTTTAACTTGGGTTACTGAAGGTGAGAAGGGAAAGTGGCAGTTTGTGCCACGTCCCAAGGAAAAAGCTTCTGTCTCCGAGAAGACAGACTGGTATTTCGATGGAGGTTACAACCTGGTGGGACCGGCTAACTCTTCCAGGAATAAGGTATTGTGGCTGCTGACAGATTTGTGACAGTGCATGTTCAGACCCCAACTGCATATTGAGACAGTTAGAGTTCATTCAGAGCCTGGAGCTGACTCTCAACCAAGATGGAGGTTCCGAGCAGGTATGTGAACTATTGGGAATCAAATATAAAGGGAAAGAAAAGTAGTTTTTCACATGATCACTGTCTTTTTCCTGACAAAATGCTTGTTAGTTTCTAATCTTCAAGTCTAAATGTAAAAGCCTGTTATTTTCTCTCAGCGCCATGTATTAAACATTCATTTTCCTCACACTTTCCTCATGGTACCATCATCCCAGGAATAAGTTTGGTGCATGTATATTGCACTATCTCAGCCACAATGTAATCGTTCCTTATAAAGGAGAGAGAATCTGTAATCAGTGGCCGAAATACTGCCCAAGCAACACACTACAACTGCAGGAAGATGAATTTACTCCAACACTTGAATCATTTAATAATGAAGGACAACGTACCATTTACTGTATGGATTACTTGCTGGCTCATGTGAATTGTAAAAGTGATGAATGAATTTCCCAATCTCTCATCTTCTAATAAACACAAAATGAAAAGAACTGTATTTGCTGCTCATTTCATATCATTTCTTTGCCTTGTGGACAGCTGTGCTCCAAGCACTGATACATGGGATACCCAATGTGCAATGACCTTTATTCCAGAGCAGAATCTTACCCTCTGTATTCTCCCCATTATCCAATTCTCATTTCCATGTAGTATGTTCACCCCTTACACAAGGACTCGAACGTTCTTCACTCATCTGTCAAAAGATTCAGAAAAATTCAAATACACTGTTCCCATTGGTTCTCATTTGTCGATGTCACAATCAACACCCTTCACAAACTCCAAGTGGTTTATCAATAACGATTTCCCTTTCTAAAATATAGGCTGACTCAGCAAATCATATCATTATTCTCCAAAGATCTAGTTATGACGAATTACTAAAAAATTCTAAAATTTTCCCTCACAACTGACATCGATTTATTCATCACTGTTTTCCATCTCGCTCCTGTTTTAAATGTTTGTGGTCACAGTAGCTACGTCCAAGTCTGGCAGGATCGTTTCTATAACAAAAAAAGCTTTGTCATACTTTGCCCTCCCTCATAGAGTTTAAGGAATTGACAGAACAGATTTAGGCCATTGACCCATTGTGACTGTACCTGCTCCCGAAAGAGCTACCCGGCAAGCACAACTTTCCAGTCTGTAGCCCTCTAAATTCTTAACTCAATTAGACCAGCAACTTACCAATATTCACAACAATGAGCTTTGTTTTCTTTTATCCCCAGTACTTCCTCTTTAATAATTCTAACTTCTTGCACTTCCACATTTTCGACAGTCACCATATTCCCTAACATTTCGGGAAGATTTTTCTGTTCTTTCCTCTGTGTAGTGGGCGGCACGGTGGCACAGTGGTTAGCACTGCTGCCTCACAGCGCCTGAGACCCGGGTTCAATTCCCGCCTCAGGCGACTGACTGTGTGGAGTTTGCACGTTCTCCCCGTGTCTGCGTGGGTTTCCTCCGGGTGCTCCGGTTTCCTCCCACAGTCCAAAGATGTGCAGGCCAGGTGAATTGGCCATGCTAAATTGCCCATAGTGTTAGGTAAGGGGTAAATGTAGATGTAGAGGTATGGGTGGGTTGCGCTTCGGCGGGGCGGTGTGGACTCGTTGGGCCGAAGGGCCTGTTTCCACACTGTAAGTAATCTAATCTAATCTAATCTAGAACCAACATATTCACCTCACTGGACGGAGATGATCTCTGTCACCTTGTGAGTACATGAGAGGATCACACTCTGGCAAAATGGATCCTTTGCCCACTCTTGCCTGGAAAGTTCCAGAAGCAAAACAGTTGATTGGAATTTTGAGTACTTTCATCTCCCTGGTGTGAGACAAATTTTGTGTTGATGGAGGTTTCACAGCTCTGTGGCGTCATTGTTGAAATGAACTGACTTCACACTTTGCATACAGTAAAGGTTCCACATTGAGAAATATTTGTGGAAATCTCAGAAAGGATAGTGCCGTGTCCTGCTCCTTCCTATGCAGTCTCTGCAGACCCAGATTCTCTCCAAGATGCAGTGCCCAAACCTTGTCCAGAATGGGGAACCAGACCCTCAGGTTTCCCTGAATCGTTGCAGTAGCTGATAACACAAACCCAAGAAAACCAGCCAGGGAACCTCCTCTGACTTTCCAGAGATGACAACAAGTCAAGTCTCCGTATATATACGTCACACCCACTCAGAGTTAACAAATGGCTTTCTCGCCTCAGTTTCCACTCCTGGCTGAAAAACCATTGCAGCTCTGCACAGTTCCTGTGACCTGAAATATTACTGGTTGTGTTCTCCATGGAAATAGTTGACAATGTAACTGCACAATTTTCTGTACCTCAGTCACAATAACTGCAACACTACCATAACCAGTGTAAATGCTGGCGATGCGTCTAGTGCTAGTATCTCCAGTCTATTAATCCAGGAACCAAGCTGATGACTCAGACCAATTCTTGAATCCCGCCTTATCAGATGGTGGAATTTGAATTCAATTGAGTATTTGGATTAACAATCTAATGAACTCTTATCAATTGTCAAATAAAAAACAAACACGTAACGAATTGTGTCCTTCATGGAAGGAATTCTGTTATCTACATGTGGTCTCGCATACATGTGACACCAGACCCAAAGCAATGTGATTGACTCTCAACTGCCCTTTGAAATGACCAGCATTCAGTTATATCACGAAAAGGTCTGAAAGAAATGAAACTAAACAGACCTAAGCACTGGCAGCCGACAGCATGTGAACTGCTATTGTTCAAGAAGGCAGCTCACCAACACCTTCTCATGGGCAATCCGGTAAGGGAAATATATACTGGCCCAGCCAGTCACACCCACGTCGCTTCAATGAATTAAAGAAAATTACCACACTCAGGGAAGAGAGTCAGAGGAGACATACCTCATTTTAAAAATGGGGTTGGATAGATATCTACATGGACATGATACTCAGGAATATGGGGAGGAATGAAAAATCAACGAGATTAATACCACAATTTATTTCCATCCTAGCTGATAATCAACAATTGATTTTTAAAATCTTTTTCTCTATCTCTCTATTCCTCCATATATTCAACTCACCCCACCAAAACAAAATACACTATTTCCCAGCTGCTTTCAGATCTGATGCACGCTGAGTGGATTGAAAACGTTAACTCTGTTTTTTCTCTCAACAGAAGCTGCTAAATGTGTTCCGTTTCCCCAGCACTTTGTTTCTTTTTGTTTCAGATCTTCGGGACCTTTCTTTGTTTGATTTAATGTTTCTTTTTGGTATTTCAAGGAATATCAGCATCACTGTGAAGGGCAGCATTTGATGACCAACATTAATTGCCCTTAATTGTGACCATTTCACAAGGCAGTATAGAACAAAGCACATTGTTGTGCAGATTAGGTGAATTGGCCACGGTAATCTTCTCATTCTGTTCACCGATGTGTAAGTTAGACACATTCGTGAGTGGTCAATATCGGGGCATTGTGTAGGTTACTCTTCCAAGGACCTGTTTCCACATGACATGCATTCGATGAATGTGAACTGGACAATATCAAACGGAAAGAATAGTATGCTACAGAAGTATTTAAACAGTGGATATACAGTTCGACAGGGTTGTGCACATATAGAACATAGTACGTTACAGCGCAGTACTGACTCTTCTGCCCTCAATGTTGCGCAGACCTATGAAACCAATCTGAAACCCATCTAACCTACACTACTCAATTTTTCATCCATAAGCCTATCCAATGACCACTTAAATGCCCTTAAAGTTGGCGCGTCAACTTCTGTTGCAGGCAGTGCGTTCCACACCCCGCTACTCTTTGAGTAAATGAACGACCTCTGACATCTGTCCTGTATTCACTACATCTCAATTTAAAGCTATGTATCCTCGTGCTAGCCATTACCGTCCAAGAAGAAAACCTCTCGCTATCCAGCCGATCTAATCTCTGATTATATTATATGTCAGAATTACGTCACCTCTTAACGTTCTCTCAAATGAAAACAGCCTCAAGTCCCTCAGTCTTTCGTTGTAAGTCTTAAACTCCATACTAGGCAACAACCTAGTAAAGCTCCTCTGAACCCTTTCCAAAGATTCCACATCCTTCCATGAATGAGGTGACCAGAACTGTATTCAATAGTCCAAGTACAGCTGCACAAGGGTTTTTATTTAACAGAAGAACATGACCCACTGGTCCCGAAACTCAGTCCCTCTACCAATAAAAGCAAACACACCATATATCTTCGAAACAACTCTATCAAACTGGGTTGGAAATTTTAGGGATCTATGCTACATGGAAATTGAGGAATGTCTACTCTTCTGCACTACCATGAGTCTTACCAAGAGCCCAAGACTCTGCATCCCTGTTGCTCCATCCAAAGTGATTCACCAGACATTGTTCCGCATGGCATTCCATTTGCCACCTCACAGCTTATCCTGCAAATTATCTGTGTCCTGCTGTAACCCACAACATAGTTTGGCACTATCCACAACTCTAGCGACCTTAGTTACATCTGCAAATTTATGTACCCATCCTTCTACGCTATCATCCAGAGCGTTTATAAAAATGACAAACAGCAGTGGGCCCAAAACAGATCCTTGCGGTACACCACGAGTAACTGAACTCCAGGATGAACATTTCCCATCAGCTACCACCCTCTGTCTTCTTTCAGCTAGCCACTTCCTGATCCAAACCGCTAAATTACCCTCAATCCCCATGCCTCCGTAGTTTTTGCAATAGCCTATCATAGGGAACCTTACCCGAACGCTTTACTGAATGTCATATACAATACATCAACCGTTTTACCCACATCCACCTGTTTGGTCACCTTCTCAACAAATTCAATAAGGTTTATGAGGCACGACCTACTCTTCATCAAACCGTGTTGACTACAGTTCGTCAAATTATCCCTTTCCAGATGAGTATAAACCCTATCTCTTTAACAATTTCAACACTTTACCCAAAACCAAAGTCATGTTCACTGGTCTATAATTAGACTTTACTCCCCTTCTTTAACAAGGTAACAAGATTTGCTATCTTCCAGCCTTCTGCACTATTCCTGTCGACAATGACAACATAATGACCAAAGCTAAAGGCTCTGCAATCTCCTCCCTGGCTTCCCAGAGAATACTAGAATAAATCCCATCCAGTACAGGGGAGTTATCTATTTTTACATTTTCCAGAATTGCTAAAACCTCTTCCTTGTGAAGCTTTGTCCTATCAATTTTTCATGGTCAATTGGGAGGAATCAGAAACACCTGGACGAAACACGTGCACACAAGGGAAGAATATGAAAGCTCATGACAGGCGGTGGCCCAAGGGTGGAATTGAGCGCAAGTTTCCAGGTGTTTCGATAAAGCCACTGTGCCACCGTGGCACCCACCCAAATATGTCACTGTGCTAGCGTATACGATGGAACTTTGAAATCTCAAATAAAAGTGGAAAACGTTTGTGAAACACAGCTGATGAGTCAATATCTTGAGAGTGACAGAGAGTTACCATATTGAGACGTAAATGACGATGTTCTGAAAAAGTCATATTGGTCTCAGAACGTTAATTCTCTTTCTGCTCAGATGCTGCTGGAATTGTTAAAGTTTTCCAGCACTTCCAACTTCTCTTTTTGTTTTGGAGTGTGGATATTTTTCTGATATGAAAGGGAGCAGTGAAGTTGCCATTTCAGTCAACTCGCATGTATTTGGTTATGGTCATTGGATGAAAAATTAAAAGCTTTTTTATTCGACAGTGCGCTAAATATTTTCTGTGTCATAAATCACCATTAAAATGTTGAATTCAGTGTCCATGAATCACGCGATCAATCCTCTTTAAGTAGCCAATTGAATTAAGGATCCCAATCATAACCTCAATGTCATATCATGCTCCTGGTGTCACTAGAGTCATACTCATTCAGCAAGGTCTTACATTTCTGAAACTTTAGATGAAACTGTGGAAACATAAGATACATTGATACAGGGCACAGTCATCCATACGTTTTGGATGGAACTAGCATGGGCAGATTTTATGTGTCAAACACAATCACTCTGGAAAAGGCGACCTAGAGTAGACTACTTGAATCGCTTCTGTCCAAGTGATGCACATACACACAGCGCTGCTTGTAGGCACATTCCAAGATGTTTTAACAACTGGTAGTGTAGGAACAGCAAATTAGTTCCTGGTCAGGATGGCATGCAATTTGGAAGATAACTTGTAGAGATTGTTTTCCCATTGTTCCCATTCCCAGTGCAGAATGTTCTCCAATTCCCATTAATCACAGTTTTGCTCAGGGACCTTGATTCCACGCTCAGTCAAGTCCTGCTTCGATTGAAAGGGAAGTCTCTCTGATCTCACCTCAAATTGTATTGGAAGATCAGTTGAAAGAACAAGGAGTAAAAGACAAGAATACTGTTTGTTTGAACAATATCCTCAAAATATACAAAAGAAAATTGATACATTGTCTTCCAATTCTGTCCTAAGATGTTTGTCCTGTTGGTGATGAGGCTGTTTGGTTAAGTGTTGTGATAGAGGGACAGGAAGAAACTCCACTCTGTACTAATAGTTAACAAAGCCATCCTGTTCACGGCGCATCAGACAATGGCAAACATGCTGTTTTCTGTTATTGTTGGACAGTGGTAATTTCAAACGCACCATTCACTGATGCCATACACAGAAGTCAGCAATTCCCAGTATTTTGTGAGAGAGCAAAAAACGAAAGGGAGAGTCAGGGAAAGTGGGAGTGATAGGGAAATGTTGTGATATACAGTGCGAGAAGTGCGAAGGGAGATGGTCAGTGGAAGGATATGTCACAGCAGAAGGGACAATGCAAGGAAAGTAGGTGGGTAAGGAAATAGTAGGAAGGGGAGTTGGTGTGTCAGAAGGACCATCTGTGGCAGGCAGTACCGTGCAGTTGGAAAACTGAAATTGATGTACAATGAAACATCACTGTTAAGGAAAATTGAGGTTTGGTTTCCTTTGAATATTAGGTAAATGTTTCTCATACTTCTTTTATGAACAGGATTCTTGTTCATGTTGTACATCCGCTCTACATTTCTGTATCTCCATCAAGTGCAGACATTTTCTTTTCTCTCCACTTCATTAACTCAACATTATGTCATTTTATGTCACTAAACAATATCCAGAACGGTGGATGTTTTTTTTTTCTATGAATTTGCTTCTAATTCAACGCAAAAATGAGAATGTGATTTGGTCTTCTACTGCATGCTTATAATGCAGAATTTAATTTAATCTTTACCCTCACCACCTTAGTTCTTTCAAACAAACTTCATGACTGAGCCTGCGTGCATCCTGCAGATTTAAAAAAAGGTTATCTGTTCTCTGACGCGATTGCAGCAAATGTTATAAAGACTGAGCTGCAGGCCCACAGAAAATGGAAATGTTGCAGTGCACAGTGCCAAAAGTGAGTCCAAGAATAATGATGCACAAGCCTTATGAAGAATACGTGCAGAGGGGCGTAGTATAAAAGCAGAATTCAGTTCCATGTCCAAAATACGATTTGTGGCTCCCTAATAAAAGCCCTCTCCTGCATCATGTTGCAAATTCACCAAAAGAGAGAAAACTATAGACTGGAATTATCAATTCTTCCTCTGCAACAACGACTGTAGAACAGGAAGAAAATCGAGCTGTTTTTCTGATATTCATACACGTTGATGATAAGAATGTGGGAGATGGGGGTGAGGGTTAGTGAATGATAAACAATGTTGTGGATAACACAACTATTATTCCGGTCGTTCAGAGTGAGGACAAAAGAGTGAGGTTACAGGAGGGTACAACCGGATTGTTCAGATGGCCAGATCAATGACCGAAAAACTTAACGCTGCAATATGTGAGATGCTGCACTTTGAAAGAATAACAACACAAGAGAGTACTCAAACCATGATGATAGGCTAGATTTGCTTTTGCTTTACTTTGGAGCAGAGAAGGTTATGGTGTGAACCTGACAAAGGTGTACAATAGCATGCGAGGTATGGACAGAGTGAAAAGACAGCAGCTGTTCTCCTTAGTCAAACGGTTAAATACAAGGGGATACACTTTTAAAGTGAAAGACAATAGATTGAGTGAGGATTTGTGAAATCTGTTTTGAACCCAGAGTGTGATATGCTTCTGGAATGCATTGCCTGTGAGGGTGGTTGATGAAGGAAACCGTACAAACTTGGCAAAACACTTGTGTCAGCAATTGATGGTACCAGATTTGATTGACATCTTCTTTATTATACGATTCCATGAATATTGTGAAGCACCACCCAATGGTAATTGGTTTTTTTTTCCCATCGAACTGTGCTCAGTAAGTGGGGAGATAACAAATCAGCATCATCCCATGGAGCATCAGCAGTTACTAAACCAAGCACAGAGCATCCATCTCTGAAAATATCCAAGGTAATTCACATGTTCAGTGTAAGTTTCGATCAATGAGCCCACCAACATTATTCCAGCTGTTTGACAACATTAGTTTAAGGGCACCAATAACATAGAAACAAACTTTCCTTCATTGTTATATAGACTTCTAGTTGCAAAGTTGTTATTTCTCCGCAGAATAATAAATTCCTTGCCACATTTTCGCTTTGACAAAGAATCCGTTTTCCTGCGTTTCCTGCCAGCTGTTCATCACAGTACAGTGGCTTGTTTAACACTATGTCCACCACCAGTAATACTTACTCCCAGCTAAACTGGCACATGAGATGCACAGCTGGTACTCCCTCCCAACAGCCACTTGGATGGACCAACACCAACTGGACTGGAACTTCTCAACGGCAATTAATGTTGGACTAGCTCCATTAAAATCCCAAATGATTTTTTAAAAAATCCAATTTCCGAATAATAATTGAACAATGTAACCGTGTTTATTGATCAGATGAGCTTCTTACGGACTTTGAAGTAGTGTGATACCATAGTGCAGAAACCATTTCGTGAATACATTGAAATAAAAGGCCAACTGACAGCCCAGGTCACGAATAACACAAATTAATGCAGCATTTAATCAGCAGCTGAATGAACACAAAATGCCAGAGCAGAGTCGGCCATGCGCCTTGAGGTAACTTTCATTAATGTAGTTTGGTGTTTTCTGGTTGGTGTAGACATGTTGCGCTGAATGGCCTGTTTGTGTGCCATAAGACTCTATCACTTTAATTCTTTAAAACCGAAAATAGTCTCAGTATTTCCATAGCTTGTGAGCATCAATTGGTGAAGAATATAATCTCCAAGGTCACATTGCATCCTGACTTGAATCTAAACCATTGTCCCTTCACTGTCACTTGTTCAGAATCCTGTAAATCTCTCTGAAACCAAAATGCTAGTGTTCCAGCACCACGAGGACCACTGGGATTCAATAACACATTATGAGTGGAAAGGAGATATAGGCAACAGATCAGTTGCTTTGCGAACGAAACTCACCTCACAACAACAACTGAAAGGAAGCTGCACTATGAAGACATCTATTCGACATTTTCTAATTTCTAAAGCAGTTTCAAAGGAGTTTTTCACTTGTTTAAAAAACACATTTGGAAAGTTGTGTCCATCATTCTGAAAGGAAAAGTCTTCATGCTCATGAGAATTGTCTACTAATTTTTCGGTAGCTGAAGACAACAAAAAAGTAGAAACTAACATCAGGCGTAAGTGTTCCTTCTTTACCCTTACAACGTTACTGTGCCATTCTTAGTCAAGAATCTCCTTGCCTCTGCCTTAGGAATATTCAATGTCCTCGCCTTCATCGCTCTCTGGGAAGAGAGTTTCACAAATACACAACACTTTGAGAGGGCTGAAACAACTCACATCTTGTGAAATGAGATATTCTTTAGTTTTACTTTCCATCCACTTATTATAATCTCTCATACAAGCTGAAATATTATTTCAGAATTCAACTTAAAAAGACTATTCGGAATATTCTGAAGTTAAACAAGTTCACAAATTGTGCACCTAAACTCCAGGAGATCCAGGGCCAGTCTGGTCAATATTTCCTCCTAAAATACAATTCTTCACAGGAGTCAGTTGAGTGCTTTGCATGTCATTATGGCCATAGTTCTCACCAGTAGCCTGTAAAACTGCAGAAAATTCTTCCTACTTCTGAATGAATTCTGTTTCTAAAAAGTTTCAACATTTGTCTGGCCTCTCTAAAACCTTGATGTACACGACCTTTTTTGTGTGTGATCCAGGTGCCTCATTCCTCTGTGCCTCAATGCAATCTCTCCATTTAAATCATTCATACGTTTCCATTAAACTTATAACATATTTGAACACAGACGCATTTTTCATTCTACTCTCCATACACCAATATTTGTTGTTCATTTGACCAACTTATATCTCCTTATTAACTCGTGTCTGCTTCATATACAAATAAAATCAAATAATATAAAAATATTACATATTACATTGTCAATTCCATTGGAATGTGGCGACAGGCTATGTCTTTGACCAAATATTCTGTCTGTATTATGGAAGAATACAAACATTTGAAATTGTCTGTGACCTCTCAAGCAGGTTCACATGCTTATATTCTTCCATAATGCTAACAGAATATTTCGTCAAAGGCATAGGTTGTCGCCACAATTCCTTGGAATCGACAATATCATACTTTTAGTCCATGTCTAAACTATAAATTAGCGACAATGCTAAAGTGTTTTGCAGTCCCATCACTCAGTTCCCAACACTGAAACATGGAAAGATGGTGTAGAATCTGTGTGGGTGGGATTGAGAAGCAACAAATAATAAAAAGGCAGAAAAAAGCGAGTGAGGATAAAAATGATCATGTCAGCATGGTAGCCAGTGACATGTGATATTCCACAAAGCTCAGTTTTGGGACCACGACTTTTTACGTTGTAAATTAAAGATCTCGATGAATGTTCTAAGGGCATTCTGGTGAACTTTTCAGATGATATAAGATAGGTGGAGAGACAGGTAGCATTGCGGAAGTGGAGAGGCTGAAGAAGGGTTTAGACACAATAGGAGAGTCAGCAAAGAAGTGGCAGATGGAGTACAATGGGGGTTAGCGTGAGGTTATGCACTTTGGTAAGGAGAATACAGGCATGGACTATTTTCTAAATTCCGGAATATTCTTCAGTCTGAAGTGCAAAGAGACTTGGGAGTTCTCGACCAAGATTGTCTCAAGGTAAACTTGCAGGTGAACCAATTGTTTGGAAACTTTTATATCATGACACAGAGTGTTTTAAAATCTTATATTCACCAAAAGAACTGTGAGTCGACTCATAAACAACAACATCTGTTTATTGAACACAATTAATATTAGAACAATAAATTGTACTGTAATGTAACGAAACACACTACAAACTACCTTATGTTTAAACTTAGCTTTGTATGATCTTATAACGCCCCAACAGAATATTGCCGGGTTCCACGTGCTGATATCTCCTTATTACGATGGACGTGAGGTCTGTTCTGCTTTGCTGGTTATTCTCGGTGTACTGCGCTAAGTGGGGTTTTGCGGTGATACTCATTCTTCAGAGTCTTCACTACATTTTGGGAGGGTATGGAGGATCTGTCATAAGAATGACCATGTTGGATAACTCTGATAATCAGACCCGACCGGGGGCAGCACATTGATGGCCCAAGGGAGGCATTCCGTTGTCCCTTCAAATTCAACTCCTGGTTTGTCTTGCAGGGTCTGTAGCTGTCAGGTTTGTTTACAAACCGCCTGTGGATACCAGCAACCTGTCTGGATTTTGCAGCATGTGGATGAGCACAGGCAGTTTATTCAAGGCTGGGATTCATTTCCCAGCATGCTTTAATCATTGTTCATTTTTGTAACTCCATGGTAATTTGTTATTATCCATCATAAGTTCATTACGTCAGATGGCCCGACTGGTCACAAAGGCAAATACAATGATGACATTTATTTTCAGAGGACCTAAATATAAAAGCATGAATGTAATTCTGAGACGCTATAAGGCTCTAATCAGACCATATTTGCATTATCGTGTGACGTTTTCGGCCCCATATCTCAGGAAGGATTACCTTACACTACCCCAGAGTGTGTTCAGAGGCAGTTCACAGGAATGGCGTCAGGAATGAAAAGCGTAACATATGAGGATACTGGGAAGTTGAGAAGGATGAGGGGATCTAATTGAATCATACAAAGTGCTAAATGCCTGGTTATAGTAGATGTCAGAAAGATGCTTCCATTGTTAGGAGGGAAAGGACCCAAAGGCGTCGTCTCATAATTACGGGAAGACCTTTTATATTGGAGATAAGGAGAAACGTCTTCAGCCAGAGAGTGATGAAGCTATGATAAGGATAAAAGTTTCCTTCCTGAAAGGATATTAGTGAACCAGATGATTTTTCCCTTACAATCGATTCATGATCGCCATCAGTCTCTTAATTCCACATTTTAATTCAAGCTCCACCATCTACCATGGCAGAATTCAAATCCAGGTCATCAGAACATTGTCTGGGTCTCTCGCTTAACAGTTCACCGATAACACCAGCAAGCCACTGCCTTGCCTAGTCCTCCAGAGTGTGACTAACTTGTGTAATGTGATTTGCCTGAGACTTTTCCCTCAAGCTATTATTGATTTCCGTGTCAAATCATGGATGATTTTTCTCCATTACGCAATTCCCCTTCCTCTCACTAATAAACTTTAATTGAGAGATTATTTAATATCTCCTTGTGTCTTTACCTTTTTTTTAACTGTCCTGCCCTTGATAGTTTTGCTTTTTCCTGGCCAGCCCACTCATGCCAACTCCTTCCTTAGCCCAATATAATTATCATTGCTCAACACTAAAAACGTCATATGTGACTCTGTCCTTATACATTCAATCTGAGTTCGAAACTATACCATGTTGCAGACACTGCGTCCAAGAGGATCCTTAACTGCAAGATCATTTATCAATCCTTGCTTGTCACATAATATCAAATCTAAATAACCTGTTCTCTGTTTGAATCCATGACATGGTGCTCTCAAAAGCAATCCTTCATACAGTCTACGAATTGTTCTTCGATGCTTCCTTTGCAAAGATGATTAATTGAGTCAATATGCATATTCATCCCATTGTTGTGCCCTTGTCACCAGCCGTCATTATTTCCGAACTCAGAAATGCATCAGGTGAACAGTGGCTGAACTTTACTCTTCCCAAAAGGTTTCTTGTCTTCATTTTTGTTTATGTCTGGACTGATTTACATGTCGTTCCCTCGTGCCAATATCATTTCCTAATGCAGCCTTGATATCATTCTTAACCAGTACATCAATTCCACCTCTTGCTCCTCCTTGTCTAACCTTTCAGAATAGTGAGTGCCCTTGGACATGTCACTGCTCAGTCTTGATCTGCCTGTAAACATGTTTCAGTAATCTGCCCCACATCATACCCATTTGACTCGGAGCCTATTGTCAGCTCATCAATATTTTTTTCCAAATACTTTATGCTTTTAGGTACAAACTTTTAAAATAAGTTTTATTGGTTTATCTTTCGCTTTTATACGTTTTGTACACTTGCTTCCTGATCTCAGCCACTTCATTCCATCCCATCCCCCACACTGTGCAACCTTATTTGTTAATCCCTGATAATTATGCTCCTCATCTTTATCATTTATTCAAATCTCCAAATCATATTTTGAATTGACATGGTCCATCCTTCATCATGGTCATGAGACTGGCCATGCCTGCTGTCCTATTCATCTCTATCTTCTGCTCAATTTCAGAACTGCTGCTTTGGTTCCCAGCCTTCTGGTTTATTTGTTTCAATCCACCCAATTTCCAATAGCAAACCTCCCCACAAGGATGTTGGTGCTCCTCCAGTTAATGTGCAACCTGACCATTTTTGAAAGCTCTCATTTGCCCTGGAAGAGACCCTAATGATCCAAAAGTTGAAACTCTCACCCCTGTTATACTTCTTTAACCACATGTTAAACTATCCCACCTTCCTAATCATTACCTCTTTTCCACGTGGCACTGGGAGTAATTCAGACATTCCAGCGGATTGTTCTCTTTTTCTCTCTCTCTCTCACACAAACACACACCACATTAGTTTGTAGAAGAAAACTAGTAACCTTATAAATAATCAGAATGACAACTGAAATGAATGAATTAGTTAAATGTAGGATGCGAACAATTAGGGTTCCTCTTCATTCAGCAGAACGGACAAAGCTGTGGACTTATTGCAGTGTTAAAAATTATGGTAAAAATTACAGCTTAAAATACGAATACTCTGTTCCTGTTCATTGGCGATTACAGCGTCTAGGAGTCTTGGTTTCAAGATTGTCAGCACAAGATCTAGGAGTGAGATAAGGAAAAACTTCTTTATTGAGAGAGTTGTTAGAATTTAGAATGCTCTGCCTGGGAGAGTTGTGAATGAAGATTCAAAAGGGAAAGCGATATATATTTGTAAGTTACGAATGTAAAGGACTACAGAGAGCGGGTGGCAAATGGGAAGAGTTTGGGAGACATTTCCGGAGCTGATGCATACACAATGGCCCAGTAATCTCCGTCTGTACATTAAAGTTCTGTACTCTATCATGTACAGATGCAAGTCAACATCAGTATCTGCTCATTTCCGATTGTAAATGCTGGCAAATACCTGATCATATTTGCTGCAGCATAGCCATTTAAAATGCAAGTATTGCAATGTCAGCTTGATGATGAAGTCTAATTATTACTTAGCACATAACTATTTTAAATATTGTATTCCAATTACTAAAACAAATAGTTCTTTGCTTTGGCACAAAACACTTTGTAACTGTTAGACTTTTCTCTCATATGGAAATATGTTCATCGTTTTTTTTATCACTAACCAAATGTCGCATTAAATGCCATTCATTCTTTAAAAAAATGCAAGATTTCAAATTATTGTTCACTTCAACGTAATATCACAAATCATTTATTTAAGTAAATATTCACAGTGCATGTAGAATTATTGTCATTTCTCAATTGTTGGTAAATAGCTGAAGCTCGTATATTTAAGTGAGAAAATAAACTGATTGTTATTTAAATATATAAGAACGCCAATTCTATATGGTTGTTCAATTATTTTCTCAATCGGAATATATAATCTGTCAGACGCCAAGCACTTTCGAAATGTTGGTGTGACAACGCATTTATTTGAATACCGACAATGTGTATGTAATTGTAATAGACAGATAGCATATTCTTTGTTCGAAATAGAATAAATCGTACATTCTTTATTTTTGAAACATTAAATGTTGAACGATTTTGTATTTTAGTTTCATAAATATAACATCAAACTAATTGTTTTCAGAGATGATGCAATTATTGTTTGGTTGAATAATTATAATTGACACCTTATTTTTGTGCAATTCATGAAACATGGCAAATATCTGATTATTTTTCGGATCACTAAACTCATCACCTTGCAATCATAGCCTTCGTTGAAAATACATTTAAAAGGAACTGACTTCAGGCAGAGTATTATTGAAGCTCATAGCTGCCTGTGGCACTTAGTGAGATACTGGCCTGCACCGAAATGGATCCAGAGCACTACCACGTGATTCAGGGCAGTCATTCAAGAATTACTTCACAACAAGTCATTTGGAATCCACCTTGTACCGCGGGGAAACTAACCACCAGGCTATCACTGGTCTCTACGTTAGTACAAATGCTGTCCAAATTAGACATCATTGACTCACTAGCAACCATGCTTTACAAATTCATTTTCAGTCAGACCCTGGCCCAGAGAGCAGATGTGTGGACATGGAGTGTCAGAAGCACACCACACAAATTATTTACGGTGATGACATCTGACTTACCTCCCAGACTCCAAATGGATTCCAAAGGTGGATTGCCAAGGTGGATTCCAAATGATTTGTTGTGAAATAATGCTTGAATGACTGCCCTGAATCACGAGGTAGTGCTTGGGAGACATTTAGGTGCAGGCCAGTATCTCACGAAGTGCCACAGGCAGCTATGACGTTCAGTAACATTCTGCCTGAATTCAGATCCTTTTAAATGTATTTTCAACAAAGGTTATGACTGCAAGGTGATGAGTTTAGTGATCCTAAAAAAATCAGATATTTGCCATGTTTCATTTGCAAACCGTACATGCACTGATTGGAGATGTTAACAAGGCGAAAGCGAAGACAGCAGATGCTGGAAGTTAGAGTCATGAGGCTGGAGCTGGAAAAAGCACAACTGTTCATGCAGCATCCAAGGAGCAGGAAAATCGACGTTTCGTGCAAAACCCCTTCATCAGCAATAAGAATGGGATCCATGTGGGTGGAGTGATAAATGGGAGGGGTTGGGGCTGAGGAAAGGTAACTGAGCGTGCGATAGTTGGATGGAAGTGTGGGTAATGGTGATACATTGGAGGAGAGGGTGGAGTGGAGAGGTGAGAAAGAAGATGGACAGGTGGGCACAATGGCTCAGTGGTTAGCACTGCTGCCTCACAGTGCCAGGGACCAATTTAGATTCCAGCCTCAGGCGACTCTCTGTGTGGAGGTTGCACATTCTCCTACGTGTCTGCATGGGTTACCTCCGGATGTTCCGGTTTTCTCCCACAGTCTAAAGGTGCCCAGGCCAGGTGAATGGGCAATATTAAATTGTCCATAGTTATAGGTGCCTTAGTCGGAGAGAAATGGGTTTCTCTTCGGAGGTTTGGCACGGACTTGTTGGGCCAAAGGGCCTGTTTCCACTCTGTCGGGAATCCAAGAAAATAGTCTTTCCCACTTTGAAGAAAAGGATGGGATGGGTCATGAGGGTGGTGCTAAGCTGGAAGTTTGGAACTGTGATAAGGTGGGAGGAGGGGAAATGTGGAAACTGGTGAAATCCACATTGACGCCATGGGATTGGAGTGTGCTGAGGTCGAAGATGAGGTGGTAAGGGAGTGGCGATGGATGAAGCCCTGGACCTGTATGTCCTCAGCAGAGTGGAAGGTGGAGTTGAAGCATTCGGCCACGGGGCAGTGGGGTTGGTTGGTGCTGATGTTCCAGAAATGTTCTCTGAAGTGCTGTGCAAGTAGAGGTCCTATCTCCCCAACGTATAGAATACCACATTGGGAGCAACGGATACTGTAGCTGACATGTGTGGAATTACAGATGAAACCCTGATAGATGTGGAAGGATCTTTAGGGTCTGGAAAGGGTGGTGGGAGGTGAGGGCACAGGTCTTGCATTCCTATGGTGGCAGAGGAAGGTGCCTGGACAGGAAGGTGAATTGTTGGGGTCCTGACGAGCGCTACCTATCTTTTATCCTGCATTCTGCATTCAAATGTGATTATCCAGAATGAATCACTTCACACTTTTCCAGGTTGAAATCCATCTGCCACTTATCAGCTCCGTTGTTCATCCTGTCACTGTCCCAGTGCAAACTACAACAGCCCTCCACAATATCCACAAATCTACCAATCGACATTTATAACAGCCCACCCTTCCACTTCCTCATCCAAATCATTTATAAAAACCACAAACAGCATAGTTCCAAGAACGGAATCCTCCAGAACGCCACTTTTCACTGAGCTGCATACTGAATACTTCCCATTTACTACCACCTTGTGTCTCTATGGGCCAGTCAATTCTGTATCCAGACACACAGGGTTCTTCGTATACCAAACCTCCTTACTTTCTGAATGAATTGTGCCATGGGGAACGTGGTCAAACGCCTTGTTAAAATCCATGCACACCGAATCCACTGCTCTACCTTCTTCATTGTATTTGATTCCATCCTCAAAGAATTCTGTAAGGTTTGTGAGGCATGACTTGCCCCTCACAAAGCCATGCTGACTATTTCTAATCAAGCTATGATTTTCTAAGTAATCCTAAAGTGTGTCTCTCAGAATCCTCTCCACTACTTTGCCCAATACTGATGTAAGACTGACTGGACTGTAATTCTCAGGATTATCCCAATTCCCTTTCCTGAACAAGAGAGTAACATTTGCCACCGTCAATAATCTGGCACTACTCCAATGGAGAATGAAGACGCAAAGACCATCGCCAAAGGCACAGAAATCTCTTCCCTCTCTTCTTTTAGCAACCTAGGGTGTTTCCCCTCTGGCCCAGGGGATTTATCTATTCTTATGTTTGTACTTCAATTAGTCTGCACTTCACCAGAAATTGTCTACTCACTGTCCAACCAACTGATTGACTGCTTTCCATTTCAGGGCCATATACCATGCTGCTTCAATTAGCATGTATAGTTCCCAATATCCTGTGAACCATGAAATGGTTCCTGATGAAGAGGTGATGCCCAAATCTTTGACTCTCCTGCTGCTCAGATGTTGCCTGACTGGCTGTTCATTTCGAGTGCCACAGGTTTCGACTCATCTCCAGCATGTGCCGTCTTCATTTTCCCTATTACTGAGGACTGTCCCCTCTGCACACTGAGCAGGGAATTAATCAGCAGAAACCCATTGTATGTGGAGCAGACTGCTCAGATCTGGAAAATTGCATTAGGTTAATACATTTATTAAAAACGAAATAGCATTTGAAAAAATACTAATTCAGTCCCAGAGTTACAGTTTTGTTTCATGAATTGAGCAGCTGGATAAGGGACAGTGAATGATTGAAGAACTCCGAGGTACAGAGTATTCCATGTGTTATATTGCAGTGTGGATGTGCTTGACCTTAATGCTGGGAATGTTATCGGACGGACAGATGGGATAAGGGAACAAGGTGTCATGCGGAAATGTCACATTGTTGCCATTACAGAGATGCGTTTGAGGGAGGTCAGGACTGACTACTCAATATGCTGTGATACAAGAACTATAGGCAGGACAGGAGAGGGGTAAAAGAGGAGGTGGTGTTGCATAATTAGTTATGGAGTCAGCTACTACAGCAAGAATGGGCGATAGCTTGGGAAGATCTTCTAATGAGGCTTGGTGGTTAGAGCTCAGGATCAAAACCATGGCCGAGGCACTGCTGGGGAAATACTATAGACCCCCAGATAAAAGAAAGTACGGGAGCAGATATAAAACCGATTTACTGAGGTGTGTAAAAACAATAATAGGTTTATTATACACAGGCATTTCATTTCCAAGCATTAATTCTGGCAGTGATAATATTTTAAGAGAGGACAGATGCCTTGAAATTTATTCCACAAATTCCTTGTATCATCATGGAGCGGATACAACAATGGGTGCGGCAGTGATGTGCCTCACTGTGGGGAATGAAGCCAGTCAGGATATTGCAGGCAGGATTGGTAGAGCAGTATACGGCCAGTGACCATGACATCATGCATTTTATGTTTGGTAAGGAAAAGATTTTTGAAAATGCACCATCTGGTAAATAAAAGGTTTTTAGATTCGGGAGACCGATTTTATGAAAAAATATGACGGAATCTGGCGAACTTACAACGGCTTCTGGGTGAAACTGTAGCAGAACACCGTGGTGCGGGGGGTTGGGGATCACTTGATCAAAATGGAATTAATGAGAGTGTCCGCCCAACGTGTTACATGAAAGATGAAGATTTGGAAAACAAGCCCAGAGAACTTCGCTTGTCGACAAACAAATCAGAACAGAATTAAAAACAAAAGAGAAGGTTAAAGCAGGTACAACGTGAGCAGGTCAATGGATGCACTAAATGAATATAGAAAGAGTCGGGTTAATCGTTAAAACTTCAGTAGAAGAGCAGAAGGGGAATCTTGATAAAACATTAATGGGTAAGATTAACAAGAATCCAAAGACATTATATCAGTTTATTAAGAGAAAGAGGGTGACAGCCGAAAGAAGGGGGCGTATTAGAGACAAAGGGGGCAACCTGTGCACGGAGCCGCAGGATATGTTAAACACGGGCTTCATATCGGTTTTCAGTTGGGAGAAGCAGTTCCTGCATTCAGGGAGAGTGACCGTGTGCCCCTTGAACGATTTGATAGACAAACCAAGGAAGAATTGAAAGTTTATGCAGTGTAAAGGGTGACCAAAACCCCAGAACCGGGTGAGCTGTAACTTAGGCTGATGCGGAAGATGAGGGAGAAGAGCATAGGCTCTGACAGTTTTTATTTTACTCTTGACACTGGCCACCGCGAAGGTGTGATGGGACACGACAATATCTAGCGTTGTCACAACTCTCACAGAGAGTGCTAGAAATAAGGATTAAAGAACACCAAGTCTCCCAGCAGTGAGAGGGAAATAATTGGAGACAATTCTGAGGGCTGTTGAGGTTAGATCACTAAACATCTTGAAGGCTGAGGCAGACTGATTATTAAACATGGGTTTGTTATAGGGAAAATGCGGTCAAGTAGAATGGGGATTCTCAGAATAAATATAACAGAATTTAACAGAACAGCAGACTCAGTGGGCAGATAGCAAGAATGTTGCTCCAATGCCTAATGCAATTCTTTTTCCATCAGCCCTGTGTTCACTGGAACATAACTTCTCTCCCTTTGGAGTGAGACACAGTTCGGAATGCAATCGACGGATTCAAGGATTTCATCAATGCAGTAGGAATAGACAGAAAGGACCAGGGGACTGCGACAACGCGGATTGGCTGTTGGGGTGAATATTTGCCTCAGCGCATTCATCACCAGCAGGAGGAAGACTCAGCAAGTTACCCGCCAAGTACAAGTGATGACGTGCTCTGGAGAGTAGGTCGTCATGGGCTTGGTGTCAAGGAGTGCTTAAAGCACAAACATAACAGGCATTCATGTTCCCTCTTGTGTTCCAGCCTGACCTGTCTTTTCACTTTACCTTGTCTGATTGTAGTGTCTCCCTTCTTCCCGAAACAAAAGTAAATGCGGAGGAGTAGAGAAAACGCAGTTGGTAGCAGAGTAAGTAGTAAGTCATTGGTTTGAGAGGCTTCACACAGCAGCAGCTCAGAAAAAAAGTACAGGCAAGTTCAAATAAAGTCCTTTTAATTTAGTATTACAGCAGTCAAGATGGCAGTTAGACCAGTTGCACGTTCCTCCTGTGGCATGTGAGAGCTCAGAGAGATTTCCACTGTCCCTGTTGACTACACGTGCAAAAAGTGCACCCAGCCAGCTGCAGCTCCTGGGAGACCATGTTTGGGAGCTGGAGCTGGATGGTAGTCACGCCCAGAACCCACTCTGACCATGTTTCTATAATGACTATAATGGCACAGACCCACATAAACATCCATGCCCTGAGTTCATCAGTCTTACCTGTCAGCCCTGTTGCATTTAAATAAACACAATTTAATCCAACAGCCAGTCCTTGCTCCCAATCGTGTTTCAGGCAGAGAGTAGGTTTGGAATGGCAAAGGGAGTAGGCAGAAAATGCCTCCTGTGGCCATTTCCCACGCAAACAAGTATACCACTTCAGATACTGTTGGAGGGAACGACCGTTCAAGGGAAAGCAGCGGTAGCCAAGGTGGTGGTACTACCACTGGCTCTGGGATACACTGGGGGGAAGGGTAAATTTAAACAGGTTCTTAGAGACAGGAGACTCGATTGTTGGAGGGACAGATTGGAGATTCTGGGGCCTCAAACTGGAATCCAGCAAGTTGTGTTATCTCCTAGGTGTCAGGGTCCAGGAAGTCTCTGAGCAACTGCAGAACATTGTCAAGGGGGAGGGTGAGCAGCCAGGTGCCATTGTGCACGTTGGCATCACAAATAGGAATGAGGTAGATATAGGAATGAGGTCCTCCAGAGTAATTATAGAGAGCTAGGAGAAACGTTAAAAACCAAGACCTCGAAGTGGTAATCTCCTGATTACTTCCTCCTGTTTCATGTGCTCATGGAAGTAAGAATAGAAAGATATGGCACATACATGCATAACTAAAGAATTGGTGCGGGGGGGGGGGGGAGGCGCTCAGATATTTAGATCATTGGGGTCTTTTCTGTGACAGAGTTCACCTGTTCAAGAGGCCAGGTGGCACATGCACTGGAGGGTGGGGACCAATATCCTGGCAGGCAGGTTTGCTCATGCTCCAAGGGAGGGTTTAAACAAGATTGGCAATGGGTGATGTCCTCAAGAGCAGGTAGCCAAGTTCGAGGCTGGAAGGAGATACAGTAATCAGACAAAGTAAAGTAAAAAGACAGGTCAGGCTGGAACACAAGAGGGAGCATGAATGCCTGTTATTATTAAATTGCTTTTATTTCAATGCACGAATACTGAGAGGTAAGGCCGAACAACTCAAAGCATGGATAGCTATGTGGGACTAGGATATTACAGGCATTATGGAAACATAGCTAAGGGCTGGCAGCTTAATGTGCCAGTGTATAGCTGATTTAGGCAGGACAGGGATGGTGGAAAGAAGGGAGGGGATTACATTTCTGATTAAGGGGAGTATCACAGCAATAATCAGAGATCAAATAACTGAAGGATCAAACAGCGAGGATTTGTGGATGTAGCTAATAAATAGGAAGGTGTATGGTGATGTTATAGGGGCCGTACTATAGGACCCAATATAGTCACCAGGAATTAGACTAACGAATATACTTGCAGAGAGGGGGGACATGCAGAAGCAAAAGGCTTGACATAATTGGGGATTTAATTTTTATAACATTGACTGGGGCTGCCAGAGCGCTAAGGGATTTGGTGGGGTGGAATCCGTTAATTGCGCTAGGAAAATTCCCTCAAGCAGCATGTAGTTGGGCCTTCTCGGGAAGGGGCAAAATTCGACCTACTCTTCGGAAATAAGACAGAATAGGTGACGGAGGTGACAGTGTGGGAGCACTTAGGAACGAATGGCCATAGTTCTATTAATATTCACATATTTATGGTGAGAGACAAAACTGGTCCACAGTTTCAAGTTCTAAATTGGGGCAAGATGGATTTAGATGGAATTAGGTTGGAGTTTGCAGGGGTTTGCTGACATAGTTCAGTGTCAGCGAAGGGACCTCTGGCAGGTGGGAGTCCTTTGAACGTCAGATACTGGAATTCAAGGTCTATTTGTTACTGTGGAGGTGAAAGAAAAGTTGGCAGGAATGGGGAACCCTGGATGACAAGAGATATTTAGGCTTTGACCAGAAAAAAAAAAGCAGCTCCGTTACAGGCAGCTGGATCAAGTGAATCCCAGGAGGTATATAAGGGACACAGGAATTTACTGAAGAAGGAAATCAGTAGGGCGAAAAGGGGACATGAAAGGGGGCTGAGAAGATTATGATGATCCCAAAATGGTACCTTCAGTACATTAAAAACAATTGATTTTGAGAGAGTCGAGGGCTCCAAAGATTATGGCATGAAATAGAAATTGCTGCCAAGAGCAGATCAGCCCTGACCTTACTGAAGGGAAGGGCAGATTTGAGGACCCAAATAGCCTCGTGTTATTCCAGCATTCCCCACAGTCCAGTCAGTTTGTGCTCTCTTCCATTTCCTGTGTTACTGACCTGAAGTAGCTGAATAGACTGATCCTGTCGCTGCATAACCGGATACCAGTGCTGCATGATCTATTCTCAATACAATTGTATCGGTTCAATGCACTGATTGGCCTCCTCCTGTAACTGTATATCAGGCTTCCGGGGTTGAAAAGCCTTACCTTGTCGTGGTGTAACTGAAATCCATATTTTCTAAATCTGCCACCCTAGCAGAAAGTGAACACTCCAGATGCTGGAGATCAGAGACCACAAGTGTGGCACTGGAAATGCATGTCAGGTCAGGCAACATTCGAGGAACAGGATAATCGATGTTTTGGACATTCCTGATTCCTGAAATATCGATTCTCTTGTTCCTGCCTGACCTGCTGTACTTTTTCTAGATCCACACTTTTTGACATCTCCCGCCCCGACCGAACAACCTTCCTGCTCACATCATCAAATCACTTCAAACAATTATTCAAGCACATAGCCATTCTCGATATTCCTATCTCATGTGGCCGTTCCCCACGCAAACAAGTATACCACTTCAGATACTGTTGGAGGGAACGACCGTTCAAGGGAAAGCAACGGGAGCCAAGTTGGTGGTATTTCCTGTATTTCCAAATTAATGTACATTTTATCTTTCAGAATTTTCTCAAGTCTCGTACCTACCACAGATGTTAAACTTACTGCTCCATAGTTTCAAGGCTCTTTTTTCAGTCCTTCTTAAGTCGGGGCACAATACTTGATATCGTCCAGCCTTCCAGGATCTCAACTCTGGTTAATGATGATTTAAACCATCAGCTAGGTCCCCCGCAAATGCTTCTCTGGGTCCTTACAGTGTTCCTCGATATATCTGGTAAGGAACGTGAGATTTATCCAACCTCAAGCGTTCTAGTACGTCCAGTACCTCCTGTACTGTGACATGGACTGTCCCTAAGAAATCACCATGAACTTCGCCAAGTTCCTAAGTACGCGTGTCTTTCTCCATATTAAACACAGAGGAGAAATATCCATTGATGGTCTCGCCCATCTCTTATGTTTCCACACATACATGTCACTTTGGTCATTGACGGGCCCTATTTTCTCACTAGTTATTGTTTTTCATGCCATAATCTTTGGAGCCCTCGACTCTCTCAAAATCAATTGACACTTTCCTCACCCCCTCTAAATCATTTCAGGGATGCAACTGTCTTGGATAGAGAAGCCCGAACAATCACGATCCTCTGAGAGAAGGAAAGACACCCCACACATATATCTTGGCCTTTTGACATGAACAAAAGATGTGAACACAGTGTCAGAGTGACTGGCCCTGACATTACATCAAGATTTGAATGAGCAAGGTTTCAAAGGGTCGGAACAAGATTGATCTTATTAGGAATCAGTTGTATATAAGTGGTTGTGTCATTCAGAACACAACGTGGCTGGTGGACATCAATCCTCTCAGTCTCTGGATATCTCTGTGGGTGATTCTCAGGGTAGCTTCCTTAGCACCAATATCTTCAGCTGCTTTATCAATGTCTTTCCTTCCGTAATTCGATCAGAAGTGAAGATGTTCAGTGAAGATCACATAAAGCATGAAAACCTGGACAATATTCAAGCTCATGCTGTTAACGTGCGGGTAAGATTCATGTTTCAGCACTGCTGGACCCTGAACATTTCCAAAGTATAGAAAGAGGAACTCATTCAGCATCTCAAGCTGGTTTCATTGGAATGTGAGAAAGCCATTCAGCCCATCGAAACTATTCGATAAGAAGAGACACAGCCCATTCACTCTCTGAGATTTTTTTTTAAAATCGGCAAATGTTGGAATTCAAAGTAGACAGTCAGGTCACCGGAACAACACAATAAGAGAGGCGGCATCAGGAGGTGAGAAGTCAACGACTTGAGTAAAAGCCTTCTTCAGGACTGGGAGTGTGTGGAGGGGTTAGGGAGTTTACATTTAAAGAGGCGGGGTGGGGGAGGTGGAGACAGGATGGTGAGTTGGGGATAGGTGAACAAAAGTAGAGGTTATGACTGGGTTGGTCGATGGGAGGAGTGAATCCAGTTGGGAGATGGAAGAAGGGCTAATCAGAGGAATGGAAGGGAGGAGGAGAGGCTGGGAATGTATTTGGGGGATTGGAGGGGCGGTTATTTGAAATTGGAGAACTCAATGTTGAGTCACCCGGGCTGTAGACTGCCCATACAGAAGATGAAGTGTTGTTCCTCCAATTTGCGGTTTGTTTCAAGTGGCAATGGAGGAAGTCAAGGATGGCCACGTTGGAAAGGCGTGGGAGGGGAAATTGAAATAGGCAGTGACTGGTAGGTCAGCTCAGCCCTTATGGGCCCAGCTGAGATGCTTAGCAAAACATCCTCTTAATTTACACTTGGGATCACCAATGTAGAGAATACCACATCAGAAGCACCAGATACAGTAAACTAGGTTGGATCCCAACACCTGGCATATTTTCCACAAGGACCATTCCCTTCGCTAATCTTTGGTTCATGCCACACTGCCCACCAAACCGTCTAATCCCCACTGACAACTGCCCCTACAAACGGAAAAGATGCATCACCTGCTGGCACACAATCTCCCTCACTTCTATCCAACACCTCAAACAGTCCTTTCAGGTGAAATAGAGATTCACCTGCCTCCCAACTAACATAGCTGGGCTCAAAGGGACCGACGTGAGATCCCAGTCACCACCCATTTCCATTCCCCTTTCCCTGCTCTCCCCACCCCCGACAATTTCCATCTCTCTTCATCTGCATCTCCCCCTACCCCAACCCCCAATCCTGAAGAACGGTTATACTGGAAATATTGACTTCTCCACCTCCTGATGCTGCCTGGCTTGTTGTGTTCTTCCAGCCTCCTGTTTGTTTATTATTCCACAGGACGATAAGGAGTCTAGTCAGCACAACATGCTGGTTAGCAGCTACCAGGAGTCATCCAATAATGAACCTTTTGCCTGGGATCAGGACTTGGAAATGCAACCCCTCGAGATGCTGACCCACGAAAAGAAGAGACCATTCAGCCCCTCCAAACTGTTACACTGAAATTCCAGTCTACTGTTCTCAGATTCTGATCCATTGCAGCTCTCTCACAACCAACATGGGGTCTCCACCGAGAGTGTAAACTATCAGAGAGTCAAAGAGTTTAACAGCAGGGAGACAGGCCCTTTAGCCCAATTTGGACTATGACAACCAAAACGTCCATTCATGTTAACTCCATTTCCCTGCACTTGGCCCATATCCTGCTAAACCTTTCCTGTCAACGTATCTGTACACAAATGAAAACATATACTGCAGTAAAATACGTTATATTTAACGCTATTATTTTTTTGTTATGGGAATAATGAGTCCTGGTTCAAAACGCTCAAGTTTTATTGCAATCACTTTTTAATCTCTTGTAGCATTACAGATTAAACACTCATTTCCTTCAAACTCTCCTCGTGGTACCATCACTGCAGAGACTAATCTAGTCAAACCCCTTCACACTATCTCACTGTGGCAAGGAGATCATTCCTTATAATGGAGAGAAAATCTGTTCACGTTACCCCACGTGCTGTCTCAATATCTCTCTACAGCTGCACGGAGGTGTCTTCACTCCTATATTTGAATCATTTTTCAATGAAGCACATTACACAATATACTGTGCTGATTACTTGCTGCTCTGTATGAATTCTGTCAGTGACTCATGACTAAGGGCATTCAGCTCCTTTTCACCAAGAGCACTTCCCATCATCTCACCTTCTCATAAATACAAAATGAGAAGGATGGTATGTTTTGCCAAATAATTTTTTTGCCTTGCGAGACGCAATACTTCCAGCACATCCACGCCAACAGCATCATCACTACTGCCATTGAAGATTTTTGGAGATGCTAAGGAGGTGATGGTCTAGCTGTATTATTAATGCAGCGAGCCGGGTAATGACCCAGAGCACAGATTCAATTCCCATCACAGCAAATATTGGAATTTGAGTTCAATAAAATATCACGAATTAAGAAACAATGAAACGATTGTCAGAAAAACCTACCTGACACACTGATGTCCTTCAAGGAATGAGATCTATCATCTTCACCTGATCGGGCTCACATGTGACTATAGACCCATAGCAATGTTGTTACCTCTCGGCTGCCGTTTGAAAGGTCCAAGCCCAAACAATCAGTTATATCACTCACTATAAAGTCGCAAAGAAATTAAACCAGATGGAACTAAGCATTGAATGCTTACAGCCCACAGACTGCAGTGGTCAGGAAGGCAGCTCACCAACAGCTTCTCACAGCGTGGAAAGGGAATTACATGATGTTACAACATCCCATTAATGAATTTTTAAAAAGATGATCACTCTTAGGAAAGGGACACAAAGGGACATAACTCACTTCCAACCGTAACTTTGATGTATACCTTACTGGACAGGATTTTCATTGAAATGGCAACAGGAGAAAAATAAATAAGATTAATCTTGATTTTTATTTCCATTCCAGCTGGTCATCAACAATCCCTCTATTTGCTTCTTTCTCTCTATCTCTCTCTTTGTCTATCTGTTCGACTCCCTCCTTCTCCCCTTCACAACAGACATCCCTGTCACGAACATCAATCACACTATTTCCCAGTTGTGTGCAGTTCTGATGGATGGTCATTGGAGTCGAAATGTCAATTCTATTCTTCTCTCGTTCCGAGGCTGCCAAATCTGCTCAGTTTCTCTGACACTTTCTCTTTCTCCCAATCTCTCGCATCATTCTTTTTTCCCAACGTTTCGTGTTGTCATTAGATAGGATGTCTACATCGCTGTTAAGGGCACCATCTGTTGACCTCACTAAATGCCCTTTACTGTGAGGCCATTCCTAAAGGCAGTATAGAGCAAAGCACATTGCTGTGGACCTGACGTCGTCTTTATCCAGACCAGGTAATAATGTTAGATTTCTTTACCAAAGGACATCAGTGAAATAGATGAACTTATCGACAAAGCTAGTGAAATTCGCTTTTATTTCCAGTTCCTGTCATTTGAGTTTAAGTTCTCTCATCATCTGAGACAGGATTTGAAACAATGTCTTTAGTGTAGTAGCCTGGACCACTGAATGACGTGGCCAGCGACATTACTAATCTGACACGGTGTCCCTGACATGAATTTACTTTAGAGACAAGAACAAGGTCATGATTGAAACATTGTAACAGAAAGAGTGATTAAAAGACAGCTAGAACCATGAAGTCTTAAATTTTCCAAGGCATTTATAATTAATTGCGTATTTTGCAACTGCACAAGTGTTAAGCTGGGGAATGGGGATACCAAGGAGCTAATAGTTGGTCTGTTTGGTGATGGAGAGAATGTGAACACATAAATCAATTCAGGGGAAATAGATACTTCCGGATTGTGAACAGTCTTGTCCTCAGGTGTGTGTGAGGGCGGGGGTGTGGGCGGTTTTGAAATTTGTGGGAATGAACAGGTGAACTGAAGACAGTAGATTCCAACTTTGCCAAATATAGTTAACAGAAATAGCATTGAAGTTCATCATGGCTTATGGGATTAATAACTAGATAGAGAGGGGGAGACTTACCAGGAACACCAACAATAGCAAGCATGAGATAGTAACCAGCCTGAATAATCACCAGCAAGCCGTATATCCGAAGTGGTAATCTGTTCTAATACCTGGAAACAATTAAAAGACCCTCGGATAAACTCCTGTCCATTGTTGCAGCATTCCATCCTAGGGTTCTCAGATTCTGAGCCATTGGTGCAGCATTCCAGTCTACTGTTCTCAGATTCTGATCCATTGTTGGAACATTCCAGTCTACTGTTCTCAGTTTCTGATCCATTGTTGGAACATTCCAGACTACTGTTCTCAGATTCTGATCCATTATTGGAACATTCCAGTCTACTGTTCTCAGATTCTGATCCATTATTAGAACATTCCAGTCTACTGTTCTCAGATTCTGATCCATTGTTGGAAAATTCCAGTCTACTATTCTCAGATTCTGATCCATTATTGGAACATTCCAGTCTACTGTTCTCAGATTCTGATCCATTGTTAGAACATTCCAGTCTACTCTCAGATTCTGACCTCTCCTCTCCCCGTCTCTGCAACTGCTGATTCCTGTTAGTGTTGCAGGTGCTGCCTCTGCTGCTACAATGGGATGAATCATTGCAAGAAGCCCCTGACTAATAGAAGAGGGAAACCATCCAGCAACTTCATGAGGATCCATGGAGACTGACATCAATCACAGTCACTGAACAAACAGATCCAGTTAACACCTTTCAGTATTGTACAAGTAACAACTGGACTTGATTGAATGTTGACATCGCTGACTATTGATCACATCTCCCATCACCAATTGCTCTCGTGAAGTTAGTTGTGAGGGAGAATGATGGATGTTTCCTTATCACAGGCTAGATGATTCTGCTGTGTTATCAGTTTGCAATGCTGTAACCACCTGAACACTGCCCCCCCCCCAAACAGCCACCCAAAAATATACGCAATCTAGATGTAGTTAAAGTGCTGATCTCTCCTCACCGAGACCAGACGCCACCCAATAGATTCTCTGTGGGAATATTTGCCATTTGCCCTCAGCATACACAGGAAGTGTGGATCTGTCTGTACGTTCTTCTCATTGCTGTAATAAAACAATGTTGACCCTTCAACACACAATACGATTCAACCTTAGTTTATGTAAACTCACAAACACTTGAATACACTTTATTGGCTTCAAAGCAGTAAGACTTACATTTATTGATTCAGTCCAAAGCCATATGTGGCATGTTGTCGCAAAACCGGTCCTTTTACACGGTTATGTTGTCTTTAAGTTTTTAAAAATGGTCTAAATGAACAACGTTTCCAATATGTCTGAACTTTGGAAGTTTCATTGGGATCCTTTTGTTTATATCTAAGACGTAATGCCTCAGCCAGAAGGCTTTCAAGCCTTTAATAAGACACTTGTATATTCAAAAGGACGTGGCCAACTCTCAAAGTGGACAGGTCTGCTCAGTTCTGCGGTTAGTTAAGTCAGGGTCACTGTTGGAACTGGACGGTCTCCCCCTCCTTCTGTCCTTCTGACCTTATAACCTGTAAGCCTTTGTGTCAGTTTTACTCTTGGTGCTAAGGGGTTTGCTTATTGGGATTGTTGCAAGTATTTTGGAACAGGATCCTAAAGTCTGGATAGCCTGTCGGGTTTGTATAGGATTAGTTATTTAGGTATTCTAGTTTTGGTTTCTTGTGTTTCATTCGGTAATATGGTAAATAAATGCTATTTGTTTAAAACTCGGCAGTCTGACCAGCTAATCCACTCAAGGAAGATCCACTCTACACTAACTTTTAAGAAATAACAAAGTTACTGTTTGGGCTAGTTGCTTGAAATTCAAAGTTTGTGTGAAGATTTGTAGCTTGGGTGCTCGTTGTTGTGGTTCTGTTTGCTGAGCTAGGAAATTGTGTTGCAGATGTTTCGTCCCCTCAGTGACATCCTCAGTGCTTGGGAACCTCCTGGGATCGTTCCTCTGGCATTTATAGTGGTTTGAATCTACGGCTTCCAGTTGTCAGTTCCAGCTGTCCGTTGCAGTGGCCGGTATATTGTGTCCAGGTCGATGTGCTTGTTGATTGAATCAGTGGATGAGTGCCCTGCCTCTAGGAATTCCCTGGCTGTTCTCTGTTTGGCTTGTCCTATAATAGTAGTGCTGTCCCAGTCAAACTCATGTTGCTTGTCATCTGCGTGTGGCTACTAAGGATAGCTGGTCGTGTCGTTTCATGGCTAGTTGGTGTTCATGGAATCACACTCACTGGAATCAGATTCACTAGAGAGGAAGGAAAGGACAACCAACTCCCATTCTTGGACGTCATGGTACAGAGAACACCGAATGGAGAATTTACCACAAAGGTATACAGGAAAGCTACACACAGACCAAGTCCTGAACTACGAAAGCAACCACTCCAACACACACGAAAGAAGTTGTATCAAGACACTGTTCAAAAGGGTCATAACACACTGCAGCACACCAGAACTGCAAAAAGAGGAAGAAGAACACCTCTACAATGTATTCACCAAAAACGGATACCGCTGCAATTTCATCAACAGGTGCCTAAGGGAAAGAAACGGAATGAGGACATGCCACAACCCAAAGGACTAGCCACACTACATACAGCAAGAACATTTCTGAACTGACAGCCAGACTATTGCGACCACTAGGACTCATAACAGCACACAAACCAACAGCCACTCTCAAACAACAACTCACGACGACAAAGGACCCGATACCTACCATGAGCAAAACCAACGTAGTGTACAAAATCCCATGCAAGGACTGCACAAAACACTACGTAGGACAAACAGGAAGACAGCTAACTATCTGCGTCCATGAACACTAACTAGCCATGAAACGACACGACGAGCTATCCTGAGTAGCCACACACGCAGATGACAAGCAACATGAGTTTGACTGGGACGACACTACTATTATAGGACAAGCCAAATAGAGAACAGCCAGGGAATTCCTAAAGGCATGGCACTTATCCACAGATTCAATCAACAAGCATATCGATGTGGGCCCAATATACCGACCACTGCAGCAAACAGCTGGAACTGACAACCGGAAGCGGCAGATTCAAACCACTATAAATGCCGGAGAAAAGATTACAGAAGCGCTTCAGAGGAGGCTCCCAAGCACTGAGGATGCCACCTAGACAGGGGACGAAATGTCTGCAACACAATTTCCCAGCTCGGCGAACAGAACCACAACAGTTGCTAAAAAAGTTCTGTGGGGTCGGGCCTCTTCCATAACAGAATGGGGGACACTTGCGGGATTTCGGCAGCAAGTGGCAAGTATTAGTGTCTCCTATTCCGTGTGTTGATTTGGTGGTGACACAGAGCAGGAACCAAGGATGGTTTGAAGGTAGAAGAAGTGACCTTGGTTTTTTTTTAACAGAATGCACATAAGTCCAAGCTGCAGGAATTAGTAGACAAGCTTGCGGAGAAGCTACCTCCTAATGTGAGGAAAGATGTGATGATTGCAGCAGTAGCTCAGCATTCCAATTTGCTGGAAACTCCATCAGGATCTGTCGAGATGAGCAAACTTCAATTGCAAATGACGCAGCTGGAGTTAAAAGCGGAAATGAATCAGTTTGAATTACGGCTAAAATCAGAAGAGGAAGAAAGAGAATGAATAGGTTTAGCAGACGAAAGAAAAACAATGAATGTCCTTAGCAGGAGAGAAAGAAAAATAGAAATGTTTTGTGCTTCAGAGATGGACACTTAGAATGAAAAGTCAGCTTAAAAGGATGAGGATGAAGGCTGAAGGAGACCTGAGGGGAGTGCAGCAATATCTCCCAGTCACTAGTATTCAGCCAGCACTGTTTCTGACAAATGGAATGAAATGCATTGCAGAGCAAATTAAAAGATGACCTTTGGTACATGGAATGCTGAACGATAATGTGAATGGAATAGGACAATCTTAAATGTGATGTACATAATTACATTTTATATATAGACTGTTTAATCACACGTTGTACAGATTGCTAAGATTGTTTATATCGGGACAGGATATACAGAAATAAAAAACAGACACAGATTACAAAATGTGTTGGGTTAAAGTGAGCAGAATAAGAGTGAAGACACAGCTCATACTGAGCTGGTACAGAGATGATGGGCTGCATGACAACCATCATTGTTGTAATTATTCAGAGAAACGTATTGAAAATGTTCAGAGACTGAGGAGACAAGTCTAGTCATAAACACACAGACAATATCATAATTAATAAACTATTCCTACTGTTCATCAAGTGTAGCTGTCTCTAAAAGGCCTTTTAAATCAAATTCACATTGGTGAGATCCACGCATTTATTTTCACAACTTAAAGAAGAAACAGACTCCAGTGTAATACATGTGTGACTGACAAAAGTGATAGGAACAGGAATGGAGTATATTGTCCAAATATAATCAGGTTCAACATCCAGACCAATCAAGAAAAAGCAAAATATTAGAGATAGTGAAATCTGAAATAAAAATGTAAAATGATGGAGAAATGCAAAGGATGACACAGGATCTGGGCAGAGAAACAGAATTAACATATCAAGTCTTATATGAACCTATCTTGAACAAGTTATGTTGGACTCAAAAAAAGTTAATTCCATTTTTCCCTGCTCCGATACTGCCTGAACTGTTGGGTTTCTCTCCAGCACTTTCAATTGGTGCAATGGCAGGAAACAGAGTAATGGTGGGTGGTTGCTTTTCGAACTGAAGGCTTGTGCCCAGCAGTGTTCCACAGAGGTTGGTCCTGAATTGTCTTTGTTTGTCATTTATGTAAATGATTTGCGTGAGAGTATCGAAGGCATGGTTCGTAAGTTTGTGGATGACACCAAAACTGGTGGCACAGTGGACAGTGAAGAAGGTTTTCTAACACAAGTATCTTGATGAAACGGGTCAATAGACTGACAGATAGCAGATAGAGTTCAAGCTGGATGAATGTGAATAGTGTGTATTTGTTGCTGTCTGTTTTACTGGGAATGGGATGATTTTATTCCCCATCTCCTGGGTTCAAAACATCGATATCCTTCATGAGCTTTGAGCGGCCTAACCCTGTCTGTGGTTACCCACTTGCTGTTAATGTAGTTGCACAATATGTTTGGATTATCCTAAACCTTATCTGCCCATGCTATCTCATATCTCCTTTTTGCTTTCGTGATTTCTCTCGAAATAATGCCCCACACTCTTTATATTGACTAAGGGATGAAATTGAATAAAGTTGTCTATAACTAAAGTGAGGTTTTCTTTGATTCTTGAATAAAATCTCAATAACTGTAGCTGTCCATTGTTCTTTAAGCTTACCAGCATTACCCTTCACTCTAACAGGTATAACACTCTAACTTTCAACTCCCGTCGTCACACTGTTGAACGGCTCCCATTTGTCAGACATCGTTTTACTTGCTGACAGTCTACTCCAATTAAACTTGGTGATCCCTATCCCATGCCATTAAAATTTATGGTACTCCAATTTAAAAAAAAATTAATGAAATGCTTATTCTTTTCCATAACCATTATGAAACTAATAGAATTATTATTGCAATGCCCAAAATATTCCCTCACGTTTACTTCAGTCACTTGCCCTGCCTATTACACAAAAGAAGGCCTAGTTTTACTCTTTCTCTGTTAGAATCATCCGCATATTGATGAAGAAAATTTTCGTGAACACATTTGACAAATTCTTCACCATTCAACCCATTAACACTGAGGTAGTCTCAATCAGTTTTTAGAAAATTAAAATCCCCCATTATTACAACCTTATTAACCTAAATATATCCGAGATCTCCCTACATGTCTGTTTCTCAATTACCTTCTTACTGTTGGAGAGCATATGGTACAAAACAATCATCGTGATCTTCCCTTTCTTATTTTTAATTTCGACCAATATATTTTCATTGGAAGATTTGTCACAACAGAGTATTTAGTGCAATCTGTTCAAAATGAACTTTGTTTTCTTATTTTTAATACTACATGCATATTTTAACTGGATAATCTTTCAGAAATATCTTGCCCAGATACAGCAATAATTTATTCCTAAATCAAAAATGGTAGACCTCCCCCTCCCTGCCCTCCGCATGTCTGTTTCCATTCTTTCTATGACCCTTAACATTTGGAATATTGAATTGCCGGTCTTGAACATCTTTCAGTCTAAAGTGAGGACTGTAGGTGATGGAGATGAGAGTCGAGAATGTGGTGGTGGAAAAGCACAGTAGGTTAGGAAACATCCGAGGAGCAGGAAAATGTCCTTTCCCAGAACTACACAGACTTGAACATCTCTCAAGCAATTTTCTGTAATACATATGATGTCTCAATCCCATGTTCTTAAACATGCCTTGGGTTCATCAGCCTTTCCTGTAAGACTCCTTACATTGAAATAAATGCAATGTCGTGCTTCAGTATTGCTATATACTCTTGACTCATTCGTTTTTTTCTTTTCTAATTGACGTGCTCCCCTCACATTGATAAACTTTAGATTAGATTAGATTACTTACAGTGTGGAAACAGGCCCTTCGGCCCAACAAGTCCACACCGCCCCGCCGAAGCGTACCCACCCATACCCCTACATCCACATTTTACCCCATACCTAACACTACGGGCAATTTAGCATGGCCAATTCACCTCGCCTGCACATCTTTGGACTGTGGGAGGAAACCGGAGCACCCGGAGGAAACCCACGCAGACACGGGGAGAATGTGCAAACTCCACACAGTCAGTCGCCTGAGGCGGGAATTGAACCCGGGTCTCAGGCGCTGTGAGGCAGCAGTGCTAACCACTGTGCCACCGTGCCGCCCTAACTTCTCTAACCATCCTGCCATTTGTACTGCTACTTGAAATATCCCCCTTGCCGTCTCTATCCATATAAAGTTTCCCTGTAAATCTCCCTGCTAAGATATTCGTTGCTTTCCAGTTTAGATTAGACCAATCTTTTCTGAACAGGTCATTTCTATTCTAAAATAGATTCCAATTTCCCAAAAATCTAAATCCCTCAATAAAACAATAGCTCTTCAGCCGTTGTTTTTTCTCCTTTAACCCTTTGTTCTTTCCCAGTTGGGAGTAAACAAGAAAGTATTGCTTTAACGGTTTTATTTTTAATACTCTACCTCACCTCTTAAGTTCACTCTGTACTGTTTTAAAAAAATGTCATTCCTGCCATTATCTACAATAATGTTTGGCTACTCAATCTCACCTTTAACATAGGGCTTGAAATGTTTCGAAACGTTCTTAATTCTCGCACAGGGAAAGCAACAAACTATCCTAAAGTAACGGTCACTGCCCCAGACTGTCCTGTTGATGCCCCTGATAGAAAAGTCCACTGAAGCAATAATTCTACTAACTCTTCGCAAATGCTGCTGAACATAAGAATCATTCCAATTGTCCAATAATTGATTGCTCTTCCATTTTCTTCAGCGACACAATCCCCTTCAGCTGTTCTAAAAGCTGAAAAGCATTTTGATAGAGGAATAGCCACCGGAGACATTTGAACTACCTTCTTATCTTTCCTGACAGTCACCCAACGATCTAACTGATTTGCTGGATAATATTTTTTTCTAAATCTTCTAGACACCTCTCTCTGTACCTTATATGTGGCCTTAATAACATTATGCCTAAATTCTTTGCCCACAGACAATAACGTTTACACATGCAAAAATAGATACATATGTGTATCAAACATATAAAACTTTTTAAAAATCAACAATTTTGCTAATTAAACCAATAAAAATATTCCTCTTCAATAAATCCCGAGAAGAAAGCGGTCTTCTCCAGAGCTGAAAATGTGTCGGACTCCCCGGAAGGAAAGTGCAACTCCTTATTTTAAAAAGAGCTAATTAATTTTTCAAAGCAAAAGCACATTTCCTGTGTTATAAAAGAAACCTTTTAAAACACAAATAGAATTTTCCCTTTTTTTGTAAACCACCCTTAAAAAGCTCTTTTAAAACAAAAGTTAGTTTGAAAGAAAATTGAGTTTTTTTTTATTTTTTTGATTGTTTTTGTATGTAAATGAAACAAAATAGAAAAAATGATGTTAAATTAATGAAGTATAATAACTATATCAGCTGCAAAAAGAACTGCCTTCAATATTTAACTGCCTGCAATCCCAGGAGCAGCTGTATGATCCATGCTACTCTAAGAACATGATGTGAAACTGTTTTTACAATATGAAGAAAAGTCAATGCATGTTTTACTAATTTGTTCCCAATTCAAAGTGACTTTATGATACGATTTATTCTCCTGCCACGATTCTAAATGTAGAATTTAATTGAATCTTTATCCTCATCACTCGAATTTTTTCAAACAAAATTGTGAATCTGTGTTCATCGGACAGACGGAAAGGTCCTTCAGCTCTGACTATTGCAGGAATGATACCAAGAACATTACCCAGGTCCACGTAAAACCCAAATGTTGCAGGGAAAGCCACCGAAACCTAATCCAATATTAATTACGTACAAGCCTTATGAATAAATCATAGAGAAGGGCATAATATAAAAGGCGAATGTCCAAAATAAAATTTCGTGGCTCCCTCAAAAAAACTTCACTGCATTATGCTGTAAATTCACAAAAATAGGAATAACAAGAGAACGGGAAGAAAATCAAGGCTAAGTAGTGAACTTCATAAATGATGATGATGAGAATGGGAGGGATGGAGCTTGTGGGGAATGATAAATAACGTTGTGGATGACACAATGATAAGCTGGTGGTTCACAGCGAGCAGGAACGTGTGAGGTTACAGGAGGGTATAAACCAACTGTTCAGGTGGACAGATCAATGTGATACATTTCTGAAGTATTAAGGCAAGAGAGTACTCAAACTGAAGATAGGCTTGATTTACTTGATTTTACTTTTAAGCAAAGAAGGTTGAGAGGTGCTCCTGGTGGCGGTGTTTAACAACATGTGGGGTATGCACAGGGTGATCAGAGAACAGCCTTTCCACTTACTCGTAGTCTCAATATAAAGGAGACACACTTATAAAGTGAAAGTGGTCTCACCATTAATCTGTAAACTGTAGAAAAACTTTCCTATTTCTAAATGTATTTGGTTTTAAAATATTTCAATATTTATATTGTATTCTGAAAAATGTGACATTGATACAGAGGTTTGTTTTGTGATCCAGATTTCCCGTTACTCGTGCCTCCGATTCGCAATCTGTTCATTGAAATAATACAGTTTTTCCATTCAACTCTCCAACATGCTCAAACACAGACTCAGTTTCTCAACTATGATCAAAAGACCAATATTTGCCCGTTCCCCTGACCTCGTTAAAGACTTATATCCTCCTCACGTCTTCCTTTTCTAATCTTTTCAATGTTTGTATTTTTTATAATAGTTCAAAATATTTTTCGTAAGATATACAGTATGACACTTTCCAACAGTGTTGATAATATAATATCTTTACTCAATATGTAAATATAAAGTTGCAACAATGCTAAAGTGTTTTTCACTCACATCCCAGACTGAAGTTGCAGCAAATAGTCATTGACATCTCAAAAGAATTGCCAAGTATTTACTTCTGATAGGAATGGTAATTTGTGTCTTTATTATGAAATGGGCATGCTAATTATGGACTGCAACATTTTGATGTGGTTTACTCCAGACAATTAAACATCATGAATAAATAGCAGGGATAGGCCAGCTGGGTGCCAAGGCCTGCTGTGGGAATCAAACAAAGCCTGACTGCGATCTTTTCTCCACATTAATATCTTGTCCCCGAGACACAGAGCAACATGCACCTGCCTTGACCAAAACCCACGAGTCATTCACCCCAGCCACCAACCATGAATAAAATTCAAAGAACTGCAGATGGAGCAACACAAGAACATAGAAATTAGGAGTGGCGGAAGGAAATTCAACTTTGCACTTAAACACATTAAACACCATCTGCCAGACATAACAATCTGCCCCAATTTCTAATATTCATCTGTAAACTCTTTATTTCCGTATTACAACCTGTTTGCCATCTAGTTTAGTACCATCTGTGAATTTAGTTGCTACACTCTGTCTCTCCTTCCAAGTCATTTGGATTGTTTGTAAACAGTTGAGGTCTGAGAACTGAAACCTGCAGCACCTCACTAGTTTTAGTTGGGCAGAGAAAAAACAGTTATCCCGATGCTCTGTGTTCTGTCAGTAAGCCAATCTTTTATCCAATTCAATATTCTACGCTCAACCCCCTGGGATCTAACCTGCTAGATCAGTCCTTTATACAGCACCTTGTCAAATGCCTTCTGAAGTTTAGATGTACAGCAGTTGCTGTATCCCAATTATCCACATTGTTTGTTATGTTCTCAAAGAACACCAGCAGGTATGTCAAGCACAACCTGCCCATCATGAAACCGTGCTGACAGTGGTGAACTGATCTTTGTTTTTCCAAATGTTCAGTTATTTCCTACCTTATGGTTGACTGAAGAAACTTCCCCACTACAGAGTTAAAACTCACTTGTCGAAAGTTTGTCATTTTTTTCCTGTCTCTTGTTTTGAATACGAGCGTCACATTATTAATTTTACAATAGTTCGGCACAGTTCCAGAATCAAAGGATTTTTTGAATATAGTAATTAACACATGAGGTACCTCTGCTGTTACCTCCTTTAATATAATAGACTGCAGGCCGAGAGCCTGACCCTCCTCTAATCCCATCAATGTATTTAATACAATTTTCCCTCAGCATCGTACATCCAGCAAGATCCTTTGCAGTTGTTGTAAGTTTTGGGAAGAAATTATCTTCCACTTTGAAAGCAAGAAGTGTTGGCTTTACCTCTGCCCCTTCTGAGTTTCCCATTACTACCCCGCCGTTTTCATTCTCTAAAAGGCCAACATTTGCGTTCAGCATTCTTTGTCTTTTTGTCTACTCAGAGAAGTGTTCTTTATCAATTCTTATGCTTTCGACTCATTTTCCTTCGTAGCCATTTTGATTTTGTTTTTAGCAAAAGTTTGCGAACAATGAAAGCGTTTTTCTTTATTCCATTCATAGGCAGATGGCGTCGCTGGTTAGACAGCACTCATTGTCCTTCCCTAATTGCCCAGAGGGCAGTTAAGCGTCAAGCAATTTTGTGTGGGTTTGAAGTCACACGTAGATCAGATCAGGTAAGGATGGCGGTTTCCAGTCCTAAAGGACATTCATGAAACATATGGATGTTTCAAGCAATAAGCAATAGATTCACTATTATCAATAGACTCTTAAGTCCAGGTTCATATTGAATTTAAATCCCACCATCTGCAATGGCGGCATTTGAACCTGAGTCTCCAGAATATTATTTGAATCAGCAGTCGGTGATAATGCCACCAGGCCATCACCTTTATGTTAGTATCGACTTCCTTGTTAAGACATGGATCACCATTCACCTTTTTAAAATTCAACTTCCACTCAAGATTACACTTTAATTAAGGAGTTTAGACTATCTCCCGAAGTAGTTGCCACTGTTCTTCAAATGTACCGGCTTTCAATGTTTTTTGCCAAGTCCACTCAGGCCTAACCCTTCCTCAGGCCAGTAAAATTATCAATTGCCAACACTAAACCTCACATCCGTGACTCTTTCTTCACTGTTTCAGTCTGAATATAAAACTGCAGCATTTTGTGGTCACTCTTTCCAAGGTGATCATGCACTACAGTATGATTTATCGCTCCTTTTTCATTATGTTATAGCAAAGCCAGTTCTCTGTTTGGTTCCTCGAGATGTTACTCGAAGAAATAATCCCTCATACGTTCGATGAATCATTCTTTGAGGCTCCCCTTGCCAAATGATTAATCTAGTTAAACCTAGGAGACTCTAACCCCAACCACACTCAGAGGACTCTAACCCCAATTCCTGTAAAGCTGGTAGAAAGTTTAACCCTTTGTGATTTGGTTTGAATGCACATTTGTTTGTTGGTGATTGAGTGTTTGTGCTTTGTTCCCTGGAGGTTGAGATCCAAGACTATTTTGAATCTGATTTCTGTTATGTAAATTTAACATGATTTATTTAAGGTTAAAGATATTACAGTGATTATGGAATAAAATGTTGGCTCCTGTTCTTTTACAGGTCATGACTGCCTCACTATCAGTTGCTAACTAATCTCTTTCATCCTTACATATCAGTGAATTATGGAGGACAATTGACATTTCAGTTCAACATTAGATTGTAATTTTAAAAATCCAATGGTTAATATCTGTGTCCTTGGAGCCGGCCATTGTTCATGCATTGGAAGTTTTTTAAAACTTGAATAGTCAAATCCTTTTAAGACACCTCTGATTATTTCACGACCTATGGTATTGTAATCGAGCAATGACTGGTTAAGACTACTTATGAAAACTAGCTTTAGGATTAAATTAAGGGAATAAAACAGGGTAATTATAGTGGATTTCAAAGTTGGGAACTGTGTGCATTTTACATTTTAAGTATTAAATACTGAATAAATGAATTCATAACATATAAATATATATTATGAGTAAGGTTCCAAAATGCATAGTTAGGAACAGGCTTTAAAGTTAGACAAGCATAAATTGATGAATTGGTATTTGAAGTTATAGGCAGCAAACAAACTTCTGGCAACGTAACATGAGAAACAGAAACAAAAGGCAAAAATAATGGTAGCACACGGTTGATGAGTTAATTTAAAAAGTCAAAACTAAAAGGAGAAAGAAACCGGAATGGTGGTGGTCAGCATGTTGAAAATAAAGGGAGGAGATGTAAAGTGGTTTGGTGGACAGGGATGGGGATCAGGGTGGAAATCCCGACAGGCGGGATGTTATTACTGTGGAAAAGCAGGTCACTTTAAGCAGGAGTGTCCGGATCTGAAAAGGGAAGAGAAGGCGATATTTCTTATGAATTTCGATGAGGAATATGAGTGTCAGGGGTTCTTGCTCCCTGGGGCCTACCAGGAACACTTGATAAATTTAAAGGTGTGACTTTATAATAAGGACGTTGTTTTCCTCGTCGATACGGGGGCAGCAAGGTCATCCTTAAAGTTTAAGTCCAAGGGAGGAGTAACGAAAGAGTTAATTGGATTATGGCGATGGTTTTGTGATGAGAGGCACAAAGAATCAGTTTTGCGCTCATGACAAAATACTGCCATAAAATTGTGGATTGAATTAACTGCAAATGGTGCTATGAAATCTGTTGAGGTTCTTAAAAATGAATGTGCTCGAGCAAAAAAAAATACAGGAACAGAATGAGAAGTCACAATTGACTGGTAAACAAACAGAACTGCGCTAGTACAGTTTTTTAAAAAAAAATGTTTTGGTCACTTGTTGCGTTTCCAACTTGAATGACAGATAATGATTATTTTATTTATATAATATACATAATTATTAATTAATATTTATAATAAGTGGATTGTGCTAGCCTGAATCAATATTAATTGGCAGGATCCCTTCACACATTCTCAGTGACCTGTCATATTGATTCACGGTTAATTTGAAAATGACAGCATTAATTGATTGTTAATTAAAGAATGGAAAACTACATTACTGGCTGATGAGGTAATTAACGAAGCTGCCCTGAACCCACGAGAAGCAGTGACTTATTCCCTAATACCTACTGTCCCAGGTCCTTGGGAAGTTCCAATATTCACTGAAAGAGAGGAAAAAGAATTGAAAGATTTAAGGAGTGTAAAAACAGCAGATGGACATTGGATGTTACCTGATGGAAGGGAAATGTCAAACAAAATGATGATGCGAGAAAAGATGGCTGTCTGACATCAGGGGAGCCACTGGTGAGTGCAAGCAATGTGTGATTTAGTCTGAAGGAAATATGGATGCAATGGGATACATACAATAGCAAAACAGATATGTGAAGGATGCATAACACGTAAAAAAGTTACCAAGAAAGTGTTAAGGAAACAAGTCCCAGGAGGGAGAGAACCTGGGCTAAGAACATTCCAGAGCATCCAAGTAGATTATAATGAATTACCCCGAGTGGGAAGACTGAGATATATGTTGGTAATAGTTGATCATTTATCCGGATGGGTGGAGGCATATCGTCGGGCCACTGCCAAACCCAGAAACTAAAAATTTGTTCTTAAACAAGTATGTACTGGGTTTGTCCTCGTCTTTCTCTTTCCTCAGGAAACAGGGCTTATTGGCACATACTGCGCTCCTTGTATTCGCTGTTCATCCTATTTGACAGGGAGATTGGGTCATAGTGAAATCATGGACAGGGACGAAATTGCAACCGGACTGGGAAGGGCCGTACCAAGCTTTTTTGACCGAAATGGCAATAAGGACGACGGAGAAAGGCTGGACTCACTATACTCGGATCAAAGATCCAGTGGAATCTCCAGTTGAGGAAGAAGTCTGGACAGCCGAATCAATGCAAGACCCGCTGAAACTCAGACTAAAGAGACTTTGAGTAACTGATTATACAGTGGCGATGCGAGTGAAGGATTGTATCTTAAGTTTTTGGTGCTTCAGCATGATTTTTTAGAATGCTGGGGATGCTTAGAGTTATGATAAAGCTCCCTTCTTATTGGGATTTTGTCAAACATGAATTTCATATGTGTTATTAACGGTTCCTGAGTCTGATAACCCGCAAGTAATAGACGCCGATGCATGCAGCTAGATAAATTCTGGGGATGTAGATAATCAGAGACAGTACCACAGCTCAGAGATACATCTTAACTCTATGGGAATGGCCTTGGGGATGGTACTTGGTATAGTGGTCTCGTCACAATACACTGGACCCCCTTCTGACCAGCTTTTGATTGTCCTGATACAGTGTAACCCAATATACTTAACGATAACGAAACATCGCACGAAGCAACTCTGGGAGGGGGGGCACCTATCAGGTACAATTAAATGAAACTTTTGGGATAGAAATGAAAACTAACGCGAATGATTTCTTGGGCTGTTGTTTTCAAATTAGCGTAGGACAGGGAAAACAGGCGGAACTACTGGATAATAAGGCACAAACTTTCATGCCTCCCGATGACCTTAAAGTATTAAAAATTATAGAGGTAAAGGACTTAAACAGACCATTGAAATAGAAACTGGGTACGGGGATGCAAATGCCTGGGTTGAATGGGTAAAGTACACTGTAAAAAGTCTGAACAAGAGCAATTGCTGTGCATATGCCTCCGGTAGGCCAATGGCCCAGGTGGTTCCCTGTCCACTCGGGTGGAAGCGAGACAGGAAGGGCATGAAACGTATGACAGCCCTGTACCAGGATAAGACTGCATGGAATGATAGGAACTGCACCTCCCTATCTCTGATGTTCCCTCCCTTGGAGATGAAAGACTTAAAAGCACCCCCCCATCCCATGTTTTCAGCCGCAGTCGGAAATCACACATCGTATGTGCATAGACGAGGTACACATTGGTCTAGAGATTTGGGGAAGCTGAAATTATTTACAGAGATTAAGAATTTCATCGATACAGACAATGGAGGGAACTACTCAGCAGTGAAGGTTCCCAAGAGGATCTATGGTGGTACTGTTGAGGCAAAGTATTGAGACCCACCCGACCTCCGAATTGGAGAGGGATATGTGCAATTGTACAATTGGCAATTCCATTTACCTTGGCATTTGAGAAGGAAAAGATAGTAGGGTAAAAGAGAAGGAGTAAGAAATCACTCTGAGATTTTTCTTTTGATAACAGAATTTACCTCAATTCTATAGGAGTCCCTTGGGTGGGGGGCGGTGTACCTGATGAGTTCAGGGCTCGCAACCAGATTGCAGCAGGCTATGAGTCAGCTCTCTTTTGGTGGGTGACAGTTAATAAAAATGTAGATTGGATAAATTATATTTTCTATAACCAATAGTGATATATAAGTTATACAAGAGATGCTGTTAAAGGAATATCAGAACAGCTTGATGCGACAAGTCGGATGGCTTGGGAAAACAGAATGGCCCTTGATATGATTCTAGTGGAAAAAGGGTGTGTGTGTGTGAGATGTTAGGACGAAGTTCTTTTGCCTTCATTCCCAATAACACTGCACCTGATGGTTCAATTACTCGGGCCATAAGGGAATTGACTACCTTAGCAGAGGAACTGCTGATAATTCAGGAGAAGACACATCTCTCACGGGATGGCTTCAATCATTGTTTAGAAAATGGAAGGGAATGGTGTTTCCCTTCCTTACTTTCCTGATAGTAGTATCCAGGGTATTCGTCGCCATTGGCTGTTGCATCATACCCTGTATTTAAGGGCTCACCCAATGACTGATTGAGACAGCCGTAATGAAAGAGATGCCCCTAAAAGGGAATCAGGCAGAAGGAAATTTTTCTATTAAATAATGAGGGGATGAGTGAGACCAAGATGGATGAAGTCTCAGGAATGATGCTTGTGAATTTTGGGATCGATGCAGAAAGGAAAAATTGCAGAAACAACAATTGAATGTAAAAATAGAAAGGGGGAATTGTGAGGAGTACTTACAAATGTTGTTAGCTGCAACAATCACGAGGCTGAAAAATGAAAGTGGAAGATGAGTGTAGATTAAGCGAGATATGCTTGTACAAAAAGTTATAAGTATCTGTTTCCCGCTTCTGCAAAATCAAGAGTTCATAAGGCTCATTATGGGCAATGAATGGAAGGAAATGTTGCTTTCGCGAAGAAGGAAGCAGATGACAGTCAAGGAGGATAGATAACAATAGACCACAGAGGGATGTGGTGAAACAGCCAAGCAGGACATGCATTTTTGTCGTGAACAAGGCCAGATGAGGCAAGAGATAAACAGCCGTGTTGAAAGAAGTAGGAGATGTAAACAGGGGAGAAGCAATGGAATAAGTTGGGGAGGAGCAAAAGGGGAATGAATTGTACAAAAAGATGTGTACTTGTTAAATTCGGTGTGCCTATCTTATAGGCACCACTCTTGCAAAAATATAATGAACGATACTGCTGCTTCAGATCTTGTCACAGACTTAAGTTATTGAAGTCAGTGGGTTCTATTTCCGACACATCCATGGAGATCCTGCTTTTAAACTCAGGTCTCGGTTCCTAAACATTCTTTGCTGGACCTTTCACTCCTCTGAAGGATATCATTCGTATCAATGTGTACCACGACAGCTGGCTGTTCATCCTCCCCCTTCAGTATGCCCAGAACATGCTCGGAGACATCCCTGATCCTCGCACCAACCGCCCTTTGTATGAAGAATTCATAGAATCATAGAATAACTGCAGTGGGAAAACAGGCCATTTCACAAAGCACGTCCACGCTGACCCTCCGAAGTGTAACGTACTCTGACCCATTCCCCTACTCGATTACTCTGCATTTGCCCCTGACTAATGCACCTAAACGGCACATAGTTGAACACTATTGGCAAAAAGTAAGCAACCTAGACCCATTCTGTTTCCCTATGTTGAATCTTCTTTCTCACAACCGATATTTCCATAAATACTGAGCATTACCAGAAACTTGTGTTTTTGTCACCGATGATATTTGCATATTGACAAAAACACAACTCAGACTTGAAACAAAGCTGAATTTAAACTCTCAGGAGAAAACTAAATATTTGGTCATTCAATGATCCCAGTAAAGCTTCATTGAATTACTCAATTCTGTCTGTGAACGTCATTTGTTCACTTTCCCAATCCTGAATAAAGGAGATTTTTGCATCTTTTTTAAAATCAGAAAGCTCGTAAAAGTTGCACATTTACTTCTTCATATGGGAATGTGATTGCATCTCATCCGTTCATCTCATTTCAATTACAGAGGATTATTCACAAAACACACACAATGTATCACTTTGTCGAAGAATACCGGTAACATTGGAAGCTATTAGAATCATAACTGGAAAGAAGGATTCAGACAAAGGAAGAATGAGAGAAAGCGGGTCTTATTTTGAAAAAAAAACTATTATGTGAATTTAGGTGATCAAATTCATGGAAAACTATATAGGGCTGACAAACGATATTGATATGAAGGTGTAGAGTTGTACATTGTTCTAAAAAAAGTTAAAATGTAACATTTGACTGTGAAACAAATAGTGAGTCTGAGTTGTCATGGTACAAAAAGAAATTCAAAATCGGCCCGTCAGTTTAACTATGCCCCAACACTCTGAAATCCAATGGAGTTTGAAATATAATGTATTTGATGACATCAAAATCAATTAAATAATCCAATGTTTTGAGGTGTAAAACTGGACAGTTTGAACATTTGGGAGAGAACTGCCAAGGGTATCAACAAAGATAGACTGCTAGCTGAAGAGCTTTCTGAAAGGTACCTGTCTGTAAGATGTTTGCACAGCAGAACATCAAAGCCAACCGAGTTAAAAATCTACAGAGAAAAATCTACAAAGGAGAATTGACAAAGCTGACTGGTTTTGAAACGTGATTGTATTTTTTTCAAATCTTAATCATGGTGTTTTCATTCATCGGACCAGTATTGTAGAGTGGGAGGTAAAGGATAGGTTTAACGAAAGCAGTTCTAAATAGTTGTTCATTTTAATATTCTCTGTTGGACTTAAATAACAAAACTGTTAATTTTACTTTAAATAGTAACCTCTGTAAGTGGATCTTTGCCTCTCGAAAGTTAACAGATTCCAGCATGAGGTGCACTTTTTTCTTTGTGGCTGGTTCAGATTAGGAGAGGGGTTTTCCTCTGTGCCATAACAGTTTGGGGCCTTTTGTCTGCGATTTGAACAAGTTTAGACAGATCCAGTCTGAGATTTCGGCAGAGTTAAGTGGGTTTGGTGTACGAAAATGCACAGTAGATTTAATCATTTACACGTTATTATCCGAGAGCTTTAAATAAAAAAGTCGATGAGTCACTTTGTTTAATTTCGGTGACTTGTGGTTGGTTAAATTTAAAGTGGGAGAAATGGCTCTTTAAAAATGTTAAAGAGATTCTGTGGTTTTAAGATGATTCTCACATTTGCCGAAGGCATTTAGAAGAAAAAATAAAGGCCAAAAATTTAGAATTAGCAAAGAATTTAGATTTGGGTTTAAGCAAGAAACAGAGTAAAGCTGGAATTGTCAGGAAATTACTCAAACAATAAGGTGTGCCAGAGAAACAGACAAATGCACGAGATTTAGAAAACACTTAAATTACAATTGACCAAAATGTAGTTTTAAAGATAAACAAAGGGAGAGAGAAAGAGAGAGAAGAAAGAGAAAGCAAGAGGGAAGAGAGAGGGGATTAAAAAGGGAGGAGAAGGTTCTCAGATGAGCAAAGGGAGAGTGAATTTGAACCTGAGAAGTTGTGATTTAGTAAGCAAAGTCAAGTGAACAGGCTGGAGAGTAAAAGGGACATTAGTGATATATACAACTATGTCAAAATTCTGCCACATTTTGATGTGAAAGATGTTGAAGCCTTCTTTATTTCATTTGAAAAATTGGCTAGGCAGGTAGAGTAGTGAAAGGATTTATGGGTAATGGTAGTTCAGGCTAAGCTGGTAGGCACAGTTAGTGAGGTATTTGTTGCCCTGCCAGTTGAGGGGTCAAGAAATTATGAAGACCTGAAACAAGGTATTTTATGTGCTTACGAATTGGTACTGGAAGCATATAGATAGCAGTTCAGAAACATAAAGAAGGGACAAGATCAGCCTTATGTTGAGTTCCAAAGAATTAAACATAGGCATTTTGATAGATGGGTGCAGGCTTTAAAGATAGATAAGACTTATGAGGCTCTAAGGGAGATTATTCTGCTGGAGGAGTTTAAAACCTCACTTCTAGAGATGATAATAATTCACGTGGAGGAAAAGAAAGTTCAGAAATTGAGAAGGGCAGGAGAATTAATAGATGAATACATGCTGCTGCATAAGACAAGCTTCCAGCCAGAATTTTGTCCTGTGAGGGATAGAGTTTGGGAGAAGGGGAGATGCAACACTATAAAAGAAAGAGTAGAACATATGAGTTTACCACAGGTTAAAGAAGCTGCCCAAGAGAGTGAAAAGGAGGTGAAAGGAATCAGGTGTTTTCACTGTAATGGAGTTGGACACAGAAAATTACAGTGCCGGTGGTTTCCGAAGGGCATTATGGAAAGGTGCTTTCACCGACATAAGGAGGTTAATGTATGGTCACGTGCTGATTGGAAAGGACTGTGGGAAATGATGTGGTAAACGAAGCTAAGCCAGTGACATTTGTGAAAGATATAAAGAAAACCCCAACAAGACCAAAGAGCTGCAGGAAAGTGCACAGCCAAGGCAGGGGTTGGGTATCGAGTTAGTACCTGATCTCTATAAAGAATTTGCGTCTGTGAGTAAAGTTTACTCAGAAATAACAGGGGTAGAAGAGCAAGAAGTTATCATTTTGAGAGATACATGATCTAACCAGTCGATAATAGGAAGATTTGAATGAATTTGCAGTCTTTCTGATCTGTTACCCGGGAATGCATTAATTTATGGGAAAGATGGACAGAAATTTAGCATTTCCCTATGTAAGATCAGGTTGGAGTGCCTAATCAAGACTGGGGAAGTTATAACGGGAAGGATTGACTGACTGTCACATCCAGGAATGTAGTTTGTTCTTGGGAAGGGTTTAGCAGGGTCCAAGTTGGGAGTGACATCCCTCGTTGTGGAGAAGCCCAAGGAAGACAAAGAAATGGAAGTGTTAAATCAGAAATATCCTGGTATTTTCCCAGGCTGTGCAGTAACCATATCCCACTATTATAAGTCACAGCACGAAGGACAAACTATAGACAAAGATGAAGGAGTTGAGATTCAGTTAACGGACACCCTGTTTGCCGTAAAGGTGTAGGGAAAACCTGAACAGGCAGTGGGTCAGACAGAGGTGTTTTGGCCTGAAAGGCTAAGGGACTTGCAACAGACAGACAAGATGATAAAATATATATGTGTGGAAGTGTACTCTGAAAAGGAGGCAGAGGATATTCATGAGGGCTATTATCTGAAAGATAGACCTTAAGACAGAAATAGAGACCACATCAGGTTAGTCCAGAGGAGAAATGTGCTGAGGTGCACCCGATTGTGTTGCTAGTAGCATAGAGACAGGAAGTTTTACAGGGAACATATGAACTACCTGTCGGAGGTCACCTAGGGGTACGAAAGACTCGGGCTAAGGGGCAAAAACATTTTTATTGACCTGGAATGCACAAAGATGTGGTTAACGTTTGGCATACATGTCATTCATGCCAAATGGTAGGTAGGACACGGACAGTAATGAAACTAGCACCTCTGTTGCCAATTCCCACATTTGAGGACCACTTCATGTGACTTATAAATGAGTATGCAGGTCCCCTCCTGAAAAGTAGAGGAGAGAAAGAATTGGAGAAACAGGTGCTATTTACTCCCCCACAGAGTGAGGAATCAAATCCAAATGTTGTGGATTTTGATGTGCCTCAAAATATGTCAAAAACGTAGAAGTCCTTGCGCAGTGGGGTAGATTAGTAAACTATCTGTCTCAGGAGCATAGAACACAGTTGAAAGGTTTGTTATTGCAATATGAGAACATATGTTAGAATCATATGGTGGGCACTATTGTATATGACGTTGTTGAGAGAGCACTGTTCCGATAAAACAATCCATATCGGCTTTATCCCTCAAAGCAAGACAGGTCCAGAAGGAGGTGGAGGCTATTCTCAATGAGGACATCATCAAACCAAGCCGGAGCGAGTGGAGCTCGCTGATCATCTTAGTTCCCAAACCGGATGGGACTCTATGATTTTGCTTGGATGATTGGAAGATCGACACTGTTACAAACTCAGACTTATATCCATTACCAACATTGGAGGACTGTATCGAGAAAGTTTGACAAGTCAGTTACATCACGAAGTTGGATTTAATGCGTGGTTTCTGGCAGGTACCTTTATCAGAGACAGTGAAAGAAATTTCTGAATTGTAACGCCAAATGGTCTGTATTATTTCAAAGTGATGCCCTTTGGAATGACGAACACACCCAACACATTCCAAAGACTCACGAACAGAGTTGTGTCCTGATTAATAAACTGTGCAGTCCGTTTAGACAATGTAGTGATCGTTACTAAATCCTGGAAAGATCACTTGGTACAGTTGGCCGAGCTTTTTGAACGAATACGAGAAACAAAACTGCTGATAAAATTAAACAAAACACAATTTGTGAAAGCAGACATGATGTTCTAGGGACAAAATATCGGTCATGGAAGGTTGATCCCATGGAACGCAAAGACAAAAGCAACCAAGGAATTTCCATGGCCAACCTCGAAGAAAAAGGTGCTTCGCTCCTTCGGAGTCAGCAGATTCTATCGGAAGTTTGTTCCAAATATCAGCAGTGCAGTTGCAACGTTTACCGACTTGCTGAAGAAAAGCACAAAGTATTGGATGACAGAACAATGCCAGGAGACATTCGACCATTAAAAAGAAATATTGATCACCAAACCAGTTTCAGCTACACAAAATGCTTGAAAACATTTCAAAGTTCCCGTCGATGTGAGTGACATAGCAGTTGGAGCTGCACTGCGATGAGATGGGATCGTACTTTTCAAAGAAACTCAACATCCACCAGAGAAAATATTCTACGATTCAGAAAGGACTATTGAGTTTGGTACTAGCCTTATAACATTTTAATGTGTACTCACAAACAGAGTATTGGAGATGGTTGTGTACACGGAGCCCAATATGCTTACATTCTTTGAACGCTTTAAAGACTATTTCATTGGAGTCTTATGTTACAGACTTTTAATTTTAAAATCGTACACGTAGCGTGTCGTAAGTATGTAATCTCAGATGCGTTCTCACAGATTTAACTGATAAAGATTAGATGAGATTTGTAATTATCCAATGTTAACTATAGGTAAAGGGAAAGAAGTTAAGGTGAACTTAGATTTAGGTTTTCTGTATGTTACGGTAATGTGTTGAAAGAATAGAAAAACAAGTGAGACCATGTTTTCATTATGATTGTTCTTTTTTGAGAGAGAAGGGTTTATGAATGTGTAAAGGGTATTGTAGCTTTAAGAGAGTTGAAGGATTTCCAAGCACAGTGAGTTCTGGAAAATTTACAATGTAACATGTGGTCCAGCAGCTTGCAGTACCTGGGTTGCTATGAGACAAACAATAAAATCAAATTTGATCAATCCATTTAAATTATGTCCCAAGTAGCTAAACTGCAATCGAGTTTAAATTTGGCATTTGGCAATATATATAAAAAAGAAATTACCCGATGATTTGGGATAGAAAGCTGAAAAGAAATTTGACCAGCTAGGGGAGAACTGCCACGCCACCAACATCTGCAGACTGCCCAGAGAATAGCTCTCCGAAATGTACCTTTATTTATAAATGACCTGTGACACAGAAACTCTAAGGAGAAGAAGCAAAGACAGAGGATGATACAAAGAGAAGATTGACACCTGGCTGGTTCTGAAATTTGAATGTTTTGGTATATCTTAATTGGGGGTGCGGTGGGGTGGGGGGATTATCGGACTAGTATTGTACAAGAGTAAGGAAAAGATGGGTCAGAGAAAGGAGTTGCAAACAGTTGTTAGGTAATTATTCCCTGTTAGACTTTTTAAAAATGTTATTCTTTGCTTTAAATAGTGACCTTTAGGATGATTATTGGCCTTTCGAATGTTTACACATCACAGCATGGGTTAAATATTTTCTGTGTTTCAAATTTAAATGAGTGCGGGGTGGTGGAGATGGGGGTTGGGGCGGGGGAAGATTTCCCCCGTGTTGTAACATATTAAATTGGATTTCTCTGCACAGATGCTCCCAGACCTGCTGAGCTTTTCCAGCACATTTTTGTCTTAGTTTCTGGTTTACGAAATCTGAAGTTCTCTTGACTTTCTTATGTGTATTATTGACAGCCACGGTTGAGGTCCTGGAGTACAGGAAGACAACTAATGTTGTTACACTATTTGTAATTTGGCTGCAAAGAAAGCCCAGGGAACTACAGACCAGTGAGTTTGATGTCAGGGGTGGACAAGTGTTTGTAGGAGTTTCCGACAGGCAGGATTTACATGCATTTGGAAAGGCAAGGACTGAATAGGGATATTCAGCACGGTTTTGTCTGGGAATCCATGTCTCACAAACTAGATTGGAGTTTTTGAAGAGGTGATCAGGAAGATAAATGAAGGTAAAGCAACATACGTTGTCTATGTGGTTCTTATTGAGGCCCAAGAATGTTCCACATGGTAGTCCGTTTAATAAGGTTATATCACAGGAGATCAGGGAGAGCTATCCAATTAGATACAAAACTGACTTGACTGTAGGAGACAGAGGGTTTTGGAAGAGATTTGCTATTCCAATTGGAGGCCTGTGTCCACCGTTGTGCCACAAGGACCAGGCTACTCTTGTTCATGGTTTTTGTAAATGGTTTGGATGAGAACATTGGAACCGTGGATAGAAATTTGGAGATGAAACCCCCAAAATTGGAGTTTTGGTGGACAGTGAGGAAGGCTATCTTAGGGAACAAAGATATCTTGATCTACTTGACAAGTGGGCTGAGGATTGGCTGATGAATCTTCATGCAGATAAATGCGAGATGCTGCATTTTGTTAGACAAACGAGTGTAGGATTTATTCAGAAAATGGTAGCGCGCTGGGGAGTGTTGCCAAACAGGGAAATCCAGGGTCCAGGTACATAGTTCCGTGAAAGTGGAGTCACAGATTAACAGGACAGTGAACAAGGCATAAGGCAAGCTGACTTCCATCGGTCAGAGCATTTATATAGAAATTGGCACATCATGTTCTGGCTCTACAAGAGAATGGTCAGGCCACATTGAAGCAATTCTTGTTGTCCTGCTATTGGAAGAATGTTATAAACTGAGAAGGGGACAAAAGTATTTAAAATGATGTGACGGAGACGGGAGGTTTTGAGATATAAGGATAGGCTGGGATTTTGTTCCTTTTGCGTTGGAGGCTGAGAGGTGACCTTTATTACATCATGAGAGGCATGGATAGGATGAATAGACAAGATCTTGTCCTCCGGGTGGGTGTGTCCAGAACCAGACAGGATAGGTTTAAGGTGAGAGAGAAGACATTTAAAAGAGATCTAAGGGACAGTTGTTTCTCACAGAGGGTAGTGTGTATATGTAGTGAGCTATGAGAGCAAGTAGCATTGGGGAGTACAGTTACAACATTTGAAAGACAATTGGATGTGTACATGAATAGCAAAGGTTTGGAGGGGTGTGTGCCTAAAGAAGAAAAATAGTAATCATTCAGTTTAGAAAACCAGGTGAGTATGGACGAGTTGAGCCAAAATGTCTGTTTGTATGTTGTATGATTCTAAGAGTCTATGACTTTTTCACTCCTCCTTCATCACTAGTCCTTCATTGCATTTAATTCATTTCCAAGTCAAAGCTCATCTACAGATATTTTAAATGATCTAACTCTCCAAACTTTCCTAAATAGATAATTCCTGACATTGATGTGGTTCTGCAGACCACAGCAGCAGCAGCAGAAACAGAATTATACACAAGCACAATCTGTAACGTTTTTCCTGGGATAATCCCTCAGTCTACCATTCCAACCAAGTTGATCTATGGTTCAGTGATGTATAGGTGAACGTGCCAGTGCCCCAATCGTGTGTACCTAAACCTGATGACAACCCGTTAAAGCTACCATAATTGACAGTCTGCATTCCAAACAGCAGCAATAACATCTGATAGAGAGGGTGTAATGATCCCAACATCAACAAACCAAAATTACTGTCACATCCAGCCATAAATGGTGATCGATGGTTAAACAATTTCATGGAGGAGAGGGCTCCACTACTATCCCCATCCTAAATAATGGAACAATCCTGTACATCAGTGTAAAAGATAATGATGTAGTTTTGGCAAGATACTCCGCCAGACGTGTTGAGTGGATGATCCACCTCACCCTTGCCATGATGTCCACAGACTCACAGATGCCAGTCTTCAATCAATTCAATTTGCTTCAAGCGATGTGAAGAAACAGCTGAACACAGTAGATACGACAAGGGCAAAGGGCTCTGACACGATTCCTGCAACAGGACTGAAGACTTGTGCTGCACAACAACCGTGTCCCTGGGGGCAGCTGTTTCATTCCAGCTCTAACTCTGACATCTTCTTGGCAATGTGGAAAACTACTCAACTATGTCCAGTCCGCGAAGAGAATAATTACAATCTGACCATTTGACAAACCCTCAGTCCCATCACGATAGTTAAACTGGTAGAAGTTAATTTTGACAGATCTGTCAAACCACACAGAAATAACCAGCTCAGTGTTGTTTCCAATAGGTTCGTACGTAGAGATGGTGCTGTTGTGGAAATATCACTGGATTACTAATCCAGACCAGGCTAATGCTCTGATAGCTGATGGAATTTAATAGCAATTAAATTCCATTATCGAGATTCCAATTATCGAGATCTAAAATCTGGTATCAGTAACGATGATGCTGAAATCAATGCCGATTGCAAACTCCAATTTACTTCATCAATGTACATTCAGGAAGTGAATTCTGGCCTGGTGAATTCCATACATTCCTGGTCTGGCCTAAACGATACTCTATACACACATGCATGTGATAAACTTTTCAATGGTCTCGAAAACGGCAAAGTAAGACACGAAATTGTATCAAACTGCTCTGAAGTTTGGAAGGATAAAACTGACAGAATTCCCGGCACCAGCCTCAGTATCCGAAAAGGGAATGGGAAACACATTCCTGTTGACCCTGCAGAGGCCTCCTTCCTATCGGCTGACAGCTTGTGACAGCCAGACTCCAGATGCCTCCCGCTCCCTTTCGTGTCGAGAAATCCTTATTCATATTCAGTGCCTTCTGTTCCACAGCTTATGTGGGAGAGAAATTCCCAGAGTCACCAGTCACTGAGTGCAGACATTTATTCTCATATCAATGCAGAGTGGCCTGCCTGCACCTAATACTGTGGCCTCTTGTTTTAGACGTCCCAGCCTGGGGAATTATCATCTTCCAATCTGTCTCAGCCTGTCAGAGTTTTATATATCTCACTGAGATCTCCACCCATTTTCCTGAAGCCCATGGAATACAGGCCCAAACGCCCCAAACTCTGCTCCCACCACAAGCCTGTCATCCCAGAGTTCAGTCTGGTCATCCTTCACTGCTCTCCCTCAATGTCAGGTTTGTCCTTTATTTGGTAAGGACACCAAAACTATACACAATACTGCACAATGTTCGAGATGGGCTCTCACCAAGGCCCTGTACAGCTGCAGTAAGACACCCTTACTCCTGTCAGTCAATCCCCTAGAAATTAAGGTCAACACACCATTTATCTTCCAGCCTGCTTTCTGCTCTTGCAATATTGCATTCAATGACTGGTGTACAAGGAGATACTGATCCTTTTAAATGCTACAGCTCCCCACTTGTTGGGTTTGTGTACACTGGTCAGCGTGCCAATGCCATTCCCAGTATTGACTTCTGGGTTCAGAACTCACTGCCCTGCACTGACCTTGAAGGGCTGCGCAACAGGAAAAAAAGAAAGAACATAACTCCCTTTAAAGACCAACATGTTTCATACAATCCCTTTTCAAATGATAGATTGCTGTTCTATTGTACCTATCAAAGTACACACCGTCACATCCACCCCTATTGATCTTCATCTTCCACGTATTTGCCCATTCACTCCACTTGTCTCAATCACTTTGGAGCTTTTTTTAAATCCTCCTCACCCACTAACAATCCGACATCATTTAGTGCTGTCAGCAGACTGAGAAATATTGCATTTGATTCCCTCACCTAAATGTTTGGTATGCATTGAGAATAGCTGTGTCACAATCACTAATCTCTACGACACGCCATGATCCTTTAACCTCAAAACAGATTGTTTTATTCCTGTTCACTGTTTTGTGTCAGTTCTCCTATTCTAAAATCATGTTCATATTTTAGTCCCAATGCCGTAACATTTGAGTTTGCACACTCGACCATAGTCTTTATCAAGATCATTCTGAAAATCTAAATGCTTTGCATCCATTTCTTCTCTGTATGCTGTGGTTCTGTTCGCCGAGCTGGGAATTTGTCTTGCAAACGTTTCGTCCCCTGTCTAGGTGACATCCTCAGTGCTTGGGAGCCTCCTGTGAAGCGCTTCTGTGCTGTTTCTTCCAGTATTTATAGTGGCCTGTCTCTGCCGCTTCCGGTTGTCAGTTCGAGCTGTCCGCTGTAGTGGCCATTATATTGGGTTCAGGTCACTACAGCGGACAGCTCGAACTGTCAACCGGAAGCGGCAGAGACAGGCCACTATAGATACCGGAAGAAACAGCACAGAAGCGCTTCACAGGAGGCTCCCAAGCACTGAGGATGTCACCTAGACAGGGGACGAAACGTTTGCAAGACAAATTCCCAGCTCGGCGAACAGAACCACAACAACGAGCACCCGGGCTACAAATCTTCTCCCAATCTCTGTATTCATCGACCAGTCAGTTTGTCAAATATAATTCCCATTTCATGTTTACCCATTACATAAGAACGTACAAACTAGGAGCAGGAGTAGGCCATTAAACCCTTCAAATCTGCGCCACCATTCAATAAGATAATGGCAGATAATTTCATGGCCTCAGCTCCACTTACCCGCCCACTCACCATAATCCTTAATTCCTTAATCTTCAAAAAATTATCTATATAAATTCAAATACATTCAATGACAAAACCTCAAGAATTCCACAGATTCACAAGCTTCTTGGTCAAGACGTTCCTTCTCAATTCAGTCCTAAATCTGCTCCATATAGTTTTGAGTCTTTGCCCTGTTGTCTAATTTCACATGCTTCTGGAAACATCCTTTATATTTCTATCGTACCTACTCCCTTCACAATTATAAATGTTTCTATTCCTTCCTCCCTCATTCTTTCAAATTCCAATCAATGTATAATTCCAATCTATGCAGTCTCTCCTCATAACCAGACGCCTCACCTCTGGAACCAACCAAACGAGCCTCCTCTGCATACATTGTAGTCCTAGTATTTCCTTTCTCAGATGGGGAGAACAAAACTGCACGTACTACAGGTGTGGTCTCCCCAGCATCCTTTAAATCTGCAACATAACTCCCTACTTTTACACTCAATCCCTTTCGCAATGAAGGACAAAATTCAATTTGCCTTGTTAATTACCTGTTGCCCCTACAGACCAGCTTCTGTGATTCATGCACAAGGACACCCAGGTCCCTCTGCACAAGAGCATGCTGCATTTTTTAAACAATTCAAATAAAAGTCCTCTTTAGTATTTTTCCTACCAAAATGGATGATTTTACATTTATTATAATTGTACTCTACCTGCCAGACCTTGACCCACTCACTTCAACTCTTTATGTCCCTTTGTAAAGTTTAACCATCCTCTCCACATTTTACTCTGCCACTCATGTTAGTATCGTCTGCAACCTTTGAGACACTACACGTGCTCCCCTACTCCAAATTATCTATGTAAAAGCTGTGAATAATTGTAGTCCCAGCACCAAGCCCTGAGGCACTCCACTAGTCACTGATCAGCAGCAAGAAAAACAATCATGTATTCCCATTCGTTCCTTCATGTTAGTTAACCAAGCCTCTATCCATGGTAATACATTGCCCGTAATGCCACACCTTACGCAGCAGCCTTTTTGGCGTCACTATATTGAATGTCTTTTGGAAATCTCAGTACACCACACCTACTGGGTCTTTGCAGTTGTAATGTCTTCATAGAATTCCAGTAGGTTATTTACACGTGGCCTGCATTTCATTAACCAACACTGTGTCTCCCCAACGGGACAATTTCTATCAAGATGCATTGTCATTTCTTCCTTGATTATAGATTGAAATATTTTCTCCTACAGATGTTCGACTAACCAGTCTATAATTCCCCACGTGTTGTCTATATCCCTTTTTAAACACTGGTGTCTGAACTCCTGTTTTCCAATTTGCTGGAATTGTATCAGAGTCCAGTGAAATCAGAAAAAAAATTCCACAAGTGCATTTGCTATTTCTCTCATCACCTCTGTTATTACTTTGGGATACATTCCATCAGGGCCAGGAGACTTATCTACCTTTGGGTCCATGAGCTTGCCCAACAATATCTCTCTCTTGGGAATGGTTGTTTCCAGGTACTCACTTACCTTCCTGCCTTTGACAATGACTGACATGTTATTAGTGTCCTTCATTATGTAGACCAACTAAATAACTCTTCAATTCCTCGTCCATTTCCTCATATCTCATTACTGGATCCCACTTCTCACCTTCTAAAGGACAATTGCTTACCTTAGCCATTCATTTCGTTTTGTATATTTATAGAATATTTTGCTATCTGTCTTTATATTCTGAGGTAGTTTACTCTCGTAACCTATCTGATGTGTCTTGATAACTTTTTTGTTGCTTTATTTTGACATTTAAAGGTTTTGACATTATTTCGACATTTAAAGTTTTCGCAATCTTTTACTTCCCCACTGGTCTTTGCCATTATTTATGCCATTTATTTTAATTTGATAGCCTCCCTTATTTCCTGAGACATTCATGGCAGATTACCCTTTTCCTATAGTCCTTCCTTTTCACCATTATATGCTGTTGCTGAGAACGTTGAAAAATTGTTTTGAAAGCCTTCCACTGTTCATCAACGGTTCCACCATAAAGTCTTCACTTCCAGCCATCTTTAGCCAAGATCAAAGGACTGCACAAGTCATGAACATGAATTGCACAGACTTAAGATGGCTCTTAAGTACTTAATCAGTTAGAATGGAGATGCGGGTTTGATTGATTAAAATGCAAATCAGAATTTATTTCAAGTCACTGCCTGGAGACGCCTTCAGGTACTATCGATGTAAATGAAGTAACACCTGCGGTCAGATAATGTATTCTAAGCTTGAGGCCTTGTTTTGACTCTGTCTGTGTCTTGCCCTGGAGTCAGACTGGTTTTATTTACAAAGTAGGAGTGGCGCGTGTGTGTATGTGTGAGTGAGAGGGCGTGCCTGCGTGAAGGGGAGTGAGAGACACACATTCTGTATGTGAGAGAAAGTGAGGTGGATTGTGCGTGTCTGTGCGGGAGGGAGAGAGAGAGAGGGTCTGTGTTCATCCGTGTGTGTGAGACACAGTGGAGTGTGTGTGTGGATCGTGAGAGAGGGGCAGTGTGAATGTGTGTGAGGGGCAGATAAGGAGAGTGCATAAGTGTATGTAACGGGGAGAGTGAGAATGTGTACTTGTCCAGACTAAGACACAGACACTGATCACTTTCCCCACACACACTCACTCCATGGTTTCAGAGCTTCCCCTCTCTGCAGCCTCTGCTCCATTTGTTGTTCATGTTACAGACCCAGATGCTGTAACTACAGTGCCCATGTTCCATTCAGATTTGAGTCACCAAATCCTTAGGTTTTCTGGAATGTCTGAGGCAGCTCACAGCACAATCTCCAGCAAACCATCCCCAGCAGCTCCACTAAGTGGAGGTGAGAGAGAGGCGAGAGAGAAAGGGAGAGGCATGAGAGAGAGAGAGAGGGGATGGGCAAGAGAGAGAGAGGTGGTTGGTTGCAAGAGAGAGAGGGAGCGGCGAGAGCGAAAGGGAGGGCGGGCGAGAGAGAGGGAGGGGAGCAAGAGAGAAAAGGAGGAGGTAATAGAGAGGGAGGGGAGCGAGGTAGAGAGGGACGGGCGAGAGAAAAAGGGAGAGGTGTGAGAGAGAGAGGGGGTGGGCAAGAGAGAGACAGGTGGGTGGGTGAGAGAGAGAGGGAGGGGCCAGAGAGAGAGGGAGGCGGCGAGTTAAAGGGAGGGGGCGAGTGAAAGAGGGAGGGGTTGAGTGAAGGGGGGTCGAGAGAGAGAGGGGGATGCGGGACGAGAGAGGTTGGGGCCAGACAGAGAGAGGCAGGGGGCGAGAGAGAGAGGTGGGAGGGAGAGAGAGAGAGGGGGGGAGAGCGGGGTGAGAGAGAGGGAGAAGGTGTGAGAGAGGGGGATTTGGTGAGAGAGAGAGAGGGAGGGGGCGAGAGAGAGAGAGGGAGGGGGTGAGAGAGAGGGGTGCCGAGAGAGAGAGGGAGGGGGCGAGAGAGAGATGTAGGGGGCGAGAGAGAGAGAGGGAGGGGGGGCGAGAAAGAGAGGGAGGGGAGCGAGAGAGGAAGGGAGGGGGCGAGTGAGAGAGAGGGGGCGAGATTGAGAGGGAAGGGGCAAGAGACAGAGGAAGGGGATGTGAGAGGGATGGCGGGCGAGAGAGAGAGAGGGGGCGGCCGAGAGAGGGAGGGGGCGAGAGAAGAGAGGGCGGCGAGTTGGAGAGGTGGTCGAGAGAGAGTTAGAGGGTGGCAAGAGAGAGAGAGAGACAAGAGACAGAGAGGGGCAAGAGAGAGAGGGTTGGGTTGCGAGACAGAGAGGGAGGGGTTGAGAGAGAGAGAGGGAGGTGGTGAGACAAAGAGTGAGGGGGAAGAGAGAGAGGAAGGGGAAAGAGAGATAGGGAGGGGGAGAGAGGGAGGGAGGGTGCGAGAGAGAGTGTGAGAGGGCGAGAGAGAGTGGGAGGTAGCGAGAGAGAGAGGGAAGGGTGAGAGAGAGAGGGAGGGGAGAGAGAGAGGGGGGCGTGAGAGTGAGGGGACGAGAGAGAGAGGGAGGGGGCGAGAGAGAGAGAGGGAGGAACGAGAGAGAGAGAGGGAGGGAAGAGAGAGAGAGGGAGGGGGCGAGAGAGAGAGAGGGAGGGGGCGGGAGAGAGAGGGAGGGGGCGGGAGAGAGAGAGGGAGGGGCCGGGAGAGAATTAGGGAGGGGGCGGGAGAGAGAGAGGGAGGGGGCGGGAGAGAATTAGGGAGTTGGCGGGAAAGAGAGAGGGTGACGAGAGAGAGAGGGAGGTGGCGAGAGATAGAGGGAGGGGTACGAGAGAGAGAGGGGGGACGAGAGAGAGAGGGAGGGGGACGAGAGAGTGAAGGGGGCGAGAGAGAGAGGGGGTGAGAGAGAGAGGGAGGGGGCGAAAGAGAGGAAGAGGGAGGCGAGAGAGAGAGAGGGCAGCTTACAGATGCTGTAACTAAGTAGAGTGCCCGATATCCATTCTCTCACTCTCTACATCGACATTTGGGGAGAATCCTGGAAAAAGCCAGAGAGGACCAGGACACCTTGTGTGGAGATTCTGAAACATCGATGTCCCACCAACCAAGTAAGCATCAATGTTCAGTCAAGAGCAATTCTCAATTGAAACTCGCTGGCAGTTCCAATCTCATCTCTCTCACTTTTCAGGCTAAGTTAAAAGCATTAATGAAAGACTAGAAATACAAATAATGTTTATTCTCTTCAGTAAAAATGGTAAAAAGAAAAAAAGTAAACGATATAAGTTCATTACGAAAAATCTAAAACATGACGTTCATTCAAAATTATGGGCAATCCTCGTAAATACTCGACATCATTTCTCTCACTAAATCTTCTTACGAGTGTTTGTATTCTAGCATCTGCTTCTTTAATTTCAACGGACTATCGTGCCCTGCTATCAGATGCTCATAGTAAATGTCCCTTCCTCTCTGAACTTTTCGTAAACTGTCAATATATTTCCAAATAACTCGATGTTCCACATCAAGTTCGCATTGTCATCTCCTGTGGACAGCTTCTGCATTATTGTTTGTTTTGTCGTCATTGTTTAAAGTTCTTTCATATATATTCCACCTTCCAACTGGAAAAAGCGGTGAACGCCGACCATTTCCACTGAGTAATCTTCTACCTCCATAGTTATCCTCGAACCAGTCCAGCAGTGGTTGCAGTTCATCTGGAAGCGCATCAGTCAAATGTTCAATAGCTTCATGAATGTTTTCAATTTGAATAAATGCAAGACCAATTATCATTTTAGCTCTGAAAGAAAACTCTGAGTCAATGTTATACTTACTCAAGTGTCTTTTTAACATTTTTACTCAAGGGAATAAACACTATTTTTATTTTTATTGCTTTGGTTAATGCTTTTATCTAACCTGAAAAGGGATAAATATGAGCTGCGCTGAAATAGTTCTGCACCTAAATGTATCTGCGGCAAAATGGGCTGCAACAAATATGCTGCACCGAACAGAATGAAGTACTCAGTAAATTACAGCACAGGGGGACGCCATATAACCTGAGGAGAGAAGAAGATTGAAATATCCTGATAGTGGTCCTGGGCAGGATTGGTGAGTGAGGAGAATATGTAGAAATGTAAACCTGAATGGAGAAAAAAAGATCATGGAGATTGCGAACAGTCTGATTTCTCCAAGTATATTGTTGGGTAAGTTGTGAATAGGAATTTGCGAGTTATAATTTGCAAGAAATAACATTTTTCACTGGATATGAAAATGATGACTTCTAAATTCTAAAATTTGAATGTGAACAGCAATTCAGTTCAACTCGGTTTAATGGTCAGATGGAAGGACTTACCAGGAACACCAACTATAGCAAGGATGGGATAGTAACCACCTTGAATAATCCAAAGGATATCTTCGATCCGTGAGGCTAATAATGTCCAAGTCTAAGAAAGATAGTAAAGACACCAGGATAAACTTCTGTATGTTACTGTAATATTCCAGTCTAAAGTTCTCAGATTCTGATCTCTCCTCCCTCGTTTCTCGAGCTGCTGATCCCTGTTAGTGTTGTCGGTGATACACCCGCCCATACTATGGGATAACTCGTTGAACCATGTCCTGAATTAATAGAAGAGGCAAATCCTCCAGTGACACATTTTGGATCCACGGAGACTGACATCAATTACATTCGCTGAACAAATAACTCCAATCAACGGCTTTTAATTCAATGTTGTTTTATTAAAATTCAAAACAATGATTAATGTTTTGCATTATTAATGGGGTAGGTGAGGGTGAATGATGGAGCAAATGTTGGGGCTGGTAAATCAATTGAGTGTAACCATTCAATCTGCATTGGACATGGGAGTAATGCCATAAGTTGATCAGAATGTAAACATTCTTCTCTGTTTATAAATGGAAGCATACATTCTGTAACTACTGACCAAGCATTATAAATTCAATAAAACATTGAGACCATTTTTATAGTTCATGATCTGAGGGGAATGTTTGCCTGAGGCAACGTGGGGTTATAACAAACAAATGGCATGAATATTTTAACAGAGAATTGTACGTGGAAAATGCAATTCAGTTTGATATTTCAGGTTCAGAGAGGGCCGATGAGGCCTGTGCTATTGATGTTAGTGATATTAATGAACTGTGTGGAAGTGTCATTTATTTGACTTTAATTACAGTGTGATTATGGCATTGTTGAGGAGACAGAAAACAAAGAGAATTGGGGGACGTGGCAGTTCAGAATCGAGGGAGGGACAAAAATATTCCCCAGTCATCATATTCCCCAGTATTGGAATGTTACTCTTTATAACTCATATGAAGAACAGATTCAAGGATACATCTACAGTAAGGAATGAGCACTGATATTTGTTTATTGAACCCAAAATACAGCGACAAAATGATTTTCTGACCATAATAAACATAGAGATAAGACAGTTAAAATCGAGCTAAATAAATTGAAATGTGTATTACAAAACCGTGGAAATGGTGTGTAAACTTTATCAATCATTATTTGGCCCACAGCTGAGATGCTGATTCCCCTTCTAACAGTGATCCACCTCACTGAGATTCCCTGGCATAGTGTCTCAGTATCGAGTGGGGTTCTCAGTTCTTGCTACTGTTCTATTTAAATTAATCCACTTTCTCCCAGGAAGAAAAAAAACGTTTGGCCTTATGGTCTCAGTTGAACTGTCATCAACTTAGGTCTGTTATATTATTGAAGATATATGATCTGGGACCACAGTCAGTATCAGCACAGTGTTCACAGTTTATGGCATCAGACAAAGGCCTTGCAGTCCATGAGAATTTCTAAATAAAACCTCCACTTTCTGAGTATTCCTGTCTATCTCCCCTCCTGATGTCTTCTGATCTATCCAACTGACCATCCTTTAACACCATTCCAATCACTTCCTGTTTCCAAATGGTGCAGTTGTACAGTTTGATGTGTGGCCATTTTGGAGAAATGGAGAGAGCAGGGACAGGAATGATTGTTGCAGGGTCCAGGGTTTCGATGCTTCATTAAGAACAGGGAAGGCACTAAAAGGGGCGAGGGTGGCATTGTTAATCAGAGACAGTACTACGGTGGCAGAAAGGATATTTGATGAGGACTTGTCTACTCAGGTAGTATGGGAAGAGGTTAGAAACAGAAAAGGAGAGGTCACCCTGTTGAGAGTTCTCTATAGACCCCTGAAACGTTCTGAGATGTAAACAAAATTATTACAAAAATGATACTGGATAGGAGCGAAAGTATCAGAGTAATTGTTATGGAGACCTTTAACTTTCCAAATATTGACGGGAAACGCTACAGTTCAAATACTTTATATGGGGCAGTTTTTTGTCAACTGTGTGCGTAGTGGTTTCCTGACACAGTATGCCGATAGGCCAAAAAGGAACGAGGCCAGATTGGATTTGGTATTGGGTAGTGAACCAGAACAGATGTTAGATTTGGATGTAGGTAAGCACCTCGGTGATAGTGACCACAATTCAGATTGAAAGGAATGGGTGTACACCGTAGGGCAAGTGTTATAGCTGGGGGAAAGGCTATTATGATGCGATTAGGAAAGGTTGTAGGATGCATAGGATGGGGAAAGAAACTACAGGGGATTAGCACAATTCAAATGTGGAGCTTTTTCAAGGAACAGCATCTGCATATCGTTGATAAGGTTATACCTGACAGAATAGGAGGAGTGGTCGAGTGTGGGTGCTGTGCTTTATTGAATAAGTTGAATCTCTTGTCAAGAGGAAGAAGCAGGCTTCCTTCTCCATGAGGTTATGCTGCAGCTGTACAAATTCTGGTGCAGCCATACTTTGAGCATTGAGTACAGTTCTGGTCGCCGCATTATAGGAAGGATGTGGATGCATTGGAAAAGGTGAAGAGGAGATTTGCTAGGATGTCGCCTGATATACAGGGAAGGTCTTACAGGAAAGGCTGAGGGACTTGAGGCTGTTTTCATTAAAGAGAAGAAGGTTGAGAGACATGCAAGATGATCAGAGAATTAGACATTTTGGAAAGTGAGAGCCTTTTTCCTGTAATGATTATGGCTAGCATGAGGGGATGTTGTTTTAAAATGAGGGATGATAGATTTCAGACAGATTTCAGAAATAATTTCTTTCCTCAGAGCGTAATCAGGGCGTGGAATATGCTGCCTGCCCAACAATAGTAGACTCACCAACTTTAAGACCATTTAAATGAGCATTGAATAAACATAAGGATGAAAATGTAATAGTGTAGGTTAGATGGGCTTCAGAATGGTTTCACAGGTCGGTGCAACATTGAGACCCGAAGGGCCTGTACTGAGCTGTAATGTTCTGTGTTCATGGACCTACAATGGGCTGAATAGCTTCCTTCTGTGATGTAACAATTCTGAGGTACTCTTACACACAATAAATGCTTTAGGTGTCTGGAGAGGCAAATTGGTCCAGTAAAGGACACACACTGCACAGTCATCCATCATCTCTTCCTGTTTTCTGATATACAGCGGCCTCAAAATATCAGTCCAAACAAAATAGATTGATTCAAAATCACGCAGTCAGGAGGACGTTCGCCCAAGGGGATTTGCGTCAGAGGATTCAATGAATAATAAGATATCAGAATAACACAAAAAATAAAACAATGTCATAACAGCACAATAATTGACAACAGAGTAAAACTTACAGTTACAAATAGTTCCAAGTTCAACACTGTGTTCAGTTTTGGACACTTTGCTATAGGAAGGATGTTATTAAACTGAAACTTTACAAGGTTCTTGCCAGGACTTAAGAGTCTGAGTCAGACGCAGAGTTTGGATATGCCGGAACATTTCTGTTTAGAGCGCAGGAGACTGCGGGGAGCATGAAGTGCTTCGAGAGGCTTGCCAAGGCCCACATCAGTTCCAGTCTCCCAGCCTGCCTCGAACCCCTCCAATTTTCCTACCAGTGGAATGGGTCCACAGCGGATATCATATCCCTGGAACATCTGGACAACAAGGACACCTGCGTCAGATTCCTGCTCATTGATTATAGCTCCATCTTCAACACCATTATTCCCTTCAGCTTGATCACGTCGGCAGAACGTCGGCAGAAATAACCAACTAATCGGTGACTTCAAAATGAAAGCAGGAGAGCATGCTCCCATCTACATCAATGGAACTGAAGTTGAAAGGGTGGACAGCATTAAGTTCCTCGGAGTGAAGATAGCCGACATCATGTCCTGGACTTCCGATGTATATGTGACAGTTGAGGTGGCACAGAAACACCTCTTCTTTCTCTGGTAGCTCAGGACATTTGGCATGTCACAGGACCTCACCAATTTCTACAAATGCACCACTAAAAGCAAATCATCCGGGTGCATAATGGCTTGCTGTGGCAACAGCCCTGCCCAGGACAGTAAGAGAAATGACAGAGGTTGTGTGCACAGCCCATGCCATCACATAAACCAATGTCCCATCCATTGTCTCCATTTACATGGCTTGCTGCCGTGGAAAGGCTAACAACATTATCAACGATCCACCGCACCCTGGATCTCCTAAAATCTCTTCCATCAGGCAGATAATACAGAAACTTGAACACACAAACCTGTGTCTCATGAATAGCATCTTCCCACCCATTATTAAAATGAGGAATGGACTCTCTAACTTCAAATAATGCTGATCTTGCTCACGTTTCTCTTGGCTGTTGCATGCCCTGTGTGGTAGCTTGTATGCCTCAGTATAAATCTTTCCTTTCCACTCTGATCAGTATGTCCTTGTTTACTGTAGGAGCGAGATTCCTCGGCTAGGGACGAAGACTCTGGAGGCAGACAGGACACAGGCACGGAGTGGCTTTTAATTCAAGCAAACACCAGTTAATGCAGGGAAAGTACCAAAGGATCTTCCTCGAATCTGGCTTTGACAGAGAAGGCAATCGTTTCCGGAATCCTCAGCGCAGATAAACAGACAGATCAATGATACGCTACGATTTTACAGCAAAAAAGACAGTATTTTTAAACGTTCTGCGTTGCAATGATTGGACACAACGTTGTCAGTGTCCCCTCCACTTCCCTTCTGCTGAACGAATCTCGTAAAACAACTGATCAATGATGGACACTCCCATGGACAGCCCTAGATTCAATTTTGTTTCGGATGTTTAACGATTTTTGTTATCTCTAGGTCTTTGGATCTTTCTATGTTGCAATCCAAAGTTAGTGGCAGTGCTCTTTTTAATGATGCCCTGCATTTTTTATCTTGAAGGATTGCATGAATTCTACTCTCCATTTAGCAGGCTATCTCTTACCAAATTCCATTATCACATTTTGCCTTAAAAAGTTGATTCTGTTACATAACTCGTATTATTATTATTATTTCGACTGTTAACCGTTTTTCAGCTCATTGGAAAAGGCAAGCCAGGCATCTCTTTAAGGTTTTATAAGTACGTTCAAATCTGTCTCCATGATTGTTTACCAAATCTTTAATTAGAACTTATTATTATTGTAAATAGTTTCAAAGGCACAGCTAGCTACTTAAAGATAAGTTGAGTTGCTCTTTTTGAAAACATCCTAAATGAGATCAGAATAAGTTCCTTTTTGTTATGATTGTTCAAAGTGTTTATGCTGCAATTTCATTATTTCATCTGTGTTCTGTTACAAATCAAAAATTTCAAAAAAAACAACATTCTTTATCGCTATATTAGCATGTATCTGAATCTTGCGAATCAGGTTATACTTTCTTTTGCTTAGAATACTTCCCTTCTCAAATGCTTTTTTTTTTCACTTTTGCTGAAGCAATCTACTTTAAATTCTGACTATTTTGTGGCTCTTCAAAAACAGACAGTTGAAGTAGACTTAAATTTCGGCCACTCCATGTCTCTACAAAAAGGCAGCTCCATCTCTCACTATGATCTGCCAGAACTGTGCATAAACAAAGAGTTTCACTCTACTTAGGTACATGCGACAATAATCCTATCAAATCAAATTAAATCAAATCATATGATAGAGAGGGAGAAATTCTCATAAGGTCAACAGACCCAGAATGAAGCTCTGCCACATTCAGCCAAAAATTGTGATCGATGAGTATAGAACCAACTGGGCACAATTATCCATCTCCTATCAATGTATCAGCTCTACATATCAGTGTAAAAAACAAGGCAATAGTATCTGTACCATCCTTAGCCAGGAATGTTGAGTCGACGATCCACCTCAACCTCATCATGATGCCCACAGAATCAAAGAGGTCAGTCTTCAAACAATCTGATTCACTGCACGTAACTTGACGAAACAGCTAGACACAGTAGATACGACAAAGGCCCTGAAACCATTCCTGTGATAGGACTGAAGACTTGGGCTGCACAACAAGCCATGTCCTTGGGGAAGCTGTTTCATTCCAGGTCCGACTCTGACATTTCCTTGGCAATGTGGAAAATTACTCAGCTATGTGCAGTTCCCTAAGAGGAGAATAATTACAATCTGAACAATTACCACACCATCAGTCCCATCACGACAGTCAAATTGGTGGGCGTTATTTTTAACAGAACTGTTAAGCAGCACAAAAATAACCTGCTCAGTATGGTTTCCGATCAGTCCCCATGTGGAGATGGTGCTGTTGTGGAAGTAATTAATAATTAGGATTACTAATTCAGACCAGGCTAATACTCTGGCAGCTGGTGGAAGATAAAAACAATTAATAAACTATCGAGATCTCAAATCTGGTGTGAGTAACAGTGACATTGAAACTAATGTCGATTGCAAACACCAATTTGCTTCCCCGATGTACTTTCAGAAAGCAAATCTCCTGTGCTTTCCTGGTCTGGTGACTCCACACACACAACCATATGATAAACTCTTGAATGGTCTCTGAAACGGCCAAGCAAGACACTCAATTGTATCAAACTGCTCCGAGGTCTTAAAGGATAAACCCGCACCAAACACCAGGCTCCAGCCTCGGTATCCGAAAAAGGAATGGGAAACCCAGCCCTGCCGACCCGGCAGAGACCTCCTTCCTAACATCTGAGAACTTGTGACAAAATCGACAGAGCTTTCCCACAGACTGCACAGAAACATCGAGAATGGATTAGGCTATACAACACATTAAGCCTCCCCCATTCCAGTTCATGTCTGAACATCTCCTCAATGCACGTTCCCTACACACTGTACAAATCACTTAATATGATTAACCTTGTAAAGCAAGAAAATTGAACTGCAGCAGTCCCTTTGATCTGTCGAGCTTGCGAACCATTTGAATATAATGATGGCTGAACATTTATTTCCACACCATACTCCTGCTCTCTCCCCCAGCCCTCCAGTATCTAGTCATCCTTATTAGACTTTAGTGCCTTGTCTTCCACAGCCTTACGTGGGAGAGAATTCCACAGGTTCACCAGTCTCTGAGTGCAGACATTTATTTTCATCACAATGCAGTGTGACCAGCCTGTACCTTATACTGTGGGCCTTTGTTTTAGGAGTTCCAACCAGGGGAATAAGCACCCCTGCTTCCAATCTATGTCGCCCTGTCAGTGTTTTATATATTTAACTGATATGTTCACTCACTTTCGTGAACCTCATGTAATACAGGCTCAGTCGCCCTAAACTTTGCTCCCAAAACAAGTCTGTCAATCCCAGAGATCAGTCTGGTTATTTTTCACTGCTCTCCCTCAATGTCAGGTTTGTCCTTTATTAGGTAAGGAGACCAGAACTACACACAATATGTGCACGATGTTCGCGGTGGGGTATAACCAAGGCCCTGTCCAGCTGTAGTAAGACACCCTTACTCCTGGACTCAAGTCCGCCTGAAATAAAGGTGAACACACCAGTTACCTTCCGAACTGCTTTCTGTTCCTGCAATATTGTTTTCAGTGACTGGTGCACAGAGGGATCCCAGATCATTTTCAATGTTACAGCTCCCCACTTGGTGGGTCTATGTACCCTGGTCTGCGTGCCAATGTATTCCAATATTAGCTTCTGTCCTCAGAATTCACTGACCTACATGGAACTCGGACGTCTGTCCAAACAGAAACAAAAACAAGCGAGTGTAGTTCCCTTTATAGATCGACTACTCCCTTTTCAAATGTTCAGCTGCATTCTATTGTCCCCAACAAAGTAGACAACATCACATCTATCCACACTGCTCTTCATCTGGCACATATTTACTTATTTGCTTCATTTGTCTCAATCACTTTGAAGTTTCTTTATCAAATCCTCCTCTCCCTTCAAAATCCTATTTCTGTCAGCAGACTTTGAAACTTTGCATTTGATACCCTCAGCTAGATGTTTGAGCTGTATTGTGAATATCTGGCGCCCCAGCATTAATCATTGCGATGCCACAGGAGCCTTCTAAACTGAAAACCATACAGTTATTCCTACCACTGTTCCTGTTAGCTCTCCCATTATAACACCATGTCCATATATTATCCCCTATCCCATGTGCTTTTACTTTGCATACGAGGCTTGGGACTCCAGTAAAAGTCTAGTTGAAAATCCAAGTTCAGTACCTCTATTGCTTTTATGTAATTAATCCACCAGTCAGTTTCACAAATATGTTTCCCATTTCATCAATATGTATGCCCATTATGTTGAGTTCCAATAATTTCTCCAAATTAGTTTATTTACTAATTTCATTCTACATCATTTTCTCATCAGACACAGGTTTTCTCCTATTGCTGGGAAGGCGTTGTTTCTACCTTTTTCTGTGAAGACAGAAGTGAAGTTTTGTGTCATGTTTCTCTGTTCTCCATTCCCGGGTTTCAGACTGGAAGGAAGCTGACACTTTGACTAAAAAGAACAGCTGTTGTCTATTCACCCTGTCTATGCCTCTTGTAATCTTAAACCTGAATTGCTTACACACTCAACTTCCTCTGCTCCAAAATAAATAACTCAAGCATACCCAGATTCTCTCCACAGCTCATATTCTCCATCCTAGGGAACATAATGGTGAATCTCCTCTGCACCTTATCCAGTACAATCACATCCTTCCTGTAATGTGGCTCCATGAACTGCACACAGTATTTAATTTGGCTTTACCCAAGTGTGTTATGAAACTCTTACAATATTTAGGTCAACAAATGAAGGCTTTATCTACGGTTCTGCTTAACTCATCAATGATCATGTTCAGTCACATTCAGGGATGTGTGGAGAAGCACCCGCTGAGCTTCCTAGTGCGTTGCTAATTATTGAGTACTCCTCTGTCTCGTTCCTTCTTCCAAAGTGTATCGCCTCATATTTATCAGAGTTACATTCCAACTGCCATTAACCTGCCCAGCTGACCATTCCATGTATATCTTCCTGGAACATAAGACCTCCCACCTCACTGCCAAAAACTCGGCCAATGTTTATGTCAAAAACAAACTAGCTTATCACACTCCCCCTACCCACTTCACATTCACAACACTTATGAATATCACAAACAATAAGGGACACAGCACTGATCTCTGCGGTACACCAGGGGACATTAGTCACCAGTCACACAAACAGCCTTCTACCACGAAGTTGATTTTGGATGCAACTTGGTATGTCACTAATAGGTCCTACCTGTTCACTGGTTATTCTGTTACACTTGATGTACCTGTAGAATATCTGGGAATTCTCCCTAATCTTGCTCTGCCAGCAGGTTTCCATGCTCCTGTGTTAGTCAGTCCGCTCCCAGTGAAGAATTTCCTCCTTCGAACGGTCTTAAATGGCCTGTCCCTTATCCTGCCACTATTTGCTTAAATGTAGAGTAGACAGCCAGAGAAATATTCTGTTTACTTCTACCTTGTCACATGTTTCGTAGATTTTCTAAATTTCACTGCTCTTTGAAACGGGAGAGGTCACAAGACAAGTCTCCCCATCAGAAATTCTTGTGATCCAAGGCATTAATCTGGAGAATATCCATTGCACGTCCTCTGTGATCAGCATACTCTTTCTTAGATTAGATTATTAACGCTGTACACAATTCTCGAGGTACTCTCTCATCAACACTCTGTGCAACTGCTTCGTGAGGTCTTTACATTTATATTCTGATTTACTTAAACAAGTTCCAATCTAACATTAACTGTCCAATTACATGTATTTTTCCAAATACTATTCACGTTAGTTGCATTCACGAACTCACTGGGTGAGTTTAGATTAGATTATTTACCGTGTGGAAACAGGCCCTTCGGCCCAACAGGTCGACACGAGCAGCCGAAGCGCAACCCACCCATACCCCTATACCTAACACGACAGGCAATTTAGCATGGCCAATTCACCTACCCTCCACATCTTTTGTGACTGTGGGAGAAAGCCAGAGCACCCGGAGGAAACCCACGTAAACACGGGGAGAATGTGCAAACTCCACACAGTCAGTCGCCAGAGGTGGGAATTGAACCTGGGTTTCTGGCGCTGTGAGGCAACAGTGCTAACCACTGTGCCACTGTGCCACTGTGCCACCGTGCCGCCCACTTCTTAAGACTCCAAACACACTACATCCGCTTGTTGTCCTTTGTTTACTCTGCAAGAATAAAGAAGCCTCAAACAATTCCAAAGTTTGTCAGGTATAATTTCTCTGTCAGAAATGCAGAGTGATTCTCTGCAATGTTGCTGTTAATTTCTAAATTCCCACTATCACATCTGATCGTATAGATTCCAATTGTTTCCCTACAAATTTCAAACTAACTGGTATGCAATCCTCCCCATTATCCCTTCTTCCCTGCATAGATATTTGGATCATGTTTACTACCTTCCAGTTATCTGCAAGGGCTTATGGTCTTTGCAGGATCTACAGTAAAATAAAACGCAGTCACGGAGTTCAATTAACATGTTGTTTTATTTCTGACATTTTTATATGAAGTACATCTGGCACATCAGACTTATCAATGATCAATCTAGCTCCATTTGCAAGAACTACCTTGTTGCTGATTCGAATTGACTTTTGTCTTTACTTCCACGAATCCCAAGTAATCACTTGCTTGACACGGAGATTTCCTGGAGCTTTCTCCATGAAGACCGATGCAACGTAGCTGGTTAGTTTCTCTGCCATTTCCTTGTTCCACACAATGAATTATCCTAAACCTTATAAATTTCCACATTGGCCTTACTTTTGTTTTCTTTGGTGTATGGATCGTAGATTTGAGCAGTCTTTGTGTTTCCTGTTTGTTTGTATGCATGTTCTTTTTGATTTCCTTAACACTTACTTCGTCCTTATTTTCGGAAAGGTAAATGTCTCAGAATATTGAGGTTTGCTCAATAACTGCAATTCTTCTGAAGCTGCTTCCTTTGCTTTAATGAAATCTTTAATTTTTTACATTAACCATCATTGAGTCACCTTCCCTTTCTTTGGTATTTATAACTTAGTGATGTGTATGTATTTTCAGTTTTTATGTATTTCTATCAATAACATTGTTTATTGTATTTTCCCAATTCACTTGGTCCTCTCGCCTCCGGGGTTCCATAATATTTGAGTGTAATGTTAAAAAATTCTATATTGCATGCAGACTCTATGTAAAATGCAACATACTAATGTTATTATTACTCAAAAGCTGCTTCAGAGCAAGGTTAGTAATTAGTCCTTCTGACCACACAACACCACACCCGAAATAACCTGCTCTCCAGTTTGGTTAACAACACACTCTTCAACCTACCTCATATACACTTTTGAAATTTACTTTTCAAAGCTTGAGCAAACATTTTGTTCACGCAGTTTAGATGCAATTTCAGATCATCCAGTATTACTGCAGCACCCACAATATGTGTATATCTACTTTCCAGAGAATAGCATGCACAAAATTGCACAACATATTTGATTTAGATATGTAAGGCACCAATATTTGTTCCTCCTTGTTGTTTACAAGATCCACGTAAACTGATTCTGAAGAAGCTGGGGATGTGGTCTGTGGTGTTATTAGTGATAGACGTGGACAAGACATTGGGGAGGCTCATCCCGATGCTGAGATGATCTGAAGAAATGCCCATCAATACAGGACAAGCATCAATAACCTTCTCCGCTCGACCAGGACAAATGTCTCTGTATTCTCTCTACTCACTCACACTCTCTGTATATCTCTTATAGCACATACCCCCACAAAAGCCTCTATCTCCACCAGTCACACTGTTGCATGGAACACTCTCATTCCTTCTCTCTCTTTGTAACTGAAAGCAAATCGAGATTGAATTTATTGTTTTACCAACATCGAACCAGTGAGACCATTTGATGCTGGGGATTGAAAATGCGGACATTTTGAAAATTGGGGAGAAAACAAATGCCATCGAGACGGAAGAATCCTGGGAATCAATCATCTTGCTCTCCAAGAAATTAGAAAATACTCACTATCATAGTATTTTTTCGTATGAAACACATTCACAGTAAACAGAAATACGACAATGCAGGGAATTCATCAGCACGAAGAGGAGCATCACAGAGGACGGCAGTGGCTGTGTGGTTTTGAAATTAAGTTGATGTAATCTTCATGAGTGTCTTATTGAAATAGATTATTGTGATGGAGTTGAGGGTGTTTGTGGGGGTGGGGGTGGGGGTGGGGAGAGGTTGTAAATAGTTGTGGGGTAATGTTCATTTTTACAGTTAAAAATATATTGGCGTTATTTTCTTTAAATAGTGGAATTTGGGAGTTCTATGTCACTCATATTCTAATAGATTATGGGGTGATGTGAGGTTTCTTGGTTCTTTGGTTTAATTAACAGAGAGGTTCACCACCATGTCGTAACATTTGTAAAGACCAACAGAAGCAAAAAAAAAGAAGTGAGGAGCGAGAAAATTAAATATGAGGGTAAGTAAGCCAGTCATGTAAAGAAAGACTGTAAGAGCTTCTTTTGATATGGAAAGGGAAAATGAGAGGCAAAAATGGACAGTTGATCGCTAGCAATTGGCACAAGAGAGAAACGTGGAACAAGGAAATGGCTGAGGAGCTGAAAATTTACTACGTGTCTGTCTTCATGGTTGAAAACACGACTAATATCCTAAACATTGAAAGCACTTAGTGGACAGACCAGAGTAAGGTTGCCATCACCTCGGAGAAGGTGCTGGAAAAACTGAATGGCCTGAATGTAAGTAAATCACCTGGACCAGATAGACTCCACTCCATATTTCTAAGGCAGTGGAGGCGTTGGTGATGATCTTTCAAGAATTGCTCGAATCAGGGAGATGCCCAGAGGACTGAAAAATCGCTAACGTGACACCCCTGTTAAAAAGGGAGTAAAGCAAAAGAGGGAACATTACACACTGATTAAACTAAACTTGGCTGTGGGTAAGATCCTGGAATCCATTGTGAAGGATGAGATTACTGAATATTTGGATGTGGATGGTAAAGTAGGACAAAGTTAGCATGGTTTCATCAAGGGGAGGTCATGCCTGGAAAATCTGTTAGAAACCCTTGAGTACATCACAAGCAGCTTAGAACAAGGACAGTCAATGGATGTCACCCACCAGGACTTCCAGAAGATCTCTGACAATGTGGCGACAGGAGGCTACTGAGTAAGGCAAGGGACCATGGTGTTAGAGGCAAGGTGCTAGCATGGATAGAAGTTTGGCTGTCTGGCAGGAAGCAGAGAGTGTCGAGAAAATTGTCCTTCTTAGGATGACAGCCAGTGACAAGTAGTGTTCCATAAGGCTCATTGTTGGGACCAAAACTTTTCACTTCATACATTAACGATCCAGATGATGGAACTGAAGGCATTCTGGCTAAGTTTGAAGATAATACAAAGATAGGTATAGTCGAAGAGGCAGGGAGGCTTAAGAAGGATTTGGATAGGTTAGGATAATGGGCAAAGAAGTGGCAGCTGGAGTACAAAGTTGGAAATTGTGGGAACATGCACTTTGGTAGGAAGAATAAAAACATGGACTACCGAGAAAATTCAGATGTCTGAAGTGCAAAGGGATTGGGAGTTCTACTCCAGGATTATCTCAAAGTAAACTTGCAGGTTGAGCCAGTAGTTAGGAAGGCAAATGCAGTGATGGCATTTATTTTGAAAGGATTTCAATGTAAAAGCAGGGACTTACTTCTGAGGCTCTATAAGGCTCTAGTAAAACCACATTTGGAGTATTGTTCGCTGTTTTGAGCCTCATATCTCTGGAAAGATGTGCTGACCTTGGAATCGTTTCACAGGAGGTACACAAGGATAGTCCCAGGAATGCAAAGCTTAACATATGAGAATATTTGAGGACTCTAGGTCTGTTCTTGATGGAGTTCAGAGGGATGTGGGGGGATCTAATTGAAACATACAGAATACTGAATGGCCTGGACAGTGTGCATGTTGAGAAGTCTTCCATTGGACTCAAGGATACAATCTTAGAGTAAAGGGAAATTCTTTTAGAACGGAGGTAAAGAGAAACGTTTTCAGCCAGAGAGTGGAGAACCTATGGAATTCATTTTCACAGAAGGCAGTAGATGTCAGGTCATTGAGCACATTAAAGACAGAGATTGTTAGCTTCTTGAGTTTGAAACGGATCAAGGCTTACAGGAAGTAAGCAGAAGAATGGGGTTGAGAAACTTGTCAGCCATAATTGAATGGTGGGTCAGAGTCGATGGGCTGAATGGCCTAATTTCAGTTCCTACGTCCGATGTTCTTATGGTAGTAAGCCGCAGCCTGATACTTTCCTTCTCTTACTTTGTCCCTCCTGACAGTAAAGTGTGAGAGTAAAAACTCTCTGAGTCATCTACACCAAACGTGGAGTATTTCCGTTGAGGATTAATGGGAATCGCTCCACTGCTTGAAGGAAAGGAAATTCTGCCAAATCCAACTATTCCAGGAAGAAATCTCACACCAGCAGCTTGTTTGAGTAAAATAACGTCAGAGACAGAATAACACTTGGGACACATTATCACTTTTCCATTTGATATGAGTTCAAGTACTATGAAACTCTGGAAAGCTTTTCTTATTCTTTATCGTATTAAGACAGGAGCATTTGTGTATGTGCCTGTACATGTGTGACTCTGTATCTCACATTTTTCGAGAAAATGACCTAGGTTACACTTCAAACCTGTTGTGACCAGTGGGGAAGTGAGGCTGGAAAATGAAATCGTGACCCTCCAACATTTGCCGGAAGTAGGAATGAGACATTTTCAAAGTGCTGTTCAAATGGGAGTTCTCTTCCCCAGAAGGTTATTCCTAAGATGGCATCTTAACACCGCTACTTCCAGCGTAATTAGACATGGTCCATAAATGTTGGCCTATCAACAACACCGACATTCCATGAAAAAATTAAAAATGATAGACTGCAGCAGAATTAATTGGATGGGAACAAGACTGATAGATAAATGTCTGTTGCTTTCCAGAGTTGTGCTGCCTGTGTACTTTGTCTTTCTGCAGTTTCCTCGTATTGTGCCTGGGTGTTTGCATTTATTCAAAGTTGGGTTTGTTCAACATTTGACAGGCATGTGAATGGAAGGAAGTTGTGGACATACAGAAAAGTGCTGCAGAGATCAGATCAGCCATGATCTTACTGTCTGGTCGAGAAATGACAAAGTGTCTAATGACCAACTACTGCTCCTCAGTCCTATGTTCCTATGTTCCATTTAGTCCTTAAAACCACCTGAACAGGAGCAGATAGAGACCACATGCTCCAAATACCTGCCGCAGTAATACAGGATATCATTCAGACCCTCAACACTGTATGGTTTGGTGTGGGTAGTAAAATGTGATGGGAAATCCAGACTGGGTACAAAAGAAGCCACCCATCTCTTCACAGAGTGTCTCCTTTCTGCAACTGGTGTTTCACTTGTTGGTCATGTTGTAGACCTAGGTTCATTGTGAATATCGGGCCCATATCTCTCCCAGAGATGGCTCATAAAATACTTTTCTCTCACAGTCCTCACCATTCAATAACAGCACTTCCAGGAAAATTGCAACCATTCACTTTCCAAAGACAGATTATGAGAATATAAGAAACAGGAATAGCTAATTCTGATGCTCACGCCATTGTATGCTGTCATGTCTGACCTACTGTTGGCATTAACTCCTCTTTAATGCCCTATTCTTCACAACCCTCAGCACTCTGACAGGTCAAAAATCCGTCTACCTCCTCTTTAAATACTTGCAGTGATCTACCTCCGCAAACTTTCGAGACTTGAGAATTCCTGACATTCACTACCCTCTGTAAGAAGAAGACACTCTCCACACAGACACTATCACCTATTAACATTAACAAAAGGGATTAACTGACCTGCTCAGGTAAGAGGGGTTGACATTGATATCAAGGCAGAATTTGACTGTAGATTTTATCCTCAGAAATACTTAATTATCCAAAATCATGCATCCCGAGTAAAACAAAAAAATTACAAGCCAAGGCATTTATCACCTTCTGACTGCCTGTGTAGAGCAGAACGAGTAATTGTTCATCACTGTCAAGTTTCAATGCAATGTCCTCTTATTCTCTGACAATGCTACAGTTTAACCTTCACTCACTCCTTGTTTACTATCAACCCAGGGATTAGGCTGGTGAAATTCCTTTACACTCTCTCTGTTGCAATGAGATCAGTCCTTTTAAAGGTGAGAAAATCTATCCACAGTATCCGAAATACTGCCTCTACCACATTCTCAGCGATGATCATAAAAATTCTTTTCCCTCACTTACCGATCAACATTTCTTTATTATGACATAAACCCCCATTCCGTCTCTTTGCACTGCCACTGATGTGGAATTTAAACGTTCCTTACATCTGATTGTCAGCATCAGTAAAGCCAGGACCAGAGGTGCCCGTGGAGATGAACATCACTTTCGGGAGAGACTCAGTCAGAAAATTGCACTTCAAATAAGAAATGGTCACCTACCTGAATGGAAATGAAATGCAGGAATAAGGAAAACAGGCACAAGAAGGAAGCTAACTTTACTTTTGTTCTTCCCTCACGGGATGTGGGCAGCCCTGGTCAGGCCAGCATGTTCTACGGATCTTGAACTGAGTGGCTGGTTCAGCTGTTCCCCAGGACAGTAAAGAGTAAAACACATTGCTGTGTGTTTGCATAGACCTGACTAGGGAAGGAAAATCCTTTGATTTCTTCGAAGGACATGATGCAAGCAGATGGGCTTTTTCTCACAAATGATGATAGTTTCATCTCAAATACATCAATTTTCTTCATTAGATATCAACAGATTATTATTCTGTGCATCTAGATTATGTGCAATGACTTAAGCAGCATGCAGTGTCTGCCTGTCTGACATTATTTGCGGTGAACAAGTCCAACATACTCAAGCGCAATTATTTTGAAATTAACATGTGGTTAGAAGGGACTTAATAACGTGTATCTAGATTTGACAAACGCACAATTGATGGTTTATTCAGAAGATGCACTGAGGCTGAGGAGGAGACGGGATATCATGATAATGGGATTGGACAGCATCAGTGAGTGGGGAGGATATGGAAATGCACATCAGTGCAGGGCTAGAAGGATTATGGAGTTTGAGAACAGTCTGGTTCCTCCTCGCATATTGGTGAGTAATTTGTCATGAGTAATTTGCTTGTTATAATTTGAGTGAAATGGAATATTTCATTGGAATTGAAAATGTTGACGTCCACCTTTTTAAATTTTAAATAATATGAGCCGCACTTCAGTCTAACCTGTCTTTATGAACAGATAGAATGACTTACCAGGAACACCAACTATAGCGAGGATGGGATAGTAACCAGCTCGAATAAGCAGCAGAACATTATAGGTCGATCATCTTAATGATATTCCAGGATGGGAAATCCAGTAAAGACCATCTGATAAACTCCTGTCCATTGTTGGAACATTCCAGTCTATTGTTCTCAGATTCTGATCCATTTTTGGAACATTCCAGTCTATTATTCTCAGATTCTGATCAATTGATGAAACGTTCCAGTCGAATGTCCTCAGATCCTGATCCATTGTTGGAACATTCCAGTCTAATGTTCTCAGATTCTGATCCATTGTTGGAACATTCCAGTCTTATGTTCTCAGATTATGATCTCTCCTCCCAGGGATGAGCAGCTCATACCTGTTCGTGCTGTCGGTGAGATCCTGCTCATAATATGGGATAACACATTGAACCGAATCCTTAATTAATAGAAGAGGCTACTTCGTGACACATTTAGGATCCACGGAGACTGACATCAATAATATTCTCTGAACTAATAGCTCCAGTTAACCCGTTTCAATTCAATACTATCTCATTAAACTTCAAAATAATGATAAGTATTTACACATTCTGATAGGGATATGTGAAGTGACTGAGGGAGCGAATGTTGGGGCTGGTAGGTCAATTCAATTCAATCTGCCTTGAATGTGGGAGCAATGCTGGAAATTTATCGGAACATGAATGTGCTTCCCTGTTTATAAATCCTGTAAATATTTCTCAGGCATTACAATATCAATACAACATTGAGCTAAATTCTATCATCCATGATCTTGAAGAAAATGTCCCTTAGACTATGTGCATGTACAACAGACAACGACATTATGTTAACAGATATTTGTACCTAAGAGGCAATGGGGACTGCAGATGCTGGACAATTCAGTGTAGATAAAGTGTGGTGGTGGAAAATGCACGGCTGGTCAGCCAAAAACCGAAGAGCAACAGAGTCAACGTTGCAGTCAGGATCCTTCTTCCGAACTGGGGAGGGTGAATAGGGCTGAGAGAAAATGGGTGGTGGGGTGAGGCTGGGGAAAGGTAGGCGACACGTGGACAAAGGTGGGAGGTGATAATGATAGGTCGGTGGGGACTGTGGACCAGTCGGTGGGAAGGAACATGAACAGTTAGGTCCCCTCGAGAGGGCGGACCTGAATTGGAGAGTTGAATTTGTGATCTGGGTGGATGAGGGTGGTTTGGAAACTGGTTAATTCAATGTTTATGCCTTGTGTTTGTCGGCTCACGAGGCAGAAGATAAACAACCTGGTAAATCTCTTCCCAACCTTCTCCAGCTTAACAATATCCCTCCTATAACTTAACGACTAAAATTGCACTCAGTACAACAGAAGAGGCTTCATCAATGTCTTGCAAAACCTCAGCATGACTTCTCAACTTCTAATCTCAAAGGTCTGAGCAATGAAGTAACCTTAACCACCCTGCAGCACAAACTTCAAAGAATTATACCTGTGCCCCGGGTCCCTCTTTTACTGCATAACTACCAAAGCTCAGCATTAATTGTACAAGCCCTTTCCTTGTTTGATTTACCAAAATGCAATACATCGCATGTATCCAAGTTGAACTCCATGTGCCACATTTCAGCCCAGTGAGTGATGTTACTGCCCCCTCAACATTCTCCCTTCTGATTAAAACGACATTCCCCTCTCCAGTAGGTCCGCAATCAACAGCCTTAACTTTCCTAAAGACGCAGAGCTTGGCTTGCTTTTCGCAGGCAGAGGGAGGAGTGGGTAAGGAGAAGCTGGATAGTATGATTACATGATTTTAAGAAGAGGAAAGCCACATGTTAGAGATTTGAAATAGTGACCGGTGTTGTGGGCCCAGAATTGTGCTCTTTCCTCGACACTGGTGTTCAGTATTGATATGTACTCGAGAACCTTCATTGTGCAGAGTGTGTTTGCAGGATTTCGTTCCCTGATATAGCAGACGACTGATAATAGCCATTTAAACCGGAAATCATAGCCAAGCAATTAAAGATGTTCATAGTTTATCTCAATGGCACCGCGAATGCACTCAACATCCTATAGTTGAAGCTAATAACTTGTACTTTTTTTTTCAATGAGAAATGTCCCCTGTATAATTTGGTAATGTTAACCAGAGTTTAATAAATCCATATACTTAAAATAAGACTCAATATCTAACATGGTTTAGTCCTTCTGTAGTGGGTGGTGCATACGTTTCTGAGACGAAACTCTGAATTCGATTACAGTCCATGAGTGTGTGGTTGTGCCCCTATCTCTGGAGACGGTCATGTGTATTCATGTCCTGTGGAGGTGTCTCATTACATATTAAAACAGGATGATAAACAAACGCATTGCAGCATCATGTTGCAGCTTTAGGGGTTAATGCTGAAGGATGGTAGTGTCCCTATCATTGTGCCGAAAATTCTCGTTTCAAATTCCATAGAGCTGCTTCATAATATGTCTGAATATGTTGATTAAACTTTTCTGGAATCATGCCTTGATGGTGAAGGAAGAGGTACGACTACTGAATTTGAGACTATAGACCCAGGATGACTGAAAGCACAGCCAACCGTCTTGACTGGAGTCACATTTACACTTTCTAGAAGTTTATAAAATTATGAAGGGCATGGGTAGGGTGAGTGGTCAAGGTTCCTTCCCCCCAAGGTAGGAGAGTCTAAAACTAGAAAGCATAGGTATAAGGTGGGAAGAAAAATATTTGAAAGACAATGAAGATCTACTTTTTTTCCTGCAGAGGGTGGTGCTTCTATGGAATAAGCTGCCAGAGAAACTGGTGGAGGCTGGAACAATTATTGCATTTAAAAGGCAACTGGGTGGCTTTACGATTAGTGGGATATGGGCCAAATGCTGGCAAAAGGGAGTGGATTAATTTAGAATAATCGGATGCCATGAACGAGTTGAAGGGTCTGTTTCCCTGTTGTACATTTCTGTGAATCATTGATTTAATTAATGAAGGTCTCTTTGAAATCTTCTGTTGTTCACCATTATACAAACACTGCCAACTGTACACCCATGCTTGATGTCATCCACAAATTTGCGAAATATGCCTTCGTTAATTGTCATATAAATCTTTCACATGAATGACAAACAAACGTGGACCCAACAATTTTGCCTCTGGATCATCGCTGCCCACAGGCTTCCAGTTCAAAAAACAACCATCCATCACCACCCTGTCTCCTGCCATTAAACAGATATACACAGAAACACACACGCAATCACGCACACATACAGAGACACCGACGGAACTATGCCTTTAAGACAAAGGTTAGATTAAAACCACGATCAAGAGTTACAGTGAGAAGGCGGGGAAATTGTTGAGAAACACATCAGACAGGATCTAACAGCAAAGTAGACAGAATGGGCCAAATGGCCTAATTCCAATTTCCTATGCTCTGCATCCTTAAGGTGTCAGGATTATTTTCCACGCGTGCAGTAGAAGCTAAGTTTGATAAATACTTGACTGGACGGTCAATGGGACTGTGGGATACGTTTGAGGGGCTGAATTTTATATGTTTGTTCCTATTTGCTGTGCCCTTGTTTCTGAAAAGAGGAGGTGACTTGCTGTGAGGTTAACACGCTTCAGTATAAAAGGGGTCTCCCTTTTCCATTTGAGATAACGTTGCTCATTTCTCCTTTGGATTGCGCGATCTGTGGCGTTCTCATTACCTGGAACAGTGAAGTCTGGGTCATTGAGGATATTCAAGGCTGACCTTTGATAGACAGGGGAGTCAAAGATAATTGGGAACAGACAGGAAAGCGGTATTCAGCTACAAACAGACCAGTCTTGATGTTTTTAAACTGAGCAGCAAGTTGGAGGGGCCGAATGGCCAACTGCTGCTCCTACCTCACCCGTTGTTCTGTCAATTCACTCCCGAGGCTGTTGCAGAGGGAGAGAAAGATCCCATTCAGCTAGTCAGCATCGTGACGATATAGCAGGGGGAGGCCATAATGAAATTCCATGGGGTTACGCAGGAAAAGAATGAAGTATTCAAGTTATTTCAGTAAATTACACAGCACAGGAGGACGCCATATAACCATGCCACGCTGTTACGCAGGAGCAGGGGCGCCTTGGGTGGCATCAGGAAGTACAGAGTAGAGATCATTACTCATTTTGTGTTTGGAAAGCTGTACCGAGTGGAGTTCTTCAGGGATCTGTGTGGGGTCATCAACAAATTACAATCCATACTAACAAATTGGATGAAGGGGTTGGAGCTCAGTTTGCTCATACATCAGGATAGTCAATCAATAAGATGTCAAATGGAGACAGAGCGTTTCAAATGAGATACAGATAGGGGAGGGCAGAGCGTCTGCAATGGGACACAGGCAGGGGGAGGGAAGAACATCGGCAATGAGATACAGACGGGGAGGGCAGAAAGTCTGCAATGGGACATAGGCAGGGGAGGTCAAAGTGTCTGCAATGAGAGCGACGGGGAGGGCAGATCATCTGAAATGGGACACAGATGTGGGTGGGGCAGAGCATCTGCAATGGGATACAGACAGGGGGAGGGCAGCACGTCTGTAATGGGATACAGACAGGGGGTGGGCAGCGCGTCTGCAGTGGGATACAGACATGAGGGAAGGCATAGCGTCTCCAGTGGAATATAGACAGGGGGAGGAAGAGCATCTGAAATGTAATACAGACAGGAGCAGGCAGAGTGTCTACAATGTGATACAGACAGGGGGAGGGCAGAGCGTATGCACTGTGATACAGTCAGGGGGAGGGCAGAAGTCTGCAATGGGATACAGACAGGGGAAGGGCAGACCGAATGCAATGGGATACTTGCAGGGGAGGGGCAGAGTGTTTGCAATGGGATACAGACGGTGGAGGGCATAGCGTCTGCAATGGGATGCAGACAAGGGGAGTACAGAGTGTCTGCAATGGGTTTCAGACAGAGGGAGGGCATAGCATCTGCAATGCGACACAGACAGGGGAAGGGCATAGCGTCTGCAATGGGGTACAGACAAGGGGAGAAAAGAGTGTCTTCAATGGGTTACAGACAGAGGGAGGGCAGAGTGTCTGCGATGGGACGCAGAAAAGGGTAGGGCAGAGCATCTGCAATGGACACAGACAGGGGGAGGGCAGAATGACTGCAATGGGATACAGACGGGGGAGCAGAGCGTCTACAATGTGGTACAGACAGTGGGAGGGAAGAGCGCCTGCAATAGGATGCAGACAGGGGGAGGGCAGAATATCTGCAATGGGATGCAGATAGGGGAGGGCAGAGCATTTGCAATGGGATACAGAGAGGTGGAGTGCAAAGCGTCTGCAGTGGGATACAGAGAGCGGAAGACATATCATCTGCAGTGGAATACATTCAAGGGGATGCAGAGTGTCTGCAAAGGAATACAGACAGGGGAGGCAGCGTGTCTGCAATGGGGTACAGACAGGGGGAGGATAGAGCCTCTGCAGCGGAATACAAAGGGGGGGGGCAGATCATCTACAATGGGATACATTCAGGGGAGGGGCAGAGCGTCTGCAATGGGATACAGACAGAGGGAGGGAAAGGCGTCTGCAATGGGATACAGACAGGGGCAGGGTAGGGCGTCTGCAGTGGAATACAGACGGGGAGGCAGAGCGTCTGCAATGGGTTATAGACACGGGAGGCAGAGCGTCTGCAATGGAATGCAGACAGGAGAGGGCCGAATATCTAAAATGGGATACCGACTTGGGGACAGGCAGAAAATCAAGCAATGGCATACAGACAGAGGAGAGTTTTCAGCAAAACTTCAGCAAAAAAAAAACACACAATATATATGTGATGGGAATTTTCTATTTTGAGGAAAAGACAAAACAGCAGAAAATGATTTGAATGCAAGGAGAATGTAGAACTCAGTGGTACAGAGGGATTTGTGTGTCTTAGTACATGAGTAACCTCAAATTACTCTGAAGGTGCAGTGATTTGGAAGGTAAATGGAATTATTCTGTTTCATGCAGCGGTTGTTGTGTTTGATCTTAGCGATGTTTTTTTTCCATCAGTACAGGGCATTGCTGAGATCATATCTGATGTATTATGTGTAGTTACAATTGCCTTAACGAATAAAAACAAATTTGCTTCCGAAACGGTTCATATGTTTTTCTCTTTACTCATTCTTGGGATGAAGACATTACGTTATGAAGAAAGAACAATCCGGCCTGAGAATGAGAGATGTTTTATTGACCATAAAACATCTTGAGAAGAGTGTAGTTGGATAATACCTGATGGATATTTCTTCTTATGTGGGAGAATAAAATTGGAGAAATAATTTAAGAATAATTCAGATTCAAAGGAAAGGTTATTGGACCGAAAAATTGAACTCTGATTTATCTTCTTATCTGATGCCAGACAGGCTGACCTTTTCCAGCTATTTCTTTATTTGTTTAAGAAGAAAACATATTCATCTTAACACAGATATTGTGAAGTTATCAAATGCTTATGTTTACATTATGCAGGCACATATTAACACATCTTCAAAACAAGTAGGGCCATTTATTGTTAGTTAATTGATTCTGTGTACGACAACAGCAATAATGCACTGACCTGGAGTCGAGAATGCGATGGAGTCATATAGTTCGGACAATATTCAAGGAGAGCTCACATGGTCCAGTTTGGGGCCTGATAACGTTACTGATTTAACTTGCAGATGGAAAAATGTAGACTATCTGTGAAGGAACAGTCTATTGCTCACTTTCTGTTTCCCTGCTACTCATCACAGCAATGTGGGGGAGTGAAAAAAGCCTAGTCGTCTTTTCCACACATGGAGGATTCCTGATGATGATTCATTGGAATTTGTCCACTGCCTGAAACAAAGCAATGCAGCCAAATCCAATTATATCAGGAAGAAGTCCCATTGTCAGTAGGTTATGCGAGACAAATAACTTTAGAAGTAATTATTCAGTCTGGATAGTGAGGGGAACAGATAAGAGATTTTGTGGTTGCAAATGGGAATCCAAGATGATGTATAGCCATCTACGTGCCAAGGTCCAGGATGTCTCAGAGCGGCTGCAGAACTTTCTCACCGGGGTGGGGGAGCAGCCAGAAGTCATTGTACACATTGTATGGACACGGGAGGCAGAGCGTCTGCAATGGGATGCAGACAGGAGAGGGCAGAATATCTGCAATCGGATACAGACTTGGGGAGGGGCAGAGCACTAAGCAATGCCATACAGACAGAGGAGAGTTTTCAGCAAACATTCAGCTGAAAAAAATATACAATATATATGTGATAGGAATTTTCTGTTTTGGGGAAAAGACAAAACAGCAGAAAATTATTTAAATGCAAGGAGAATGTAGAACCCAGTGGTACAGAGGGATTTGTGTGTACCTGTGTACCTGTATCAGGTAGAAATAGTGTTGAGGCCCTGCAAAGTGACTATAGAGAGCGAGGAAAAAGGGTAAAGGACAAGACCACGACAGTGGTAATATCCGGTTTACTTCCAATGCTCTGTGCTAGTGAGCGTAAGAAAAGGAGGAATTGGCAGATGAATGTGTGGCTAAATAATTAGTTCCGGAGGTAGGGATTCAGAGTTTTAGATCACTCAGATCTTTTGTGGGACAGAGGTGACCTGTTCAGGAAGGAAAGGTTGTACCTGAATTGGAAGGGGACTAATAACCTGGCTGGCAGGATTGCTAGTGCTACAAGGAAGGGTTTCAACTTGATTGGCTGGTGTGGGGGACGGCGTGGGATCCTCAATAGCAGGGTTGCAAGTGCGAGGCTGGAAGGAGATATCATAATTACAAACAGTAAATTGCAGAGATAGGTTAGGCAGGAACACGACAGGGAGCAAGAAATGTCTGTTGGATTGAGTTGCACCTGTTCCAATGTAAGGTGGCTGACAGGTAAGGCCGATGAACTCAGTGCATGGAGAGGTACGAGGGACTGGGATATTATAGCCATTAAAGAAACATGGCTAAAGGAGAGACATGGCTGGCAGCCTAATGTACCATTGTACAGGTGTTTAATGCGAGACAGAGATGGTGGAAGGAGGTGTGTGGAGTTGCATTTTTGATTAAGGCGAGGACCACAGCAGTAATCAGAGATAAAATAACTGAAGGAATATCCTGTGAGGATTTGTGGGGGAGCTTAGAAATAAGAAGGGAATGGCGATATTATTTCGGTTGTTCCATCCGCCCTCAAATAGTAAACAAGTAATTAGCCGAACAAAAATATGTAGAGTGATTGGGGAGACTTGCAGAGCCAATGGGATTGCCATAGTAGGAGATTTTAATGTTCGTAACATAGACTGGGATTGACATAGAATTAAGAACTGAGATAGGGTGCATCTGTTATGTGTGTTCAGGAAAGTTTCCCCAAGTAGTATATAGCGGGTGCAACTCGGGAAGGGATAAGACTTGACCTACTCTAAGAAGTAGGGCAGGACAGGTGACTGAGGTGAATGTGGGGGAGCACTCTGTCACCAGTGACCATAGTTGTAATAATTTTAAAATAGTTGTGGAGAAGGACGAAACTGCTCCACATGTTCAAGTTCAAACTTGGGGCAAGGCGAATTTTGATGGAATTAGACAGGAGCTTGTAGGGGTTGGTTGGCGGAGTCTGTTTGCAAGCGAAAGGACCTCCTGCAAGTGGAAGGACTTTAAAAGTGAAATGTCATGAGTTCAAGATGTGTATGTTCCTTTGAGGCAAAAGGCAAGGTTGGTAGGAATAGGGAACTTTGGATGTCAGGAAGTATTGAGGCTTTGACCAGCAAAAAGGCGGCGTGGCTCAGGTCCATGCAGCTGGGATCAAGGGAATACCTGGAGGTATAAAGGGGGATACAGGAGTTTACTGAAAAAGGAAATCAGGAGGGCGAAAATGGGGCACAAGATAACCTTGGCTGAGAAGATTTGGGTGAATCCAAAGTGGTTCTTTAAGTATATTAAAAAAAAACTAAATGCGAATATGACCCCTCAAGATCCAAACCAGACATGCATGTCTAGAACCGGAGGAGATTTGTGAGATTCTCAAAGAATATTTCTCCTGTGTCTTTACCGTGGAGAAATACATGAAGACTTTGGAGCTTAACAAAGGTTATTGTGATATCTTTGGTTCGTCAATGTCACAGGAGAGGACGTGTTGGATGCATTAGAATGTATGAAGATGGATATATCTCCTTGTCCTAAACAGATGTTTCCAAGGACACTGCAAGAGACTTCAGAAGAAACTACGGGGACATGGTTGATATTTTTGCATCATCGTTAGCCACAGGTTAGGGTCCAGAATATTGGAGGGTAGCAAATGTTGTGCCATCATTCAAGAAGGGAAGCAAAGAAAAATCTGGGAACTATAGACCAGAAAGGCTAACATCTGTGGTAGATAGGTGACTTGAAAGGACTGGGAGGGATAGGATGTACATCCATTTGGAAAGAGCGTTTGATTAGAAATAGTATTTTTTTCAGATTCCTTACAGTTTGCAAACAGGCCACTTGGCCCAACAAGGCATCACCAAACCTCCGAACACCAACCCACCCAATACCATTCTCCGACCCTATATTTACCCCGACTAATGCACATAACACTATGTGTAAATTAGCATGGCCAATTCACCTAACCTGTATATCTTTGGATTGCGGGAGAAAAATGGAGCACACGGAGGAACCCCACACAAACGCAGGGAGAATGTGCAAACTCTACACAGAGAGTCACCTCAGGCTGGAACCAACCCTGGATCCGTGGTTCTATGAGGCAGCAGTGCTAACCACTGAGCCACCATGCCACCCTTGCTTTTTTTCAATGCAGTTCAATGACACAGGTCCAAAATCTATCCTGCCCTTCACCCATGACGCATGCTCCAATATCACATACCGTGGATAATTTATTCTCCATTGAAAATGTCATATTATTATTATTTATTATTGTTTGTTATTAGTAATTTTAATCATTATCATTAATAGATGGTTTTATACCGGAAACATTGCATGGCTTAGTGAGTGGGAGATCATGCCTCACAAATTTCTTTGAGTTCTTTGATGAAGTGACCGGGAATATTGATGAGGGTAGGGCGGTAGACGTAGTTTATATCGTTTTCCGTAAGGCGTTTGACAAAGTTAGCCATGCTAGACTGGTCTGGAAGTTTAGAATCGCATGGAATCCAGAGGGAGCTGGCCAATTGGGCTTGATCGTAGTAAGCAGAGGGTAATAGTGCAAGGAGGCTCTCGGACTGGAGGCCTGTGAAACATGAAGTGCCTCAGGGATTAGTGCTGGGCACATTGTTGTTTATTATCCATATCCATGATATGCTTGAGAATGTACAACGCATGATTAGTAAATTTGAAGGTGACACTAAAATTGGTGGTATCGTGGTCATTGAGGAATTTTATCAGAAATTGCAGCAGGAACTTGATCAACGGGACAAGTTGGCTGAGGAATATTTTTGCAAACTTAGATCAATGTAGGAGTTTCCTGGCGAATGGTAAGACCTTAAGCAGTGTGGTTGAGCAGAGGGACCATGAAGTTCAGTTCTACCGTTCTCTGAAAGTGGAGCCACAGGTAGACATGGGCAGTGAAGAAGGCTTTTGGCTCACTGGCATGCATCGGTCAGAACATGGAGGAGAGCAGTTGGGAAGCTATGTTGTAATTCTACAGGATGTTGGTGAAGCTGTATTGTAGTGTTGTGTTCGGTTTTGGACACATTGCGATCAGAAGGATGTTTTTAAATTGGAATGTGTGCAGACGGAATTTACAAAGATGTTGCCAGGACAGAGCAGTGTGACATATAGGGCGAGGTTGGACACGCAAGGACTTTTTTTAGAGCGTAGGAGACTGAGGGGGGGATCTTATAGAAGTGTACACGATTATGAGAGGCATGGATAGGGTGAATGGATTCAGCCTTTTTTTCCCAGAGTTGGGGAATCGAGGAGGAGAGGGCATCAGTTTAAGGTGAGAGGAGAAAGAATAAAAGGCAAACTGGTGGAATCTGTTTTACCCAGAGAGTGGTACGCAAAGTGAAAGAGCTGCCAGCGGAAATGGTTGAAGCATTTATATTAACAATATTTAAACAGTATTTGGACAGGTACATGGACAGGAAAGGACGAGAAGGCTGTGGGCCAAGGGCTGGGAAATGGGGTAACTGTGGATGGACATTTTTGTCAGCATGGATCAGCTTGAGTTAAAGAGCCTCTCTCCATGCTTTACGACTTGATTACTCTTTAAATAGGAGGAGAAAGTGAGGACTGTAGATGCTGGAGATCACAGCTGAAAACGTATTGCTGGAAAAGCGCAGCAGGGAAGGGCTTATGCCCGTAACGTCTATTCTCCTGTTCCTTGGATGCCGCCTGACCGGCTGCGCTTTTCCAGCAACACATTTTCAACGCTACTCGATAAATAGAACAGCATTCGGTTCAAACTCTCATTTGTATTTTGGTCATGAGTTCGAATAATATTTGGACAAAGTTCTGTCAAGTTAACTTTGCAGATTTCTTTTTTCAATTTGTTACCAAACATACGTGTGTGTGTGTGTGTGTGTGTGTGTGTGTGTGTGTGTGTATTGTGTGTGTGACATATTTGCAATATCCAATCGTCATTTTTCTTTCCATCATAGTTTGAGTAAGTTTGTTTTGGTCACAAACGTGTTTTAGCAGATTGAATAAATCTATCTGACTTGTTCCTAACACTGATCCTGACACACCCTGAGAACTATAACATTGGCCATATCACCAACCAGGTTACATTTTTGTTTGTGGCCAGTGGACGGGTAGGACTAGAAAAGGGAACTTGATCCAAAAACATAGTTAATTATCGACTCATTGAGCCTAACGTCAGTGTTGAAGAGTTTGTTGGAGGGAATTATGAGGTATAGGATTTACATCCATTTAGAAATGCAAGGATTGATTAGGGATAGTCAACATGGCTTAGTACGATGTAAACCATGTCTCATTAATGTGTTTGAGTATTTTGAAGAGGTCTTAAAGAAGATTGAAGGCACTGTGGTACACATTGTTTTCACAGACTTCAGCAAGGCGTTTTATAAGGTTCCCCATCGGAGACATATTAGGTCTTTTAGAATCAAGGAAAGGCTAACCAATTGTTTGCAAAATTGGATTGAAGGTGATGGATTGGTTTCCAGACTGGCGGCCTGTGGCCAGCGGTGTGCTGAAAGAATCAGTGCTGAACTCACAGCTATTCATCATGTATATAAATGACTTGCATGTGAATATCGGAGGCATGGTTAGTAAGTTTACAGATAAAATTTTTAAAAAGTGGTGCAGAGGACAGTAAGGAAGATTAGCTCAGAGTACAACAGCACCACTGACCATCAATGGGCCAAGGACTGGCAGGTGGAGTTTAATTTTAATATTTGTGAGATTTTGCATTTTGGTAAGTTAAAGCAGGGGTAGTACTCTGGGGAGTGTTGCTGAACAAAGAAACCTCAGGTGTATGTTCATAGTTTCTTGAAAGTGGAATTACAGGTAGACAGGGTGGTGAAGAACGCGGTTGGCATGGTTGCCTTAATCAGTCAGAACTTTGAGTATAGGAGTTGGGGTGGCATATTGCGCTTGCACAGGATGCTGGTGAGGCCACTTTAAATGCTGCTCTGCCGCTATCTCCAGCCTCTACGAGCACTTCCATAGAACACAGAACAAAGTACAGTACAGCACAGTACAGGACATTCAGTCCTCCATGTTGTACCCCCCCCACCCCGTTTATCCTACTCTGAGATCAGACTAACCGACATGCTTCCTTTCACGTTCTTCCTATGCCTATCCAAGATTCTCTGAAGTTTCCTTCACATATTTGACTCTATTTCCACTGGTGGCAGTGCATTCCACACACCCACCTCTCTCTGTCTAAATAACCTGAAACTGATATCTCCCCTCAACCTTCATCCAATTACCTTATTATTATGACCCCTTGTGATAGATATTTCTCTCCTGGGAAAAAAGTCGCTGGCTATTCACTCTATCAATGACTCTCATCATCTTGTACACCTCTATCAAGTTACCTTTCATCTTTCTTTGCTCCATTGAGGAAAATCCTCGCTCCCTCAAGCTTGCTTTATAAGACCTGCTCTCCAGTCCCGGCAGCATCCTGGTAAATTTCCTCCACACCCTTTCCAAAGCTTCCACATTCTTCCTATAATGGGTGACCAGAACTGAACACAATATTTCAAGTGTGGTCTCACCAGTGCTCTATAGAGCTGCAACATAACCTCTTGGATCTTAACCTCAATCTCCCTGCGAATGAAAGCCAACGCAACATATTCCTTCTTAACAACCCCATCAAGTTGGGTAGCAAATTTGAGGGATCTGTGGACATGGACGCCAAGATCCTTCTATTCCTCCAGACTGCCTAGAATCCTGAATTTAACCAAATATTCTGCATGGACATTCGAACTTGCAAAGGGAATCACTTCACGTTCTTCCAGTTTGAACTCCATCTGCCACTTCTCAGCCCAGTTCTGCATCTTGTCAATGTCCCGTTGCAACCTACAACATCCCTCCACACTCTACCACTCCAAAAAACTTTGTATCATATGTTAACTTGCTAACCCACTCACCAACACCCACATCCAGGTCATTTATAACATAACAAATAACAAATAGTAGGGGTTCCAGAACCAATTTCCTCTAGTCACTTTCAGTGATTGCACTCCCCTAACTCTCTGTGTAAGAGAATTCCAAGCAATCACTACCCTCTGTTTGAAGAAAACATTCTCTACTTCTGCACCATGACCTATTGATATGAACAAAAGAGTGAACACAGGGGCTGAGGTAAGGGAGACTGGCCTAGACATCAAGTCACTGTTAGACTGAGGATGACATCAAGGATGAGCAAAATCACACTTAATGAGAATTGATTGTGTCCTCTCGACAGTTTGGAGTCATTCACACCACAAGGAAGATGTTTACCATCGGATGGCATCAATCATCTCAGCCATGGGGCATTTCTGCAGGAGAACCTCCGGACAGCTCCCTCAGCCCAGGCATCTCCTGTTTGTTAGCGGGGAATCCCTGCAAGGTGGAAGGAGGCCATTCAGCACATTGAGTCCAAACTGACCAGAAATGGGAATATTCACTGAGGTTTACATAACGTTCTAAGAAGTTGTCCCTCATCAGCTCTTGAAGCAGTCTGTGTCCATGTGCAACGAGACCTGGACAACATTCAAGATTGTGCTGTTACTGTCTGGGTAGCATTTATGTAACAGCACTGTATATTTCCACAGTAAAAGAAGGAGTACATTCAGCACTTCAATATGGTTTCACAAGAATGCGTGGAAGTCATTCAGCCCAACACAACTACTGAGCAAGAAGAGGGATAGCCCATTCAGTCCCTCCTACTGATTACACAGGAAAAGAAGGAATCTGCTCACTCGCACACGTCACTTACACGGGATCAGAAAGAGACAATTTCACAACCGGAGTCACTTGCAAAGGAACAGGAAGAGGTCATTTAGCTTCTCAAGTCACTAACAGAGGAACAGGAAAGTGTTAGAGATGTTCTAACATTGCAAACAAATAGAGCAGGGGCTGCACAGATAGTCTGCTTCAAATTGATCCACATGGCTTAATTAGTCATAGTACGTAAGTGTTACTTTAACACGGTTTTCTGGCAGTTGGAATGAAGCAACCTTTTTTTAACCAGTCTCCAAATTGTCTTCAATCTCCAAGAAGGCAGACCCATGGTCTCCATGGATGTCAGAAACTGATGGGGAATGACTAACTGTTTCAGAATGAAGTTACTGTGGCTGCTGGCAAGTTTGTGTACAAAGTGACATGCAATGCAATGTCACACTTGTGCATTCAAATGTCCAGAATTCATTCAGAGCCTGTATCTCTCTATCAATCGTCATGGGGGCTCTGCAGATGCATGTAAACTATCGGAAATCTAACATCCCCTGAAAAGTATGAAATTTTCACCCTATTCAGCTGATTGAGACGTCATGATTGTCGGTCAATAACCATCAAATTTCAGCTTCTTATTCTCTCGCAGTGCTATGGAATAAACACACAGTTCCTGCATACTCTCCATCATGCCCAGGGTTTAGTCTGGTAAAACTCCTTTGCACTGTCTCGGTGACATGGAGATCATTATTTATAAAGCAGGTCAAATCTGTACACAATGCACCAATCACTCTCTCATCAAAACACTACCATTAAGAAAGATATACTAACTCTGGTACTTCAATGATGTTGCATGAAGAGCCAAATATCATTTACTTCCTGCCCCGTATGAACGCTGTTTGTGACTGACGATCAAGGACATCCAGGTTCTTTTCAACAACAGCAATTCCCAATCTCTCACTATTTAATAAATATAAATGCACATGATGATATTTGTTGTTCCCATCTGAATCATTTTTATACCTTGTGAACAGCTATTGCCCAAACACCGATCCATCTGATGCCGATCAAGCCTTCAGTTCAGCCAAAAACACTACTCTTCTCGTCTCTCCATTATCCATTTTATAATCCATATGTTATATATTCCACACCGACCTACCCATGGAATCTAACATTCCCCACTCACCTGTATTCAACCATGTCAAACGTGTGCTGAAAATTCAAATACTTCACTCCCATTGGTTCCCAATTGTTGATGCCACAATGGACAATCTCGACAAACCCCAGCAGATTTATCAAACATCATTTCCCTTTCCTAAATCTAGACTGACTCTACCAAATTATGTCATTGTTCTCCAAATGTCTAGTTGTCACGTTCCTTATAACATGTTTCAATGTTTTTCTGACCACTGACATCAAGCTATTTAGGTTTCTGTTTCCCCCACCATCCTGTTTTAAATATTTAGGTTGAGAATAGCTGCTTTCCAGTCTGCAGCATCCTTTCCAGAATCTAACCAGCTTTGAAGGATAATCAGTAATTATTTCACTAGCTCTGTTCACACCTCCTCAATTCTCTTGGATGTAACTCATCAGATGCAGCAACTTATGAAACTTCAATTCAATTAGATTTCCAAGAAAATACTCTTCATTAATTCTAATTTCCTGCAGTTCCTCATTTTAACAAGTCACTTTGTTTCTTTATATTTCTGGAAGTTAGTTTCTGTACCTTCCCCTGTGGAGATGGAAACAATGCATTCCTCTCAGCAGGCAGGTGGCTTTGGTCAGCTAGTGTTACATCGGAGCACTACACTTCAGATATGGTGGATATAATACCCACCCCTGCCTGAAATGTTGCAGATTTGAAACAGTTCACTTCAAGGTGAGAGTCTGCACAGTCCTGTCCCTGATGTGAGACTATTGGTTTTACAGAAGGAGGGCATACAGCTCACTGAGCACCTCATTTATGAAACAAGCTGGTTTCACATTTTACACATGAATGGGTCCAGCTTAGACAAATGTTTCTCGAAATCCCAGAGTGGAAATTGCAGTTCCTCGCTCCTCCCTGTTTACAGACCTTCCCTTCGATGTAGTCTCCGCTCCATTTGTTTACCATGGACCCAGACACTCTGTAAATGCAGTGTCCAGAGTGGGGTCACCAGACCCTCTGGTCTCCCGGACTGAACTCAGCAGCTGACAAAAAAAAAACTGAGAACACCATCTACAGAAACTCCACTGACTTTCTAATGACAATAGTATGTCAAATCTTCACACACATGCTGCACCCATTCAGTGTTGAAAATTCTTTCATCTCGTCAGTTTCTCTTCCTGGCTGAGAAAGTCGTTACATCTCTGCACAGTACCGCAGTAACAAGTCCTCTATCCAAAGAAACAGTTGACACTGTAACATTACCTTTCCCTGTATCTCAGCAACGAGACAGGCAACACCATTATTGCCAATGGAGGAGATCATTACGCTCAGAGAAGAGTGACAGAGGGAACATAATTCACTTTAACCAGGTACATACCTCAATAGACGTGGTCTCCGGGAATATGGGTAAGGCAGGAATGTTAGAATCTCTTCCCATTCTATTTTCCTTCAAGTTCATCCTTAGCAATCCTTTTGTTTGCGTTTCCTTTCTCTCTCTCTCTCTCTCTCTCTGTCTCTTTTGCTGGACGTTTCTCCATCCATTCAACACAAACCTCCCACTCACCCTTCCAATCATCCCTGAAAAAATAATATTATTTCCCAGTTGCATTGAGTTTTGATAGAATCACTGAACACAAAACATTATGTTTTTTTCTCCTGAGAGAGGCTGTCATCCCTGTTGAGTTTCTCCAACACTTCTGACACTGGAGAATTTTATTTCAGATCTCCATAATCCACATTTCCTTGATTTATTTCACCTTTAATGTTGTTGTTTCATGTTATGTCAGCACCACTGGCAAGGGCAGCATGTGTTGTCCATCCTAATTGCTCTTGACTATGACGCCATTTGTCAAGACAACATGGAGCTAACTATTTCGTTGTGGGTCTGAAGTCACACTTAGTCCAGAGTGGGCGATAATGTTCAGTTTCTTTACTAAAGACGATCAATAATAAAAGAAATCCTGATCGTTTATGGTTTCCATCAGTGACATGTCATGCCAATTTTTGTCATACAATTTTAATTTTAGTCATCTGTTGTGGTAGGATTTCAAACAATGGCTTTCAAGTCATAATCTGTGCCTCTGAATTACACGTCCAGTGACATTATGAATCTGATACAAGAGTACCAGTTGTGAAGTAATTGTAGTGACGAGAACAAGTTTGTGGTCAAAATATTTGTAACTGGAAGAGAGGTCAGAATACAACTGGAGCCATAAATTATGAAGTGAACAAAGGGGTAGGTGATGTTTAATTCAGCAACAGCAATGAGGCAGAGGTGGAGACTGGGGATATTAATGAGGTGGGTGTGGGCAGGTTTGATGACAGTGAGAATACAGAGACATAAAGCAGTTCAGGGCACAAGTCAGATTTGAGTTTCTGAACAGTCTTGTTCCTTCTTAGGTGTTTCTGAATGAAGACTCTGAAATTCATTTACAGGAAGTGGAGTATGTGACTGAACCTGAATAAAATGTTCTACGTCTTTGCGAAATATAAATAACAATGGTATTCACCATAGTTTATAGAATTGACAGAGATAGACTTACCAGGAACACCAATAATAGTGAGGATCAGATAGTAACCGGCTTGAATAAACATCAGTATGGCTTCAATCCGCAACTCTAACCATGCCCAATCCTGAGAAAGCCAGTAAAGACCCCAGGATAAACTTCTGTTCATTGTTGGAACATTCCAGTCTTTTATTTTCAAATTCAATTCTTCTCCCTCTCTCTGGAGCTGCTGATCCCTATCGTGTTGACAATGACGCTGCCCCTGATACCACGGAATAACAGGTTCAAAGAAGCCCCTTGATTATGGAAGATGGAAACTCTCCAGTGACACAGTTAGGGTCCATGAAGAGTGACATCAATTACAGTCATGGCGCAAACAGTTATCCCATTTCACTTCATCGCTTATAGACCACAAACATACTTGTCTGGGTGGGATGTTGACATCGCTTACTATTGGGTGAATGGCACATCTCCAGTTGTAAAGTTAGAGGTGATGGAGAGAGACAATGCTTTCTCGTCACTAGCTCGATGATTCTACTGTGTTTTGGCAGGATAGGAATTGCTGGGCTCCCGGGGCCGTCTGAATTAGATTACCAGGCCTGCTACATCCTTTCATTTTTTTTTATTTATGTATAACTTTGACATTTATCTTACCATCATTTAACTGCTTAGATGGGGTTAGGCATTTTTGAGAGGCTCCTACAGTGGAGTAGACTGTGTAGATACTGTCCATTCCGTTTTGTCCTTGCAAACATGGCCGGGTCCTGTGAAGTGATGGTCAAGCTGTCATCGAACCAGGTTTCTTAGTTGTAACTTTTGCCAGTTCTGGTTTGGGTCTCAGCAGAGTTAGAAGGCAGGAAGTCTCTCCCGGCTGCCACACATTCTCTCTGAGATTTCTCTCAGAATTTACTTTTGTTGTTCTTTCCTCCTGGATTGGAGAACTGCATGTGAGCCTATCTGTTTCCTGAATTTGATTTGTGACAAGGGTGTGTTTCAAGGATGTTACCATATTGGAGTAGTTAATGTGTAGTAGTTAAATAATCTATAATTCTATTATCTTGTCCAATAGAATTACGTTTTGTGTTGTGTTTTCTCTACTGTGTTTGAATAAATTGTATTTTGCTCAGTGTCAAACATTTTGACTAAGCGAAATGCATCTGAAACAGAGCACCTCACATTTACCTTTAAAATAAGAACACCTTTGGGTCGCAACTGCCTTCATCATATAATTTCAGGTGCTTCTGCTCGTTTACATCGCAAGAAGGACAGATATTCACGTTTTATTTGGATAATTACTTAATGGGCAGCATGTTGCAGAAATACAGGGTTTGACAGCGGAATATGTTGAGCTCGAGGAGTGATAGATCGATCAGGAATTATTTCGGATTACTTAATCTACCTCACAGATCCAGCCCAGACACTTATACGCCCACATGAAATATCTGCTCAGCATGGGGCACTGCACAGACCAGGCTCAGTACAAACCAGCAATCTGTCCAGGATGGAGCATTGTGCAGACCAGGTACGGTATAAACTAGCAATGTGCCCAGGATGCAGCACTATGTAGACCAGACACAGTACAACCCAACAATCTGTCCTGGATAGTGCACGGTGCAGACCAGACTCAGTACAACACATCAACCTCTCCAGGATGGAATGCTGCGCAGACCAGGCTCAGACAACCCAGCCACCTGTCCAAGGTGGAAGGCTGTGCAGGTCTCACCAGGCCACTAACTATCTGTCCAGCATGTGGACCAGCATAGACCACACCAGTGCATTGATTCAGTAACTCAGGTGAAACGGTCTCTCTGCAGCCCACACAAGTGTCTTGCTTTATAAACACGACAAGGTTTCTGTTCAGGATGGGTAACTGTACAGTGAATAGATCTGTAAACCTGAAGCAGTTACCCTCCCAGCACGTAGGGCTGTGTACACCACTCCAGTGCAATGATCTGTAAACCAGAAGCAGTTACCCTCCCAGCATGTCGGACTGTGTACACCACCCCAGTGCACTGATCTGTAAACCAGGAGCAGTTACCCTCCCAGCATGTAGGACTGTGTACAGCACCTCAGTGCATTTCTCAGTCACACTGTGTTAGATCCCTGCTCAGCGTGGGGAAACTTGCAGCCCATGCTGGAAGTGACAGGATGTGTAACTCCCATCCATTTACAGCTCCATATCTCCATTGTGGCATAACAAGCGATGCTGCGGGTGTGAAAATCACTCCCAGAGAGAGATGGCGGTTCAATTCCCTACACTGACAGAGGTTACCATGAAGGGGACGCTCTCTCAACCACACCCAATCACCTGAGGTGTGGTAACTCTCAGGGCAAACCATCACGAGTGTCCTCTCTCTCACGACAAAGCAGCCCCATGGTCCTTTCAAACTCTGTTCTATCACTGTTTGCATTTTAAAATGTTTTCGAGTTCATTGTTTCATTTTGCTGGATGTTCTAGAGCTGTTTCCTTTTGTACCACTGTCAGCGTTTCCACATGGTGCACATTCCTGCCTATTCCCCGATAATCTTTGACTACATTGGTGCTTATGAACCTTCTGTCTGTGCCTCAAAAATATTCAATATCTCTGCCTCTAATGATCTGCGGGGAAGAGAGTCCCCAAGACTCACAATACTTAGGTGTGAGGTCTGGGGTGTGAGGCTACTTTTTGTCGCCTTACAAGAGAAAGGATATAATTACGGGGTTTAGGTTTGCTAGCTGAGCTGGAGGTTTGATATCCAGACGTTTCATTACCTGGCTAGGTAACGTCATCAGTGGCGACCTCCAAGTGAAGCGAAACTGTTGTCTCCTGCTTTCTATTTATATCTTTCTCCTGGATGGGGTTCCTGGGGTTCGTGGTGATATCAAATCCTATTCGTTTTCTGAGAGGTTGATAGAGGTAACTAGATCTATGTGTTTGTATATGGCGTTGTGGTTGGAGTGCCAGGCCTCTAGGAATTCTCTGGCATGTCTTTGCTGAGCCTGTCCCAGGATAGATGTGTTGTCCCACTCGAAATGTTGTTTTTCTTCATCCGTGTGTAGGGCTACGAGGGAGAGAGGGTAGTGTCTTTTTGTGGCTAACTGGTGTTCGTGTATACTCGTGGCTAACTTTCTTCCTGTTTGTCCTACGTAGTGTTTATTGCAGTCCTTCCATGGAATTTTGTAAGTGATGTTGGTGTTATGGGTTGTACTGGGTCTTTTAAGTTTGTTAGTTTTGTTTGAAAGTGTTGGTGGGTTTGTGTGCTACTAGGATTCCGAGGGGTCTTCTGAGTCTGTCTGTCATTTCTGAAACTTCTTTGAAGTATGGTAAGGATTTCTGGCTGCGTTAGGTCTGCTTGTCGTGGCTTGTTCTTGAGGAATCTGCGGACTGTATTTTTTGAGTATCCGTTCTTCTTGAATACATTGTATAGGTGGTTCTCCTCTGTTTTGCGTAGTTCGTCTGTGCTGCAGTGTGTGGTGGCTCATTGGAATAGTGTTCTGATACAGCTTCGTTTGTGTGTGTTGGGATGGTTGCTGGTGTAGTTAAGTATTTGGTCAGTGTTTGTCAGTTTTCTATATATGCAGGTTTGTAGTTCTCCGTTGTCCACCATTTCGACTGGGACAAAACATCTATCCTGGGACAGACTAAGCAAGGTCATGCCAGGGAACTCCTAGAGGCCTGGCACTCCAACCACAACGCCATAAACAAACACATAGATCTTGATGCCATCTGTCAACCCCTCAGAAAACGAACCGGAAATGACATCACCACAAACCCCAGGAACCCCATCCAGGAGAAAGATATAAATAGAAAGCAGGAGACAACAGCTTCGCTTCACTTGGAAGTCGCCACTAATGATGTTGCCTAGTCAGGTAATTAAATAGTACCTGGATATCAAACCTACAGTTCAGAGAGCAAACCTACACCCTAAACCACAACCTGAGCTACAAACCTTCACAAACCTTGCAAAACGGATATAATTACATTGGAAGCTGTTCAGCGAAGTTTCAATTCATATATTCCAGGGATGAAGGCCTTATATTATGGAGACTTTAACAGGTTACACATAGAAAGAGAGATGATCTCATTGAAAAATACAAGACCTCCAGCAGCGTGTATCAGGTAGATACCCACTGGGTGTTTCAATGGGCCAGATTTGTTGCCATTGGCATAGAAACTCAACAGTGTGGAAGCAGAACATTCTGCCCATCAAATCCACACTGACAAACCGAATAGCATCCCACCCAGACCTGACCCCTACTCTATCCACGTAATCCTGCAGTTCGCATGACTAACCCACTTAATCTACATATCACTGGGAACTATGGGCAATTTGGCATGTACAAACCACCTAAGCTACACATTTTTGGACTGTGGCAGGAAACTGGAGCACTGGGAGGAAACGAGCATAGACACAGGGAGAATGTTCAAACTCTACATAGAGGGTCGCCCAAGGATGAAATTTAACACAGCTCCTTGGTGATGTGAGGCAACAGCGCTAACAGCAGATCCACCATGCTGCTGTGTTAGTTCTGTTGGTTATTTGTGGCTGACAAAAGAAATGTGTCTGTTTTGTTCCTATCACTGAACCTGACCCAGTCTGAGACTTTTATCATCGTCCATATCACCAAACTGGTGTCATTTAAGATTTGTTCTGAGCAGTGAAGGAGTTGGACTACAAAAGGAAACAGTGACACCCTCCAACCTCAGTCAGAACAGGAATGAGGAGAAATTAACAAAGTGGGATTTCATTCAAGTGGGAATTCTCTTTCCCAGAATTTTGGGATGGTTGAGTCTTTATATATTATATCGAGGCTGGCTTCGTCTGGTTGTCAATAGACAGGTGAATCAGGGATAATGCAGTCGGCACCACAATGAGATGAGCCACGTCCTTATTTACTGGTGGAGTCGTATAAAAGTGCAGAATGGCCAACTCCTATCCCGCAGCCATTTGTTATGTTGTTTCATTCTGCCCTTTGGATCTTCTACACAGTTGCAAAGCGAGGCCACTCCGATGCTTAGGCCTCGTTTTGGAAATCTAGTCTGTGTCAGGAATTGAACTCCACCCCGATCCCTCTTTCCAGGCTTTGCCTCTCCTTAACTGCTGCTCCAGTTGTGGGTCATGTTACAGACCTTGATTCGCTGTGAATACAGCCCTCTACCCGCTTCCAGGGTTAGCTCAAACAAATCCTCTGCTCTCCCAGAATGCAACATTGTACAACACCATTTTCAGGAAAATAACTAGTTACTTTCCAAAAGAATAACATAACAATGACAGAAATAGGAACCTGACCAGGCCATTCGGCCCCTCAAGCCTGCAATGTCATTTAATCAGAACATGGCTGATCTACTTCAGAGCTTAACCCCATTTTCCTGCTAACCCTTGTATCTCTGGACTCGCTGATATGTCAAATCCCAATTCACCCCTTCGGTAAATACATTCAGTGTCCCAGCCCCCACATTCTCTGGCGAAGGGAATTCCAGACATTCACTACATTCTGCAAGATTACATTTCTTTGCATATTCCTTATTCTGTATCTACTTCCCGGAGTTCGAGACTCTGCCCTGAAATGGATCCACATTCTCAAAATCTACCCTGTCAAGCCCCCTCTGTATCTTGCAGAGATCACCCTCATTCATTTCAACCACAATGGAAAAAAACGTCTCGCTATTTCAGATGTACTCAATAATTCAACCCTTTCATCCCATGAACCGGCATAATGAACCAACCTAGTCACTTGCGGCATCAGCATGCTGACGTTATGTTTCAGACACAAGAACAACCCCATGCCTTTGCACTGTTCTTTTCGTGTGAGTCCTTTCCACTAAATAACAGTCTGCCTTTTAGTTCTGTGTCATCCTCAAACTCGGATGTATAATTCATTTAGATCTTGCCTTCAGGCTATCAGTGTAGATTGTAAATAAATCGTGCCATTGCACTGACATTTGTGGTACTCCAGCAAATACATTTTATCGGGAAGAACCATTAACCCTGACTGTCCGATTTCTATGTGTTAACCAACCGTCATCCCATGCTAATATATTATCCATCATACTATGAGCTCCAGTAATGTGTAAGAACCTTTACTTTGTGATACCTTTTAGAAACCCTCCAGAAAGTCTCGTGTCTACCAGTTCCCTTTTATCAAGTCCGTTTGTTACATTCTCAGGGATCTCCAGAAAAATAGCATTGAATGATTTTACAGGCAAAATATAGATCCCCTTTCACAAAACCATATGTAGCTTTTCTAAATGCCCTGCAGTCCCTTCCTTAATAACAGACTCTCACAGATTCCCAGCAATAATGGTGAGGCTAAATGGCTGCTGCTTTCAGTCTCGCTCTTTTCTTGAAGACAGGCGCCACATTGGAGGGTCTCTAGAATCGCTGGTCCATTCCTGCAATCCAGAAAATTATGGAATTTTTCACACAGTACCGCCAGTAATGCTGTAACCACTGCTTTTAAAATTAACCATGAAATACTGCTGACCTGTATACCCTTAGTCTTATCTGTTTATTTAAAAACACCTTGTTCCTTTTGTTAGAGGTAGTTCAAGAACTTCCGTCCTATGACCATTTTGTTTATATCACTGGAATACTAACAGTGCCCTCCCCTGTGAGGAATGATGTAAAATTCTGGTGTAAATTATCTGTCTGTTCCCTCCAGGCACACCCTCCAAACGTCCTCAATCTACTTTCCTGACTTCATTTCTACCGAAGGTCACACATTCATCTTGGACTTTCTTTATATACACAGAAAAAGTAGTGCCGTTTGTTTTGATATTTCTTGTCAATTTACTTGCATAATATCTTCCTTCCTTTTTCCTCGCATTCTAGTTTCATACAGTCATATCGCTCAAACAGACCCTTTGCTCCAACTTGTCCATGGTGACAGGTTTTCTAAACTAAACTAGTCTCATTTGCTTGCATTTGGCCCATATGCCTCTGAACTTATACCATTCATATGTTTGTCCAAATGTCTTTTAAATGTTGTAGCTGTGCTTGCATCTACCAGTCTTCCCCGGCAGCTGATTCTATACACACATCACGCTCTGTGTGAAAACGTTGCCCCTTCGACCCTGTTAAATCTTTCCCCTTTCTCCTTTAAGCTATGTAATCTATGTTTGGACTCTCCTATTCTACTGAAAAGACCTTGGCTATTCACCCTAGGCATGCCTCACATGATTTTACAATCTTCTAAAATGTCACCTCTCACCCTCCTAGACTCCATCTGATACTAACTTCAAGAACAAGAATTTAAAGATAAGCATTAGAAATTTTAACAATATTAAAACTGACAGGTAAACAACACTCACCCCAAACTTCATAATGTGATATGTTTCTCTCCAGGTTACAATACTAAGGCAGCATAAAACTCTTACTAGTGCCAATAAGACATCAAGCACCTGAATTCCTTGGTCGAAAGGGGGTGATGATCTCGACAGCGAATATGTATCTCTGGCCAGATATATGTAAGGAAAGGAATTCTTATACCACACTGTCAGCGTGCAGGGACTTTAGCCGAGTGAGATGAAGGCTGAGTATAATTTTGGGGTTTTGGATCACAGTGTGAATTCAGTGCGAAGGGAGAGAGGTGTTTTCAATAAGGTTTACTACAAGAAGGACACTTTCTGTAATGAGATCTGCGTGGGAGGTCGAGGCACACTGAGACCAGAGGCAAAATAGCAGCACAAGATGCAGCTTGATGCTAGTGCAGGGAAGGTAGAATTGATGAAATGGTGAAGTGGGGAGGGACCATAACGTGAGAGAATGTGCCATGTAATTGGAGAGGGAGAACCTGGAAACAGGAAGGAGAGATGAGGCAGGGAAGAGGACGGAGCAGTAATTGTAATGGTGTCTGGGGGTAATTCAGGAAGCACAGCTGAAATTCATGCCTAGCATCTGCTTCTGCTCCCTGAAATAAACATCCAAGCCCGGCACTACACTAATGCTTATTAAATTGTGATTGTATAGTGTCGTTGACTGCTTTTGTCAACCATGGGTGGTTCATCTCATTATCGAATCCTTCGTTTTGAACAGAAACTCTAATGCCTGAGCGTTATGGGATATCTGCTTGAATGTCTGCCCGTGTATACCCAATGACCTTCCTTTGGGTCTATTTCCACATCCCGCTTGAGACCAGATGTGAGACAGAAATCCTCAATTTAGAGGCTGACTCCACTCTCCCAGTTTCTCCATCTCTGTTATTTCTGTTTGATGATGCCACATGCCAGTGAGCTGCCTCTAACGTGTCCTCCTTTTCTTTCAAATCAAAAATTCCCTAACTCTCGTGGACAGGGCCTTCAGCTGTGATTGTCCCATCGCCCACTGTCTGCCCTCACTCAGTCCCCTCCTTCCCAGAACAATGGTAGACCTCCCCTTTGTCCTCACTTCCTGCTGCATTAGAATCCACATTCACAAAATCATCCTCCGCCAACTTCCACCATCACCTGCAGGGCAGCACCATCAAACACATATTCCCCTCCTGTCCACTGTCAACATTTCACAGGGACCATTCCCTCTGTGACAACTTCCATCACCTGGAGCACTTCACTATTCTCCCAATGGCACTTGTAATTGCACAAACTGTAACACTTGCCCATTCACCTCTTCCCTCCTCACTGTCCAAGGCCCCAAATACAACTTCCAGGTGAAGCAACACTTCACTTATAATCTTTCAATCGAGTCTCCTGCCATTGCAGCTCACAAAGCAGTCTCATTTACATTGGGGAGAGCAAACAGAGACTGGATTGTGGAACACTTCCACTCTGGAGGAATAATTCTGATCTTGTCATTGCTTCCCATTTCAATATTCTACCTCACTCTCATGTGAAACTTTCGTTCCTGGGCTGCTGCAAAGTCTCAATGAAACACAACCCAAGCGCAAGTCACACCTCACTTTATACTTTGGTACGTTACAGTTAATATTCAATAGGAGTTAATATTCAATTCCATAACTTCGCAGCCTGAACCCATTATGACTGTTCTCCATTTTTCATGCATTCTCCCTCCTCCTCTCCCTATGACCTTTTGTGGTTGTGTTTTCTTTATCTTGCACTCAGCAGAGAGAACCCCTTTCCCCCATTCACACCTTAATTTAAAGCCATTTCACATAATCTTCTCGTTCATCACTGCTAAAAGCCGGTTTATCTTTTTTGCCATGCCCTCTTTTCCCCATCACCCATCCTCTCAACTCTGTCAAGGGATTAAAGAGCCCAGTTGCCAATCCTTCTCTGTTCTGAAGAATTGTCACACTAGACTTGTAACACTCACTCTGTTTCTCTGTCTCTGCAGATGCTGCCATACCAATGAGTTTCTCAGGAAACGAATAGGCACAGAACAGATTTTTAATTAAACAAATAACAATGGATACCGGAAGGAAAAATGCAAATATTACTGGTGAAACTGGAAGCTTTGGAGAAGGGTCACCGGACCTGAAAGATCAACTTTACATTCACTCCACAAGATATTGCAAGACCTGCATTGTGTCTTCTGCAATTTCGATTTTGAGCAAGTTCCATAGACGTGTGTCAAAGCTGCTCGAACGCACTGTCTGATATGGAGCGCTGTCAGCGTGAATTGGAAAGTAACATTAGGTGCACACGTTCATTGGCTCTGCAACTACATAAGGCTGGCATCACTGACACTACAAAGCTCTTACTCATGACCAGAGAGAGGGAAATACAGTCTCATCAAACACAGATGATGGTATTATGGTAATGAAAAAAAAAACCAGATGAATATGATAAAGGGTTTAAGGAAGACAATAAATTGGAGGCAATGACATCAAGACCAGTGGAATGAGAATAGGAAAATAGAAGTGCTACCAAATCAGAAACCAGGTTCGGTCACCGAGTACAGGTCTGATGTGTGAATGAGTCTCGGTGTGAACTGGGGGACAGTCAGGCGAACTGAATTGCAGATATTGCAGCTCAAACGGGGACTTCATGTGGTGCTGTAGACCACAGCAGCAGCAGCATTGTTTTCAATCATAATCTGGAATTTATCACACTGGAAATCCGTCAGTCTACCATTACCATCAAGCCGATCTATGATTCAGTGATGACTGTGGGTGAACATGCCAGAGTCAGAACCATGTGAAGTCAAACCTTATGACAACACAAAGTTCTGTACAGTGACAGTGACACACCCTTTCTTCTGTACACAAATCCTCCTAAAATGAACTTCAACACTCCATTGACTTTCCTACCTGTTTTTTTCCCTCCACATTGAAACAATCACAGAAGCATGGACTCTGTTCCATCAAGAAAAGCATGATCTACATTAGTCCTAATTTCTTACACGTGATCCATAGCCAGAAATGTTCTGATACGCCAAGTGTTGGTCAAATTATTGTTTAACGGTTGTGATATTACCCATCACAACTAACTTCTCAGGAAGTTTATTCCTGCCCCAACACCGTCTGGTTGAGAATTCTCAAATCCTCTCTAAACTTCAAATCCTTCACTTTAAAAGTCTGCTGCTTGTCTTGGTCCTTTGACTAAAAGGAACAGCTGCTGTCTATCACCAGTCTCCATGCTCCTCGTAATCTTATCCTTCTGAATCATATGCCCCCAGCATTCTCTGCTCCGAAGCAAACAACCAAAGCTTATCCACCTCTCTCCATAGCTGATATGCTCCATCCCAGGGAACATCCTGGTAAATCTCCTCTGCAGCCCTCCAGTGCAATCACATCTTTCCTGTAATGTGGCTCCCAGAACTGTACACAGTATTCCATCTTGGCCGAACTAAAGTCCTATGTAACTCTCACAATCTACGTTTCGATTAATAAACGTTATGCTAAGAGTTGTATGTGACTTCTTACCTAACATATTACCCTGTCTAGTTCCATTCAGGGATGTGTGGCGAAGCACCCTCTGAGCTTCCTGGTGTGCTCCCATTCATTGAATCCTCCCCTGTCACGTTCCTTCCTTTATCAGGGTGACATTCCGTCAGCCATTAATCCATCCATCTGACCATTCCATCTGTATCTTCCTGCAACATAAGACCTTCCTCCTCACTGGCAATCACCCGGCTAATCATTGTATCAAACGTACACTTATTTGTCGCACTCTCCCACCCCCTCCACATTCACATCTATATCATTTATGAATACCACAAATAATAAGGGACACAGCACTTATCCGTGTGGTACACCAGGGAATATTGGTCTCCAGTCACATAAACAGACTTCTCCCACCACCCTCAGTCTCCTGCCACGAAGACAATTTGAATGCCACTTACGAAGTTACCCTTGATACCATGAGATTGTACTTCCTTCATCAGTTTCCCCCGAGGGGCTTTTTCAAAGTCCTGGCTGAATAACCATATAAATGACCTCTCTGAATTAAATCAAAAGAATTCGTTCGGTATGACTTCCGTCTGATGACTTCACGTTGACGACCCCTGATCAAACATTGAAAAGGATGAGTCAAATCAGCCACTCATTCATCTTACACAGCAATTGGAGCAGATCTTTTACAGCTTTTTGCCTGTATTACATGAGTTGAAAGAGAATGTGCGGGTTATAGAAAGGGAAGAACTTAGAATAACCAACTTCACTAGGGAATGGAAAGTATTGGGCAAATTATTGGGATGAAGGCAAATTGTTAGAATCTGGTATGAAGGAATTAATAATGGGATATTTTCAAAGTCAACCCACGATCCATAACAGTTAACATAGTATTACTAAGGATAAATCATGTTTGAATCATTTGACTAGGATTTAAAAAATGTTACAAGCAAGATGGATGAAGGGGATCCTACAGATGTATTATATCTGGACTTCCAGAAGCAATTGCAAAACGTGCCTCAAAAGCGATTAGTATGCAAGACAAGAGCACATTGTGTGAGGAAAAAAAGCGCCTGGAGAGAGGATTGGCTAACTAATAAAAACCATGATATGAAGGTGCTGGTTTTGGACTGGGTTGGACAAGGCCAAAATCCGCACAACACCAGATTATAGTCCAGCAGGTTTACTTGAAATCTCTAGCTTTCTGAGAGCTGCTTCTTCACCAGGTTTTAGGGAGAGAGGAAGACCTTAGAGACAGGATTTATAAGGAAAAAAATCAAAATGTGCACAACTCATGCGCTTTAATAGAACACACCTTTCAAAATTACTTTGTTTCATTCTTTCAAACTCAATGTACATTTAACCAGGGACCCTTTTTTTTAGATTCCTAAAACGCTGTCTGTCGGCTTCTGGCACAAGCTCGTATGCACTTCAGATGGCTTGCTTCACCTCCTCATACTCTCCAGGTCCCTTCTCCGATAGGGATGCTCATACCTCACCAGCTTTGTTTGGATCAACTAAACCAACATGGTCACTGGCCACCGCATTCGTTTAATGACTTTCTCAATTGAAATTAAAGAGGCTTCCTCATCCTTCTCATCAAATGTGGACAATGACTGTACATAGTTAAACAGATCCCCATCAGGCCTTTGACTACCATAGAGTTGCTCGTCCTCACTATCATAGAACATAGAATATAGAACAGTACAGAACAGAACAGGCCCTTCAGCCGACGATTTTGTGCCGACCATTGATCCACAGGTCAGGTGAATCTAATGTATGAACCCTCAACTTTCTGTGAACATATGGATGTCCAGCAGTCTATTAAATATCTCAAATGACCTCGCTTCCACAACTGCTGCTGGCAACGCATTCCATGCTCTCACAACTCTCTGCGTAAAGAACCAGCCTCTGACATCCCCTCCATACTTTCCGCCAAGCATCTTAATACTATGACGCCTATATCCTCCTCATTCAGCCTACCGTCTCCCTTCATCTCTACCCTGATAAATCGACTTTCCTCTCAAATTGCTAACTTTTGAAGTTGAAACTCTCTCTCTTTCTACATTTTTTCTTTCTTTTTCTGTCTTTCTTTTTCCTCTCCTTTTCTTTTAATTCTACTTTTAATCATAATCAAAACAGTCTCAATTCCTTTTTGTGTTCAAACTGCCTCGTTTGCAAATGAATTCCATCCATTTCCAAAGGTTATGATGGTGTTTCCACCAAAGTGTTAATGCCAAGCTATAGCTGAAATTATCTCTTCTTTTCTCACAGACAAACGGAAACCCAACTCCAGCTTGTCTGCCAATTCTAACAGCATTACCTTGCTCACCTTTTGTAAAATCTCGAACTTCACTTCTTCCACGCCGAGAGGACTCTTCCAGACAGAAAATAAAACACTAGTACACAAAGCACTGTTCAAACCAACCGAATTCAACACCCGGAACAAAAGACACCACCAACTACCGAGTCGCTGCCTTTGAGCCCAACAATCTCCCTCAGCACATTCTCCCGGACCCCGCGTGGGTTTTTTCTGGGTGTTCCGTTTTCCTCCCACAGTACAAAGATGTGCAAATTAGGTGAATTGGCCATGCTTAATTTTCCGGACTTTTCAAGAATGTGCAGGTTGGTTGCAATTGTCAGGGGTAAATATGGAGTAATAGGGGAGGGGAATGGGTCTGGGTGGCTCACTCTTTGGAGGGTTGGTGTGGACTTGATGGGCCAAATGAACGATTTTCACACAGTAGGGATTATAATTCTGAACCCAATTTGGAATTGTCGATTTCGAACAGGGTAAGTGTCCCAAGTTTGCTGTGGACCAGACCAGATGCGCTTAAAATACTTTAGTATTTGTCGCCTGGACGCCAACCTTGTCTGATATGAAATGGGTGTTCCAGATGTGATGCGGCTGGTCAGACCACTCGTTTTAAGCAAAAGAAAATTTATTTAATCTCTCGAATAAAAATGCGTAAAAAGGTGAGGAGTTTAGAATAACTTAACTACCGGAAACCTTAACAGAATAATAGATAAAGTACCTTCTACTAACGAACTGTTACAATGGACTAACAACTCATAAAATCATCCCTTGGCAAAAAGACACATCGGAGGCCCTTCAGTCTTGTATGCAGATCTCAATTCAGAACGAAACAGCATCAAGACAGATTTCAGAGAGAATAGCAGCAAAGGATCATTTACTGAAGCGTCCGTCCCTTCTCCCACCCGAGGCACCTGGTGACTGTTACAGCTCAGAAAAAGTGAAAAGTCTGGTCTGTGAGAGCTGGCCATTGTTATCACTATTTAAAAACAAAACCTAGAACCTCCTAAATTATTTACTTGAGTCGTTTGCAGTCGGCAGTTCGGCCTTTAAGATCTCTCTTTTAAAAAAGAGAACAAAAAAAAAGTTTTTAAAGTGACAGCATTGTCAGAGATGATAGATACCTGATCCTTTACAACAATACTCAAGGCGCTTCCTCGTGTTCCTGGCTGAACGATCCACTCAGAGGGACAGTCACAGACGTCAGACGTTTAGTGGACAGGCACAGACCACCTTTCATAGATGTGAGTCAAAGCTGCTGAAACCCCTATCCAGCATGGAGCACCACATAGTATACAGCAGGCAGTGAATAACAGACTGATACACACCCCCATTTCCAACATGGAGCAGCACATGGGACACACCTGGAAGTGAACAACAGCCTGACACACACCCCCACCCCCGTCCACAGATAACCATTTGGGACACACCGGGAAGTGAACAACTGCCCGACACACACAACACCCCCCACCCCGTCCATGGAGCACCACATGGGACATACCAGTAAGTGAACAACAGCCCGACGCACACAACATCCTCCCATCCCTTCCATGGGGCACCACATGAGATACACCAGGAAGTGAACATCAGCCTGACACACACCGTTTCATTGTTTCTGAACTTCACAATGCCAGCGCTCGATACAATAGGGAGTCAAAAACCAAGGCTTTGGAAAGATACAGAGGGACAGAGAGATTCACAGTAAATATAGAAACAGACAATTAATGGGACAGCCAGCACGGATTTGTGAGGGGTAGGTCTTGCCTTACAAGTCTTATTGAATTCTTTGAGGAGTTGACCAAGCATATGGATGAGGGTAGAGCAGTGGACTTAGTGTACATCGATTTTAGTAAGGCATTTGACAAGGTCCCCATGGTAGGCTTATGAAAAAAGTCAGGAGGCATGGGATAGTGCGAAATCTGGCCAGTTGGATAGAAAACTGGCTAACTGGTCGAAGTCAGCGATTGGTGGTACATGGTAAATATTCAGCCTGGAGCCCAGTTACAAGTGGAGTTCCGCAGGGATCAGTTCTGGGTCCTCTGCTGTTTGTAATGTTTATTAATGACTTGGAAGAGGGAGTGGAAGGGTGGGTTAGTAAATTTGCAGATGATACGAAGATTGGTGGAGTTGTGGATAATGAGCAGTGCTGTTGTCGGCTGCAAGGGGATTTAGATATGATGCAGAGTTGGACTGAGGAGTGGCAGATGGAATTCAGCCCTGCCAAGTGTGAGGTTGTCAATTTTAGATTAGATTACTTACAGTGTGGAAACAGGCCCTTCGGCCCAACAAGTCCACACCGCCCCGCCGAAGCGCAACCCACCCATACCCCTACATATACCCCTTACCTAACACTACGGACAATTTAGCATGGCCAATTCACCTGACTTGCACATCTTTGGACTGTGGGAGGAAACCGGAGCACCCAGAGGAAACCCACGCAGACACGGGGAGAACGTGCAAACTCCACACAGTCAGTCGCCTGAGGCGGGAATTGAACCCGGGTCTCTGGCGCTGTGAGGCAGCAGTGCTAACCACTGCGCCACCGTGCCGCCCTTTTGGAAGGACAAATAAGAATGCGGAATACAGGGTTAACGGGAGGGTTCTTAGTAATGTGGAAGAGCAGAGGGATCTTGGGGTCTATGTTCACAGCTCTTTGAAAGTTGCCACTCAGGTGGATAGAGCTTGTAAGAAGGCCTATTGGGTATTAGCGTTCATTAGCAGAAAGAATGAATTCAAGTGTTGTGAGATGATGTTGCAGCTTTACAGGACCTTGGTAAAGCCTCATTTGGAGTACTATGTGAAGTTCTGGTCGTCTCATTTTAGGAAAGATGTGGAAGCTTTGGTGAGGGTGCAGAGGAGATTTACCAGGATGTTGCCTGGAATGGAGAATAGGTCGTACGAGGATAGGTTGAGAGTGCTAGGCCTTTTTTCATTGGAACAGTGAAGGATGAGGGATGACTTGATAGAGGTTTATAAGATGATCAGAGCAATAGGTAGAGTAGACAGTCAGAGACTTTTTTTCCCCCGAGTACAACAGAGTGTTCCAAGGGTGCATAAATTTAAGGTGAAGGGTGGAAGGTATAGGGGATGTCAGGGGTAGGTTCTGTACCTAGAGAGTGGTAGGAGAATGGAATGCGCTGCCTGTGGGAGTGGCAGAGTCAGAATCATTGGTGACCTTTAAGCGGCAATTGGATAGGTACATGGATGGGTGCTTAAGCTAGGACAAATGTTCGGCACAACATCGTGGGCCGAAGGGCCTGTTCTGTGCTGTATTGTTCTGTGTTCTATAAACTGAGAACATGTTGTGGAAATATGGAGGAAAAGATGGATAGTGGCACTAACTGGAGGATTGATTCATTAGAGAGCAAGTTTACAAGAATGAGAACATTGAATAAAGGTAAATGGATTGTTTCATCAAATTCTGAATCGGTTTCACAGAACACTTCAAAAAACATAAACTGGGAGAAGACCAACATGGAGAGCTGTGCAGGCCAAAGTAGTGTAGTGCTCAGTAAACTGGATTATCTGCCCAGCAAGAGGAACATTGATAACCTTTACTATCATATGTGAACGATACACACATCAAATACACACAGCAGGGGAAGATTTCTATCTCCATTAGACCAGTATAAGGTGTGTGTGTGTGTGTGTGTGAATGAATGAGTAAGTGAGTGAGTGACTGACTGAGTGAGTGAATGAGTGAGTGTGGTGGGGGTGTGCATTTGGTTGTTTGAATGTGAAAATCAATGCGTGGGAGAAAATGCACTTGAAGGAAACCGGTTTAAATATGAACAACTGGCAGGGATTTGAATAATCGACACAGAAAGACTGTGGGAAATTTCATGGACAGATCAGTTAAAGTGCTTGAGAATATTAAAATAAAGGCATTGCAAGACACAATAGCAATATAGATCAGCGTGCACAGAAACGTAAGGTGGATGGGATTTTGATCTGATTTTGAATCAGATTTGTTCCTTCAGATTTCAACCCGAGAATGTCAGCATCAGATTGTTGTCATCATTAAGTCTGTATTTCACAGCTCAAGGTTCAAACAGCAGATGAGTTAAGCCAGTGAAGTACAATCTGGAGCAGTGAGTAGTTAAAGTTAATAATTGTCAGGGCATGGTGTCATGAATTGGCTCATGGCCAAAGGGATCATCAAAGTTGTGATTCATCTGTGTCAAACAACACCTGCAAGTTCCCCTCCAACCCGCTAACTACGCTGACTTAGAAATATACCGGTGTTCCTTCACAGTCGTTTTTCAGAATCCTGGAATTCCCTCCCTAACGGCATTATGGGTCAACCCACAGCAAGTGGATTGAAGCGATTCAAGAAGGCAGCTCACCACTATCTTCTCATGGGCAACTAGGAATGGGCTATTAATGCTGGCCAGCCAGCGATGCCCAAGACCCAGAAATGAACAAAAAACGATATTGGCCAGGGATGGGATGGAGTCCCAGGATGGAAATGGAGTCTGTAAACATAATAGAGGACAATGATCTCCACACTCCCAATATTTAAATAACAAGGATAGGGAGACAATGGTTCACATCTGAAACTGAGTAGGTCAACATAGAGATCCATGAGTAGCACTGCCAGAAGCACAAAGGGAGACAGTAATTGAACAAGTTCCCTGATGCAGTTAATAGTGGTCTGTGCAGTCAATATCTGAATTCACAGTCTCACCATGAACAATAATAGCCACAAGAAGTGAATGCTATGTGAATGAGCAGTAACGCAGTCATAACTTGTTTCTTGTAAAAAACATAGCTGGACGGTGAGACTTACCAGGGACACCAACGATAGACAGGAAAGGATAATAAAAATATTGAATAATGCGAAGAGCATAATAGATCCGCCATACTAATGGCATCTGATCATAATATATCGACAGGGTTGAAACATAATCGGATAAACCCCTGTCCATTGTTGGAACATTCCAGTCTAATGTTCTGAGATGATGATCTCTACTCCCCTTCTCCATCTGGAGCTGCTGATCCTTGTTAGTGCTGTCGATGATGCTCCCGCTCATACTATGGGATAACACATTGAACGGCGCCCATTTATCAGTAAAAGACGGAAACTCTCCACTGGGATAATTACAATCCATGGTGACTGACATTAATCACAGTCACCGAACAAACAGTCTCAGTTAACCCCTTACTTACATAACATTTCATACCGTAATAAAAGGGAATATTTACTCAGTCTCGCTGCAATGGATGAGGTTTACTGATGGACGGACTATAAATATTCCATTTGTTAAATGTTTCCTTGTATGTGGGAGAATTGCCAGACAACTGCAGGGCTGTTTATGTCCCACTCTGTTTATAAAGGAGACAGATATAAAATAACAAAGCAGCTGCATAAGATGTCTGATGGGGAATTTTCTGGATACATTAACGCAAGAGAGAAAGTGAGGATTGCAGATGCTCGAGGTCAGAGTCGAGTCAGGTGTTGGAAAAGCACAGCAGGTCAGGTAACATCAGTGGAGCATTGACATGTCTTGTGTAAGCCCTTCATCAGGAATGAGGCTTGTGGCCAAGGGAACTGAGAGCTAAATGGGAAAGGGATGGTGTTTGGTTAGGTAGCTGATCATGTGATAGGTAGATGAAGGAAGGGTTGGAGATGATATGTCGGAGAGGAGGGTGGGGCAGATAGATGTGAAGGAAGTTGGACAGGTAGGATGGGGAGGCGCTGAGTTGGAATGTTGGAACTGGGATAAATTTGAGAGTGGGGAAATGAGAAAACTTGTGAAATCCACATTGATCCTGCGAGGTTGCAGGGTCCTAAGGCAGAAGATGAATCTTTCTTCATCCAGGCGTTGGGTGATTAAGATTTGGTGGTGGAGGAGGACCAGGCCCTGCATGTCCAGGGCGGAGTGGGTGGGGGGAGTTAAAGTATTCTGCTACGGCGTGGTGGGGTTGGTTGTTGCGGGTGTCCCAGACATGTTCTCTGATGTGTTCCTCACATTGGCGTCTGGTCTCCCCAATATCGAGGAGACATCAGGAGCAACGGGTAGTGTAGGCAACGTGTGTGGAAATACAGATAAAACTCCGAATTATGTGGAAGGATTCTTTTGGGTTTCGGACGGAGGGGAGGGGGAGGTGAAGGTGCAGCTTTACTAATTCTTGCGGTGGTATGGGAAGGTGCCAGGAGTGTAGGGTGGGTTGTTGGGTGGTGTGAACCTGATAACGGAGTCATGCCGGGAATGTTCTTTATGGAACGCAGATCGGGGTGGTAAGGGAAATATATCCTTGGTGGTGGGGTCTGTTTGTAGGTGGCGCAAATGGGGGAGGATAATGCATTGTATCTGGAAATTTGGTGGGATGGAAGATGAGGAACAGGATGTTCTTTTCCTGTTGAGTTTGGAGGGGTGAATGTTGAAGGCAGAGGTACGGGAATTGGATGAGATCCTCTGGATGGCATCGTCGACCATGTGGGAAGGGAAATTGCTGTATTTGAAGAAGGAGGCCTTCTGGGATTTACACTGGATTAAGAGTGTCGTCCTGGAAAATTCACAACGTGTCAGGCAGCATCCGAGGAGCACTAAAATTCGACGTTTTGGGCAAAAGTCCTTTATCAGGAATAGCGCTTTTGCCCAAAATATTGATTCTCCTACTCCTCGGATTTTGCCTGGCCTGATGTGCTACTCAAGCACCGCACACTCGACTCTAATCTCCCGCATCTGCAATACTCACTTTTGCCGACATGCGAGGTTCAGCCACTTCTGTAAAACTGCATTTAATTTTGTTCTCACTGCTGTAGGAAAGATGTTGTTCAACTAGAAAGCTGCCGAAAAGATTTCCATGTATATTGACAGTGTTGTGGGAGCGGTGGTGGCGAATGATTTTGAGCTACACGGAGAGTATGAATGGGCTAGGACTATATTCCCTGGAGCGTTGTTTCTGAGGAGTGACCGAACTGAGGATTATTGTGGTTAATCCTGATGCTCCAGGGTGAGCTATGCCAAAGGCCAGGGAAATACACAAGACAATTATTCACATGAAAATGGACAATTACTCATTGACAACATGTTGCCGAATGATGGAGGTAGACTAACGAATAGGACTGGCCTGAGGAGTCACAATTTGGAGGGTCCAGTCACATTAATGAGAACAAAAATAAAGGCATGGTCAAAACAACTGAAAGGATGAGTGAAATCACATTCTCAATCCACCTCAGCGAACCAGATTTGACACCATACACCCAGAGGCGATATCTGTTCGGCATGAAGCACTGCACAGACCAGGCAAGTGTACTGCTGAACCCCACCCTGCAATCAGTCCAGAGGGGAACACTGTGCGCACTATAGCAGTGTATTTATCTATAAACCCAGATGAGATATGTGTTCAGCAGGGAGCACTATGCAGACCGTGTTGGTGTACTGTGCAATGCAACCATAATTTACCCAGAGTGGAAAGGTATGCCGACCACAGCACTGCATTGATGTATAAATCCAGATGTGACATGTGGCCAGGGTGTGGAACTGTGTCCATCACCATGGTACAATGCTCAGTAATACTGTGTTAGATCACTGCTCAGTGTGGGGAAACTTGCAGACCATGCTGGAAGTGACAGGATGTAAAACTCCCCTCCATTTCCAGCTCAATATCTCCATTGTATCATGACACAGGGGTGCTGTGGGTGTGAACATCATTGCCTGGGAGAGATGGCGGGGGTATCAGTTTAAGAATCAACAAATGGGACGGGTTTGGGGAATAGACAGAGAGAGCGAGATTGAGAGAAAATGTCATTGAGGGATGTGTTCTCAGAATCCAGAATGCTGAAATGAAGACATTTTGACAGTATCCTGCAACATGAGCCAGTGTTTCCCGGAATGATGGGTGAACAGGATATTGGTGCGAGTTCAGATGATGGAGAGTATTGGATGAGCATTTGTTCTGCAGCTTTGTAAACTGTGAGTAGTGTCAGCAAAACCTTCGACACATTGGGATTCATCTCACAATAATTCGTCACAGTGACATTTTCATTGAGTAAGACAAAGGATTGTCTGTATGAGATTAAGATAGTTTCCTGTTCATATCTCAACAAACTCACCTCATTAATTATCTACCCCACCCCATGGCATCCCTGTCATTCAATGCCAGCTCGATTTTCCTTCATGGTTGGAGGTACTCACGAACGCCCGCATGACCCTAGAAATTCCGTGATCCCTGGCACTGGTGCCATCTTCAAAAGGCCATTGGGCACACTATTGAGCTTTCTTCGTTTGGGGCGGCCCTGCACAGTTTACCCCGAGCATGGAAGATAACGGGCATTACACGATGGTTTGTCAACAGAGACACGGAAGGCCTGGTGAAGGGGCTAGTACAGAGGAGGACCATTCTCTTCACAGAGTGGGCCACTCTACCAGACTCACCGAGTATGGTCTGAGCACACCACTCATCTCAGTGCAGTATCTGCGGTCTGAAGAAATGTCCAGCAATACAGGACAAGCATCAATAACCTTCCCCGCTCTCTCAGGATAAGGGTCACCATATTCTCTCTGCTCCCTCACACTCACTGTATATCTGTTATACCGACCCCTGAACAAGGCTTATGCTCCACCAGTCTCACTACTGTATGCAGTCTCACTTTCTCTCTCTCTCTCCCTCCACTTTACCCCCACACCAATAACACTACATAGATAAAACAGTGTAGACTGACTCCCCCGGACACCTCACCATGTCCCCCACCTACACCAGCCCTAACAGCAAGGCCACCCACTCCCACCCCTCTCCCTCCCTTTCCCCCATTCCAGGAGAAACATCCTGAAATAGGACAGAAAGGGCTAAGTCGGGAGTGGCTTATGTGTAGTTCCTGGTATCCATTCCGTCACCCCCACACGCCATGTGGGGAGGATTCTGGTAGGAGCCAGAGAGGACCAGGACACCTCATGTGGAGATTCTGAAACATCCACGTCCCACCAACTGAGTAAGGAGCAATGCTCGGTGAAGAGCAATTCTCACTTTAAACCCACTGGCAGTTCTGTTTACCCCGACACAACATAGAAGCCGTGGCCCTGGTGCCATCTCCCTTTTGTGTTGAGCTGTTACTAATGGAATCCCCATGGTCTCGGTAGGCAGAAAAGTGGTCTCACAACACATCTTCACCATCACCTCCCAGGAAGGGAGCACGGAGGCTCCTCCTCCACCTCCGCCAGTAAACAGTTCAGCTACTGATACTAATCTGTGATATTTTCTGCTCTCCCCACTTGTCCTGATATCTTCAATAATCTGAGCTCATATACAGGCAGTGACCTCTGCTGCTACACCCGCTTTATATTGGTACAGAATGTATTATATTGATTTTCAGAGTTATTCCTACCAAGGTGCATCACCTCAAACTTCTCTGCATTGATCCTGATCTGCCATCAACCGGAAACCTACACCAATGTGTCACTATCCTGCTGGAGTGCCACGCTGATCTCCAATCACTTCATAATTCATCCAGGTTTGGTATCTGCAAACATCGAAATTGTCCTATAGTCACACTTCACACAGAAATACTGACTCACTCACTGTTGTGAATAAGTGCAATATTAACACACGTCCTGTGGACAGATTTAAATACTGACTCACACCAGACAGAGTAAGTGAAATATTGACAAGGTCACAGTGGAGCAAGAGAACTACTGACAGACACTCCATGTCTGCATGTGTTTGTGTGTATTAGTTAGTATCGCTATCACTCTGTATTAATGTGTGTCTGTCTGTGTGCGTCAGTGTGAGGCGAGTCTGCAGTCTCTATGGTACTTACAGTGATGTAGTATCCCCTGATACGAGATCTGATGAAGGGTCCTTTCATTTCTGTCCACAGATGCTGTCAGACCGGCTGAGCCTTCAGTTGCTGTCAGTCTCTGCTGGCCTCCCCACACCACTGTACAGGTGGGAGTGGAGGGTGAAAATCATCAGGGATTCAATTTGGGAAGGACAGAGGAAGTGCAGCAGCTCACAGCATCATTCAAACACAGACAGACATACACACACACACACACACAGATGCAGTCAAAAACAGATACATACACAGATGAACACACACTCACAGAAACAAACACACACGCAGACATACATACAGCTGCACACAGACCCACACACGCAGACACACACATACTCACAGAAACCCCACACCTACACAGATACAACCATAGAAACACACACACATCCAGATGCACAGTGACACCCAGGCGCACAAACAGATACACAGAGACGTACATACGCAGACTGACATACACACGCACACTCGTGTCCCTCAGCCCTACATTCTGATGTTCCATTCAGCCCTTCGGACCTGCTACAGAGGGGTAGATGAAGGCCACTCCGATGGTTAGGTGGAGTTTCAGAAATGTACTTGGAAAATCCGGGCTGGGTCAGGAAGTGAACCCCCACTCCCTTTCCAGGCTTGCCCTCTGTATAACGTCTTCTCGGGATGTGGTCCAGACCCAGATTCGCTGGGAATACAGCTCCCATACTCCACCCAGAGTTAACTCAAAAAATCCTCTGCTCTCCTTGAATGCAACATTGTACAACTTCCAGGAAAATAACCAGTTACTTTCCAAAAGCTTAACATGAGAACATATGAAATGGGAACAGGAATAGGATATTTGGCCCCACAAGCCTGCACAGTCATTCAATAAGAGCATGGCTAATCTACTCCAGGACTCAACTCCACTTTCCTGCTAACTCCTTGTGAGAAGCCAATCCAACCCGTCTGTAAATACATTCAGTGTCGGATGGATGCTGCCTGAACGGTTGTTCTTTTTCAGCACTACACGTTTCAACACAGGCACACATACATACACACACACACACCCTCATACACATACTCACAGCCACCCCACAGCAAGAGACACATACTTACGCAGATGCAGACAGACAGACTGGCACACAGACACACAGAGACGTACACACGTCGATCGACACACACACACACACACACACACACACAAACACACACACACACACACAGCCGTAGACTTCACCAGCTTCGTAATTTCCCCTCCCCTCACCTTATTCCAGATCCAACCCTCCAACTCGGCACCTCTTTCTTGAACTGTACAACCTGTTCGTCTTCCTTCTCACCTATCCACTCCACCTTTCCGCTTGAAACTATCACCTTCACCCCACCATTATTTCACAATCGCCTTCCGAGGTACTTTACCCCCAGCGCTACCGCCTTCCCAGCTACTTCCCCCCCAGCACCACCCCCTTACATTTATACTTCAGTCCCCTTGGCCAACAACCCTCATTCCTAATGAAGGGATTATACTCGATATTTCGACTCTCCTGCTCGTTGGATGCTGCTTGAACAGTTCAGCACCACACTCTTTCAACACAGACACACGCACGCACACACACAGACACAGAAACAAACACACAGACAGAAACAGACAGACACACAAACCGACACACGCATAAACACACAGACAGCCACACGTCCCACCCACAAAGATATCGGCACTCTCCCTCCACACACACTCCCCACACACGCTCACATAGGCACACAGACAGATACACACGGACATACTCAAACAGTCACATACACACCCACACTCCCCACACATGCAAATATACGCTAACAAAGATACACACAAACAAACACACACACAGACACACACACACACACACACACACGCACACATAGGCACAAAGATACACAAACAGACAGACATACACACATAGGCACACAGACAAAAGCTCACACTCATTGACATATACCACACAGAAAACACACCCATACATGCCAACACACATGCAAGCACACACAGAGACTCACACACACACAAACAGACAGATACCCACAACAACCCATACGCAGACATCCACATTTCCCACAGACATGCACACGCACTGATGTACACCGACACACAGGCACGCACGCACACACACAGCAAGGACACACACCGACGCACACAGACACACAAAGACATGCATACACACACAGACTCACATACATACACAGCTGCACACACACAGGCATACAAACACGTAGACACACACAGAGGCACACACACACATTGACACACACAAACACACACACACACACACACACATACACACACACACACACATCTGGTAAAATGCAATGTTTAGTGACTTACCCTTACAAATTATCTTACATTTTAGAAAGGATTGAAAAGTCCTAAAACACACCAATAGAGCATGGCATTATATCACCTTCAGCAAAAGAGGGAGAGACAGAGGGAGAGGGAGGGGTGAAAGGGAGGCTTTCAACACTATTGAATGATTCATCCTAAAACAAAACAGTTCCCATTGCACACAGATGCAGAAATAGAGATGCAAACATACATACACACACTAATGCAGAACACGCACAGAGACAGATACACATAGGTACACATATAGAGACACACAAATCGACAAGCGAGAACAGAATTATCCAGATACATACTTGGACATACAAACACACATGGAACCATAGAGTTATACAGGTGGTTTGAAAACAGACATATCAGCCAATACACTAAATTCTAACTATAATCTCAAACTAAACTAGTCCCACGTTTCTGCGCCTTGGACCATATTTTTCCAAACTTCCTCTTATTCTTGTACTTCATAAAATGTATTTTAAACGTTGTGACTTTGCCCACATCTATCACTTTTGAGGACGTTCATGCCATACACGAACCAAACGATGTGTAATCACAATGCACTTCATAGGTCCTGATCAGGTACACACAAGAAATCTGTGAGAAGCTCGATAAGTGATTGCTCGAAATCTTGATATGATGTTCTTATCATCAATAGCCACAGGTGAGGTACTGGAATACATGAGGCTGATTAAAAGTGGTGCTATGATGAAACAAACTGGCAAGGAAAAGCCAGGGAACGATAGACAAGTAAGCCTGTCATGGGTGGTGGGCAAGTTGCTGGAGAGAATCCTAACGACAGGATTTACATATATTTGGAAAGACAAAGACTGATAAAAGAAAGGCAACATGGCTTTGTGCATGTCTCACGAAGTGGATTTCTTTTTCTTGAAGAAGGAACAAAAAGCATTGATGAGGGCAGAGCAGTGGACATGATCTGCATTGGCTTCAGTAAGGCATTCGACAGGGTTCCCCGTGAAAGACTTGTTAGCAAGGTGTGATCTCGTGGAATATAAGGAGAACTAGCCATTTGGATACAGAACTAGCTCAAAGATCATAGTGAAGGGTTTTTTCAGACTGGAGTACCGTGAGCAGTGGTGTGCCACAAAGATTGGTACTGGTTCCACTGCTGTTCGTTATTTACGTAAATGATTTGGATGTGAACACAGGAGGTATGTTTCGTAAGTAAATATTTGACACCAAAATTGAAGGTGCAGAGGACAGTGAAAATGATTACCTCAGATTATAACGGGATATTGATCAGATGTACCAATGAGCTGATGAGTTGCAGACGGAGTTTACTTGAGGTAAATGTGAAATTTTGCATTTTGGAAAGGAAAATCAAGGCTTGGCTTATACATTTAATGTTAAGTCCCTGGGGAGTGTTGCTAAACAAAGAGACCTTGGAGAGCAGGTTCATAGTACTTTGAAACCGGCGTTGCAGACATATAGGATAGTGAAGAAGGTGTTTGATATGTTTGTCGGTGTTGGACAGTGCATTGAATGTAGGAGTTAAAAGGTCATATTGCGGCTGTGCAGGACATTAGTTAGGCCACTATTGAATACTTCGTGCAATTATGGTCTCGCTCTTCGAGGAAGGATGTTTGAAACCTGAAAGGGTTCAGAAAAGATTTACAAGAATATTGCCAGAGTTGGATGTTTTGAGATTCATGGAGAGGCTGAATATTCCAGGATTATTTTCCCTGGAGCATCAGCGGTTGAGAGGTAATCATAGAGGTTTATATACTCACAAGTGGCATGGACAGTGTCAATAGCTGATGTCTTTTCCCCAGGGTAGCACCCTCCAAATCTAGAGGACATAGGTTGAAGATCAGAGGCGAAAGACTTAAAGGGGATCTAAGGAACAACGCTTTCAAAGACAGGGTGATTTCTATGTAACGAGCTGCCAGCGGAAGTTGTGCAGGCTGGGACAATTACAACATTTAAAAGGCATCTAGATAGGCACATGAATAGGAGGTATTTAGGGGGACATGGGCCAAATGCTGGCAAATGGAACTACATTAATATAGAACATCTGCTTGGCAGGGACAAGTTGGATAGAGCTGCATATCTCTATGACACTATGTTTTCACTGTGCTCCTGTCATCTTAAATTCGCCCCGTACTCTTGAAATCCACCACCCTAAGGAAAGGGCATCTTCCATTCAACATTATCTATATCCCTCATTGTTTTACAGACCTATATAAGGTTGATAAGGTCTCAACCTTCCAAGTTGCAGTGGAAAAGGTCCTTGTCCATCGAGCCTGTCCTTATAACGTAATTACTCCATTCCAAGCAACAGCCTGGTAAATCTTTCCTGAACCCTCTCCAGTTTAATAATATCCACAATCTAACTGTGTGACCAAAACTACACAGCACTTCAGGAAAGACCTCACGAATGTCCAGCGCAACCTGAAGATAATGTTCCACCTCTTGTACCCAAAGGTCTGAGCAATGAAGGCCAGCAAGCCAAACGCCTTCATACCCGCCCTGCCTGCACATGGTGCAAACTTCAAAAGAACATACCAGAACCCTAGTTCTCTCTGTTCTACAACACTATCAATGGCTCCACATTTAATTGTAGATGTCCTCTCCTTGTTTGTTTTACCAAATTGCGACACATTGTATTTATTGAAATTAAACTCCTTCTGCAACTCCTCAGCCCAGTGAGTGATAGTACTGGGGAAGAAAGGCTGGACAGCAATCAGCTGCCTTGGATTCCTTTGTGGTTTTAAGAAGAGGGCAATCACACGTTAGAGGCAGGAAATCGTGATTTTTTTATCCAGAAAGTGTGCCCTTTCTTTGTCTCTGTTGTTCAGTAATAAATATCTATTCCATATCCTTTATAGTGCAGAGTGTGTCTGCACATGTCTTTCCCTCATATTGCAGATGTCAGACAATAACCACTTAAGGTGGAAATCATAGCCAAACATTTAAAGATCTTCATAGTTTATCGCGAAGGCAGAGCACATAAACTCAACATCCTATATTTGAGCTGAGTACCTTTCATCTGTTGAACAATGTAATTCATTTAACTGTGTAATTCAGTAAAGTTAACCAAGTTTTAATGAATCCACACAAAGCCGAAAGCTGACATTTAAAATGTGACCCAAAATCTGGGCGTGGTTTCAGTCTTGTGTAGTGGGTAACGCCCATGCCTCTGAGCCAGAGCTCTGGGTTAGATTCCAATACCTGGACCTGTGTCGTAGTGTCTTTCACTATGGACCAGAATGTCTGGATTCAAGTCCTGCCTGTCAGGGAAGTATGTCATGGTATTTCAAAACTGCATGACGAACAAACACGCATGAGAATATTGTTGCAGCTTTCGGGATATTGCCAAGTGATGGTAGTGTGCCTACCTCTGAGCCCAAAAGTCCAGATTCAAAACCCACAGAGGTGCTTCATAATGTGGCTGGACAAGTTGGTAAAACGATTTTAGAATCGTGATGTGATGAAGATGGAATAGGAGTCAGTATTGAATTTCAGAATTTAGGCCCATGTTTGCTGAAAACACAGCCATTCGTGTTGATTGGAGTCAAATTTGCACATTCTCGAGGATTATAACATCATGAAGACCATGGATAGGGTGAATAGTCAGGGTCTTTATCCCAGTGTAGGGAAGTCCAAATCTAGGCGACATAGATTTAAGATGAGATGGATAAGATATAAAAGGGACCTAAGGGGACCATTTTCACACAGAAGGTGGTATGTGTATGCAACGAACTGCCAGACGAACTCGTGGAGGATGGTACAATTACAACATTTAAACGCATCTGGATGGGGACATGAATTGGAAGGGTTGAGAGGGATATGGTACAAATGTTGGAAAACAAAACTAAGTTAATTTAAGACACCTGGTTGGCACGAATGAGTTTGACCAAAGCGTCTGTTTCTGTACTGTACATTTTAATGAATCATTGATCCAATTAAAGCTGATTTCGTTGTAATCTTATGTATCATTCTTTACCTTCCACTACACAACTAATCTTGTTGTCATCTGTCAACGTGCTCACCATACTTTATATAATTCTCATCTAAATGATTGATATAAATGGGAATCAATTGTGGATCCAGCACTAATCCCTGTGAAATGCCACTGGTCACAGGCCTCCAGCCTAAAATTCAACATTCCTCCACCACCATGTGCCTCTTGCCAATAACCTGAAACACGCACCCACATACAGGCATAGAGACATAGACGCAGTCCTATCTTTAAGACAGAGATAAATATGGTTTCACTAATAAGGGGATCAATTTTGTTGAGAACCATGTCAGCCATGATTGAACAGCAGATCGACTTGATGAATCAAACAGTCCTGTTCTGCACCAATTTCATACGCTCTATGGTTTACACTATTGGAAATGTCTACCCAAGAGAACAGTGGTGGATGAGTTCGATAAATACTATACTGAACGGAGTCAATGGGAAAATGGGAGAGGTGTGAGGGGCTGAATGGTCTATGGCTTTCCTATTGGTTGTGCCCTGATTTTTAAAAAGGGGAAGCTGACTTGCTATGAGATTCATACAGTTTTAAATATAAAAGTTTCCCTATTTAAGATTGAGATAACGTCCTATCTCCTTAGTGTAGTGCTGTCTGTGGTATTCTCATCCCCATGGAACAGTGAAGACTGGGCCATAGCGGCATAGTGTCCAAGAAATGTATAGCATGGAAACAGACCTATCGGTCCAACTCACCCATGCTGATCACATATTCCAACCCAAACTAGTCCCATATGCCATATCTCTCCAAACCCTTCCTCTGCATATACACATACAGACGCCTTTTTAATGTTGCAATTATACCAGTCTTCACCACTTCCTCTGGCAGCTCATTCCATGCACGTACAACCCTCTGCATGACACAGTTTCCCCTTAGGTCTCTTTTATATCTTTCCCCTCTCACCCTAAACCTATGCCCTCCAATTCTGGACTCCCTTACCCCAGGGAGAATACCTTGCCTATTTACCAGGACCATGCCCCTCATGCTTTTATAAACCTCTATCAGGTCACCTTTCAAAGACAATTGCTTATGTTAATGTGTAATGTGCAAATTGTCAACACAACAGCCGAAAATGAAATTAATGATGAAGAATTTTGGTTGTGTTGTTAAGGGGACGCATGTTCATCAGGCTAATAGGAACTCCCTCCCCCCCCCAACCCCCCCCCCCCACCCCCCACCCCCCCGCCTCAGTGTCTGAAAGTCAAAATTGAGCAAATGAGAATATTGCAAATGGTTCTATTGGTGCATCTGAAAGATCGCATTTTTGGCAGGGTAGCGAACTCCCCAAATGTTAGTCTATGTTCTGTGCTTATCTTTTAAACTCTTAGGGATCAGGATCATTGACATTATGAACTCCACCTGATCATCTGACAACAAATGGCCTGAATGGAGGATCGCTGAGATCAGGAACAAATCGACACTCAGCTACACAGTATAGCAGGAGGCCATGCAACCTTTCTGGGCTGTTAAACAGGAACAGGAGAGACCTGGTCCGCTGCAGGAAATACAGAGTCGATATAATTACTTATTTTCAGGTTGGAAATCTGTAACTGGTGGAATTCCTCAGGAATCAGTGTGAGGTCATCAATAGTTCACAATCCAGAATAATGATTTGGATGAAGGGGCTGAATGGATTGGAGCTCAGTTTGCTCATACACCAGGATAGTCATTCAACAAGATTTCAAGTGGAGGCAGAGAATCTGTAATGGGACATAGACAGGGGGTGGGCAGAGATTCTGCAATGGGATACAGACAGGGGGAGGACTGCGTGCCTGAAACTGGATATAGACAGGGGAGAGCAGAGTGTCTACACTGGGATATAGACAGGGGAGGGCAGTGAGTAAGTCTTCGTCAAAAAAAACACAGTATAATGTGGGTGGTAGAAAGTTTGTGTTTTGGATGAAGCATAAACCACCATAAAGTATATTACTGGAGGCAGAATGCAGAACTTAGTGGTACAAAGGAATTCGTGTCTCCTGCTCCATACATCGCATCAAGTTAGTCTGCACAGGCAGCACGTAATTTGAAAATTAAATTAAATGATACTTTTCTTGCAAAGACTATTGGGTCCGATCTTCAGGATGCTTTACTGCATCTGTACGGGAAGCTGCTGAGACGGCATCTGATGCACTTTGTGTAGCTGTAATTCCACTGAAATGAAAAACAAATAGCTTTTCAAACTTATCAAAGATGTTTCACTTTACTCATTCTTGCGATGAAGGCATTATGTTATGTACGAATAGAAGTTTAGGCCTGAGAATGAGAAATGTTCTTATTGACCATATAAGATTTTGAACTGATGAATACCTGATGAATATTTTATCTTCTATGGGAGAACAAGACTGGGAAAGTAAATCAAGAATAAGAGGCATTCATTGAAATGCAGATATTGGGAAGATATTACAAGTCATATTTTAAAAATATACGAGAGCATATAAACACATCTTCAAAGCTAGTGGCCCTTCTTGTTCTGGAAGAAATGGCTCGGTGTCCAACAGCAGCAACGATGTACCTACATGAAGCAGGGAATGTGATGGAGTCGTACAGTTCAGACAGTGTCCAAAGAGACCAACTTTGGTCCAGTTTGGGGCCGGATAACGTTATTGTGTGATTCAACCCATGTTGTTGGAGAGCATTGAGAGGAGCAGGATTAACAGGTATTTGCAAATGCAACACCTGATGAAGGATAGTCAACATGGTGTTGTGCATGGGAAATCATTTCTAACAATGTTCATTGCATTTTGTGAAGAAGTGACAAAAAAGATTGGTGATAGTAGTATGGTGGGGGCTGTCAGTATATACTTCACCGCGGCATTCAACAGGATTCCGAAAGGCAGACAAGTTATAAGGTTAGGTCATAAGTAGATCCAAGATAAGCTAGCCAAATGACTACAAAATTAGAGTGAAGGTAGGAGACAGAGAGTTTTAGCGGACTGCTTTTCAGACTGGACGCCAATGACCAGTGATGTGCCACAAGGGCAGTGCTGAATCCGCTGCTTTGCATTATTTATATAAATGATTTGAATGGGAATATTTGCCTGTTTATTATGTTTACACATAACATTAAAATTGGAGGTGCAGTGGCCAGCAAAGTTTACTTCAGAGTACAATGGGACCTCGATCAGATGGGTCAATGGACCAAGGAGTGACAGATGAAGTTAAATTTCGGTAAATGTGAAGTGTTGCATTTTGGTAAGGTAAAATAGGACAGGACATACAGAATTAATGGTGAGAGTCTAGGGGGGTATTGTTGAACAAAACTGTGCAGGTTCATTGATCCTTGAAAATGGACTCGCAGGTAGACTGGGCGGTGAAGGTGGGGTTTGGTATGCTTGCCTATATTGATCAGACCATTGAGTATGCGAGTTGGGAGATCACGGAGCGACTGGGCAGGATGTTGATGAGGCCAGATTTTGAATACTGTGTTCAGTTTTGAATACAGTTCACTCTGCTACAGGAAGGATGTTGTTAAACTTGAGAGGGTGCAGAAAAGATGTCCAAGGATATTGCTGGGCATGGAGGGATTGAGCTACAGGGAGAGGCTGGACAGACTGGGGCTTGTTTACTATGGATCATCGGAGGCTGAGACGTTTATAAAATCATGAGAGGCATGGATCGTCTGAATAGCCAAGGTCTTTTTCCCACGATAGGGGAGTCCAAAACTATAGGACAAAGGATTAAGGTGAGAGGAGAAATATAGTAAAGGGACAATATTTTCATCCAGACTGTGGATTTCATTTAATTTCGTTTCATCCAAATTTTCATCCAACATTTAAAACACATTTGGCTGTACATATTAATAGGGAGAATTGACAGGGATATGGGCCTAATGCTGACAAATAGGTTGAGATCAGATTGGGATGTCTCGTTTATTGGACAGGGTTCCCTGCTGTATGACACTGTAAGAGAGATGAGGAGAAATTCTAAAAAGGCCATTTGAGTGGTAATTCCCTTCCCTAGAGGTATGTGGTGCCTCTTTGTTCACATTTATTCAAACTGAGTTCATTAATATTTGACAGAGATTGAGTCATGGATAATGGAATACAGACAGGTAAGTTTGACTGAGACCACAGCCCGATATTTCCCAATCTTAGTGCCCATAGGAGCAGTTTCATAGTGTCGAATGACCTAATCATGTTCTTGAGTGCGATGCTCCATTGTTCCATTCAGCCCCTCCAAACTGCTAGACAGGAGCAATTGGAGGTTACTTACTGCTATAACGTGGTGTAGAGAAAGTGGGATGACAATTCAGAGATCTTTCAGTGGTCTAGCTCCCCTGAATCCCCTGAATCGAGAATTCCTGACATTCACTACCCTCTGTTTGAAGAAACCATTACTCTGCTCATACACAATGACCTATTGATATGTGCGATAAAGGTGAATACAAGGGCTTCGCTAAGAGTGACTGGCCCTGGTATCAGGGCAGTATTTAACTGAGGATAACATCAAGGAGCTTGAGCAAAATCGCAATTCATCAGAATCCATTGCAAACTCTTCGCTGTTTGGAGTTATTCAAAGCACATGGAAGATGTTTATCATCACTGGGCATCAATCATCTCAGCTATGGGAAATCACTGCAGGAGATCCACAGTGTAGCTCTCTCAGCCAAGGCATCTTCAGTTTGTCAGTAGGGAATCCCTGCATTGTGGAAGCAAGCCATTCAGCCCATTGAGTTCACACCGAACAGAAGTGGGGATATTCACTGTACGTTACAAAATGTTCAGAACCCCTCGTCATTCCTCAGGTCCTAAAGTAGTATGTGTCCCTGTGCAACAAGACCTAGACAGTGTTCAAGCCTGTGCTCTTAAACTGTCGCTATTATTCATATAACAGTGCTGGCAGACATTTCGACAGGAAAAGAAGGAGTTCACTTTTACCATCAATCTGGATTCACAATAATGTGGGAAAGTCATTTAGCCCACCAAAACTATTGTGCAAAAAGACAGACAACCCATTCAATCCCTCCTGCCTGTGACACAGGGCGACAAGCAGTCTGTCCAACACTCCACCTCACTTCCACAGGAGGAGAAAAAGACAATTTCACATTCGGAGTCATTTACAAAAGAAAAGGAAAAGGTCTTTCAGCTTCTCAAGTCACTAACCCGGGAACAGGAAAGTGTCAGACATGGTCTAACATCACAAACAAATGGAGCAGGGAGTAAACAGATAAATTGCTCCACTTTGTTCCACGTAGCTTTATTACTTATAATACATATTTATTATTTATCATGGTTTCCTGGGATTAGGAATGAAGACAATTTTTAACCAGTTTCAAAGGCATCTTCCATCGCTGAGAGAGCACAACCATATTCCCTCTGGAAGTAAGCATCTTGGGGGGAATGGCTAAATGTTTCAGAATGAAGGTATTATGGCTTCTGACGGGATTATGGACAATGCAACATTGAGTGCAGAGTCACACAGTAACTGTGCATGAAATTGTTCAGATTTCATTCCGAGCCTGTAGCTTATTGTCAATCGACATGAGGTCTCTGCACAGGGACGTAAACTACTGGGAATCAAGCATCCTATAGAATGTATGAAATTTCCCACATTATCAATGGATGTTTGAAACATAATGAGGATCCGTTCATAACCATCAAGTTTCAATTTCTATTCTCTCACAGCGTTGCAGATTAAACAGAAAGTTCCTGCATTCTCTCCTTTAGGTAACATCATGTCAGGGTTCAGTCTTCTGAAACTCCTTTGCATTGTCTTGGTGACATGGAGATCATTGTTTATAAAGTAGACTAAGCCTGTACACATTACCTAAATACTGGCTCAACAAAACACTACCATTGAGTAAGAACGATTTACGTTGGTAATTTAATAATTTTCCATGACCGAACATAAATTCTTTTACAGCAATCATTGATTCCTGCCCCATAAGATTTCTGTTAGTGATTTATAATCCAGCACATCCAGGTCCTTTTCAACAACAGCCCTTCCCAACATCTCACCATTTTTTAAACCTAAATATCAATGATGGTATTTGTTGTTCATACCTGAATCACTTTTATCTCTTGTGAACAGCTATTGCACAAGAACTGATCCTTCTGATACCCCAGAAGCCTTCCGTCCAGGGAAAGAAAAACGTTACCCTGTTCATTTTGCTCATTATGCTATTTTTAACCCATATGGTGTATATTCGACCACACTACCTAACCATGAACTCTAACATACTCCACGCATCTGCATTTAACCATGTCAAACTTCTTCTGAAATTTAAATTACGCCACTCCTACTGATTCTCAATTGTCAATGACACGTTGGACAGAGTTCACAAAATCCTCCAGGTTTATCAAATATCATTTCCCTTTACTTAATCTAGGCCAAATCTACCAAGTTATATCATTTTTCTCCAAGTGTCTCGTTGTCACATTCTTATAAAAAATCCAAAGTTTTCTCTCAGATGACATCAACCCATTTAGTTTTCTGTTTGCCTTCTCTGTCCTGTTTTAAATATTTAGGTTTACAAGACCTGCTGTCCAGTTCTCAGGATCCTTTCTATTATGTAACCAGCTTTGAAGAATAGTCAGTAATTCTTTCGCTAGCTCTACTGCCACCTCCTCAATACTCTGGGATGGAACTCATCCGATGCAGAACCTTACTAACCTTTAATTCGATTAGATTTTCAAAACCATACTTTTCATTAATTACAGTTTCATGGAGTTGCTCATTTTCACCAGACCCTGTTCCCTAGTATAACTGGAAGTTTGCTTCTGCACCTTTTTCAGGGAGATGGACTCTATGTATTCCTCTCATGTGGCAGATGGCTTCTAACAACCAGTGAATTTTTCAGAGGACCGCACTTTGGAGATGATGAATATGTTAACAACGTCTGCCTGGAAAGTTCCAGAATATATTCAGTTCAATTCATGTTGAGTGTCAGTACAGTCTGTCCCTGGTGTGAGGCTACAGATTATACTGATGAAAGGGAAACAGCTCAGTGACCACGTCATTTTTGAAAGGTTCACATTTTACGTTTGGAATTGGTTCAGCTTAGAAAGATATTCCTGGAAATCGCATAGAGGATAGTACAGTGCCCAGTCCCTCCCCGTGTACAGAGTTTCCCTTCTGTATAGTCTCGGCTCCAATTGTTTCCCATGAACCCAAACACGCTGTTAATGCAACGTCCAGAGTGGGGTCACCAGACCCTTGGTCTGTCTGAATACATGCAGCAGCTGATAATACACACCAGAAAAAAATTCACAGAACCTGCCTTTACTATCTAATGACAGGTGCAAGTCAAATCATCACGCACACAGTGCACCCATTCCGTGTTGGAAATGTTTCTATTCCTGCCTGAAAAAGCCGTTACAGCTCTGGCAGTCTCACAGTAAACGTTCCTTTCTCCAAAGAAGCCGTTGACAATGTAACATTACTTTTATCTGTAACTCAGTAACTATAACGACAGCATCAGTATTGCCAATGGAGCTGACCACCATACTCACAGTAGAGCAATAGAGGGAATATAACTCATTTTAAACAAGGGCATATCCAGATTGACGTGATATTCAGGAATATGCGGAAAGGGGCTATGTTAGCAAAAGGTCCCTTTTTATTTTCCTTCTACTTCATCATCAGCAACCCCTTTGTTTGTTTTGCATTTCTCTCTCTCTCTCTCTCTCTCTCTCTCTCTCTTCCTCTGTCTGGCTGGACATTTCTCCATCTACTCAACTAACATCCCCGCTCCCTCCACTCATCCAGCTATCCCTGATATAAATAATATTATTTCCCAGTTGCTTTCAGTGTCGATGTAGGGTCACTAGACTTGAAACTTTATCTGTTTTCAGAGGCTGCCATATTTGCTCAGATTCTCCAACATCTTCAGACACTGGAGAACTTTATTTGAAATCTCCAGCATCCACAGTTCTCTGGTTTACTTCACCTTTAATGTTGTTGTTTCACGGGATGTCAGCATCACAGGCCAGGGCAGCATTTGTTGTCGATCACAAACTGTCCTTGACTGTGAGTTCATTTGTCAAGACAATATTGAGCCTACCATGTGGTCGTGGGTCTGAAGTCAAACTTAGTTTCTTTATAAATGACTGAAAGTGAAATAATGAAATAAATCCTGATGGTTTATCGTTGCCGTTATTAAAACGAGATTTCATTTCAATTTTTGTCATTCGAATTTAAGTTCTGTCATTGGCTGTGATAGGATTTGAAACAATGCCTTTATGGTTATTACCTGTGCCTCTCAATGACCCGTCCAGTGGCATTGTTACTCTGATATGGAGTCCTTATTATGTAATAGCTGGAGACGAAAGTCTTTCATCAAACATCTGTTTATCCTCGCCCCACTTTCCAGTACCTGGTCCTTATCAGTGCATGCTCTAGCTCCTCAAGTTTTCAGCAAAATACTCCTGTCGTGTTTTGATGACCCTTAGCTTTACCAAACGTTCAAATAGTGAGTTCCAGATAAACAACACTCTCAGGATGTAAACATTCTTCCTAAATCTTCTCTGAACATCCTATATCTATCGTTTTATCTGTATCCCTGGTTATTAACCCTTCCCATAAGAAGTTTATTCCTGTCACACAGATCTATCCCCTTTCTATGCACGTTAATCAAATCCTCTCTCAGCTTT